>NC_141535.1:192030000-192330000 GCF_021556685.1 Rattus norvegicus
CATGCTGTCTGTGGGCAGCTGCACACCATAGAAGGCCACTCACAGTTACAGCAAATTCCAAAGCTGAAGAGCAGCCAACCCCAATGGCTTCTTCTTTGATCTCTTTGGCTCTGGGGAAATGCTGAGAGAGCTTTTGTAATTTACCTCAACATTTCCCAACAAGCCATAGGACCAATTCTCTTTAAGGAATGTGACAAGACACTTTAGAATTCAGCATCAGACCAGTTGGAGAAAAAAGAATAATAGTTTTGCTGAACCTTTATGTCTTCCTAAGTCCTTGGTGCCAGATGCACTATTTTCCTACTGGATCTGCCAAAACCACTAAATAGTTAAAAGACATCAAATTGTCTCAAAGTGGCCCAAACTGAAATTTGTTTTTAAAAAAAGAACAACAAAAGAACTCTTAGTCAGCAAACCTTACTGTCATATTTCTTTCTAGAAAATGACTGATTAGGCTAAGAATTAGAAAAACAGATTGACAGCATAGAAGACCTCCAGCTCTGCTCCCTTTGTATGCAGGCACAGCATAAGAAATGTCAGATGGGGTAAAATTAAGAAGAATGGCTATAGCAGTGAAAATCGCAATAGCAGCACCAAGACTTACTCAACAAGAACATGTTCTCAACGCTAGATCTAAAGTGAGATTTCCTCACTCAGAACTCTACCAAGTAGAGGCAGAAGGAAGAGGGACATAGCTTCCTGGCGTCTTTGAACAGCGTAAGTTGCTTTAGGGACGGCCATTGCTTCATTGGAGCGCATGACATCTAAGAGGTCCTTCAAGTCAACCATGCCCAGATCTTTGAGAAAAAAAAATCAACAAACATTCCTGAATTTTTTTTTTTTTTGGTTCTTTTTTTTCGGAGCTGGGGACTGAACCCAGGGCCTTGCGCTTCCTAGGCAAGCGCTCTACCACTGAGCTAAATCCCCAACCCATTCCTGAATTTTTTAGTATAGCCACCATTGCTCCAACACTGGAGAATTTTTTAAAGTGGCCTGACTAGACAGTGAGGGGTTGCAAATACAACCTCCCCCTATATCTCCTTGTTTTCCATAATATGATTGCGCCTGTATTTTATATTTTCTAAGATATTGATTTCTTGATAATGAATTTCTCTTAGTTGGCTCATCAAATGCACCATCAAGCTTCTTCCTCTTGCTCCAGCGCAGAGTGACTTTGGCGCTGGCCTTACATTTGGATCTCCTAGGGAGCTTTTGAAAACTCCTCGTGAATAGAGAGCGCTTCAAGTCAGTGAAACTAGGCTCCCTGAAGGTGAGGCTCAGGCAGCATGGTCGGTGTGTGAAGCTGGCTTGGTGAGTCAGCGATGTGGCCAGGGTTGACAGTCAGTGCTGCAGAGGACTGGAGGACAGTGGAAAGTAGAGAGCAGCTGGCTAGGTAGAGCCTTGCATAGTCACATGTGAAGGACTTATGGACATGTCCACCACTTCTCACACATCACCAACAGAAGCAAGTTGCTTGGGTTGTTGATTGGACTTTAACAGTTTGGCCAAAATACTTTTGAGAAGTAAAGAAAATAAATAGGAATTGGGGAAGATAGGGAGACAATGATCGGAGCCAAACACACAGCCTTATTTCCAGGATCTTCAGAAGAATCCTTCCATCCTCCAGCTCTAGAAGACTCTGGGCTGGTTGTTCATGGGTTCTAAGGTGAGGAGGCCCATGGAAGGCTACAGTCAGGTGGGGAGTCCACAGCAGCAGGCCATCTCTGAGTTTGTCCTCCTTGGCTTGGATCTCTCACTCTCTAGGGAGCATATCAGGCAAGGTTCTCTAGTGAAATGAGATCAATAGAACATGACTAGGAAAGGGGGATTTTGTAAGATTGGTTTGCACATAGGTGCTGGGTAATCCAACAATGTCTGTCTGTTAGTTAGAAAGGTAAAGAACACAGTAACTAACTGCTCAGTCCATGAAGCCTGAGTCCTCAAACCAGTCTCAAACCAGAAGTATGGACGTTCCCTGGAGAGCCACTGTTATAGAACCCATATTACTGCGAAGTCAGCAGGGGATGACACAGCTATGCTGAACATTCTTACCCTGAAGCAGAAAGGAAGGCAGGTCCTCTCCACTGCTGCTTCTTGGAACCTCTTTCTATCTGAGCCAACCCCTGATAGGAGCCTCCCACACTGAGAACAGACCTTCTACTTCAACTAATCCTCTAGAAATCCCCTGCAGATGTGCCCAGAGGAGCATCTCAATCTCCTAGATGATTTTCATCCAGTCCCTTGGAGATCGAGATAGCCAGCACAGAACCTTACTATTCTGAAACTTGGATGATAAATAATAATATAGTAAATATTAAATCCCAAGCTGTCTGGTTCTAGTACTCAGGATATCTACCCAGTACTTTGCATTACTAACAAGTTTTAAGATGCTATATTATCATTACTATAAAGCATCAGACCAGGCCATACTGGCAGAGGCACAGCATATTTCAATGGAATTTCATTGTGTTCTATAAGAAGGACCATAAGGCAGACTATAAATGAGCTCTGTTCTATTTGCACACATTTATCAAGAGTATGAGAGCCATTGGACGTCTTTTTAAGTAATTATGAGAACAATTAGGGATTTAAAAATAGGTATCCATTTAGTTTGCTTGTCTCTGGTATATTCAGATTAGAAATTGCCAATATTTAAATTGGATTTAATTTTAGAGCCTCAGCCTTCCCTAGGACAAGACTAGAGCAACAACACCTATGAAAATCAGTCCATACTCTTGGCAGGAAATTCTTTTCCCTGCAGCACACTGCTGTACCTGCACTGTATGAGAGAAGGCCAAGGGCATGGAAGATGTTGGAAGGAGTCTCAAATCTAGTTATGAGGCATGCGGATAGTATGGGCAGAAGACTGGTGCACACCAAGGTTACCTGTGCAAAAAGCTATGGATATATGGCTAGGAAACTTGTGGTTGTGTGGACTCCATTCCCCAAGAGGGCAAGTCTACAGAGTTGTGGACTATGTATATATAATTTATATTGGCGGCCTCTCTAGTTCCAATCTCTTAGATTAGAAGGCATCCAGTAGAGGAATATCTAGAATAGTTACTTTGCCTTCTCGGGTTGTTCTGTGGATTAAAGGTGAATGCTTGTTGTGTATTGTGGAAAGCAAGTGGACAGGCTGCAGCAATGGGATCCCCAAACTCGTTCTCCCCTGCTGATAAAAAGGCCTACCACATATGCCTTTCACTCTCGCCCACACTCCAAGCCTTGTTACGGTCGGCTCTTGAACTCAAAGACTGTGTAGTGGGTTTTCTCTCCATTCTTCTGCAGCTCCCAATTATCCTTAAGAACCCTGCTCAGATGTTACCCCTTTGTAAGCACATGACTCTGACTACCCTGACTGGATAAAACAGGTTCCTAGGTTCATTCCGCTTCCCCGTCATGAGTAATGTACAGCCTGATCATCACACTAATTTAAATACTTAGCCTGTATTAACCCTTCCCCTCTGGTGATTTGCTATATGAAATACTGTGTCTTCTCTCTGTGTCCCTAGCACCTAGCACAGTGTCTGGCCCAGGACCGGAAATTCCAATGTTTAATAGAGGAGATTAATGAATTTCAATGTAAGGGTGGTGAAAAGATTGCTTACTCATAGTGTCTTAGACTCACAGAGGACCAGAGTTGTCATCTATTCTAACAACTTCTCCTTTAGTTGACACAGGGACATTCAGAGTGGTGTCTTACCCAAGAATCAAAGGGAACTGAGTTAGGGCACAGGTCTGTGGCTTCCAACTTTATAATCTGTGCAGCTCAGCCAAGCCCCCAGCAGGAGGGCTTGTAGAATAGATGAGCTTCCCCCTTGAGTATTGAGACAAGTAATACACACCTCCTACCCCAGACACATGCCACCCTCCCTCCCCCAGGCTAAACAGGACCAGGCATTGCATTGACATGTTATTTGTCACAGAATCTTACAAAATTTTTGAAGAGCATTCGAGTAAGGTTTTCCCCACACCTGGTTTTGTATCAGAAGGTTTTCCTGTTAGTGTTCGAAACACAAAAGGAGTATATTGAGCAGGGTTTGGAAGGAAGAGAAATAGAAACATCCCAGCCTCTGATGCCATGTTTCCCAGTAACACAGACGTCACTCCTGGGCCCCTTCCACCTCCCCTGCTCTTCAGCCCCTCTTCACAGCAAGGCAGTTGCCCCTTGGGAGGTTTCTATGACATCCACTGCCATAGGAAAGGGGGACAGTGTGGGGGATCACAGGGAAGCAAGGCATGGCCAGATGAAGGGTTTATGGAACTCGAAAAAGTATAGACAATAAGAACAAAGGTGTGATTCTTGAGCTTCTGTTACAAACTTTCTTCACAGATGTAGACATCTGTTCATTTGTCCTTCAACGGTACCATGACACTCTTATGCTTAAAGCTCCCACTCCCTTCCTGTTGGCCCCAGGGATGCAACGGTGACCCTTGGCTTCATTCTGAAGACCCAATTGCTCTATGTCTGCTGCTCATCTCACAGGTCTTGTTTTCATTCTATTTACTTTGACTTATCTATGTCCATGGCTTTGGGATTTACTCTTCCTTCCATCCAGAATACTCTGTCCACCATTCCTTGTCATCAGCTTGAGAGCAGCTTCCTGGATGAGCTCCTTACTGAGTACTATGTCTACACGTTCCCCATATTCCCATCTCTCTCACCACACCATAACTGTTCTTTTCATGGCACCAGCAGAGTCTGAATTGATTTATTTGTACTAGACTGGGAAGTCCATAATAGATGCCAAGAACTTGCCTGTTTTATGTATTGTTCTGTCTCCAGCACCAAGGGTAGTGTTTGCTCAGGAAATGAATGAATGAATGAATGAATGAATGAATGAAGCACCTACATGTATCAGGTTGACAGAATTAGTGGGGAAACAGTGACTCCAGGAGCTATAAGTTAAAGCATATTTCACCCTCATTGTGTCATCTTCACAGCTCCTGATTCCTGAAATTAGATTTTTAGTGTAGTGCCCCAAGACGCCCTGTCCTTGTATGGCAAGGGGTCCAAGTGATGAGTCAAGTGGTTTGTCCCATTCCCACTGTTTGTATTACCATCATAGAATTGGCTTGTTGGAATTGCCAGGACTTTTTGCATTTGTAGTATTGTGTCACCAAGGCTGGGTGAAGTTAGGTCTACTATATCTGCTCTTTGGCAGTGTGCAAAATAATTTTCATTTTGGCTTAGGCATTAGTAGAGCATAACTCCACTATGGATCTGGGAGCCGCCATATTAGGTGTGGTCTTACTGTGGACTGTGTCCAGGTTGAAACTAGTAAAGGCAAGTACCATTACATGGTCATGCAAGACCTGAGCTCTGTAAGACCAGAGCCATGCAAAACCTAGGCCATGTAAGACTAGAGCTATGCAAGCCTGGGACCCTGGAAATCTTGGCAACTGGACTCTTGTGCCTTCCTGGACCCTAATGTTGCTAAAATACTGGAATTATGAAAATACTGCTTGCCTTATTGGGACATTCCTTCCTTTCTGCCTAGGGCTCAGGTGTCCACCCATCTGCTAGGGAATTATGGTAACCATTGTCTAATGTCAGCTCTCCTTCACAGAGTTTTGGCCTGTGGTCGTGCAGTCCAGGGGGCTGGATGGCATGCTGGACCCAAGCTCACCTCAGTGTCTGGGCCCAATAAAGGCTTTGCCAAGGACGCAGCTTTCTATCCTGGCCACTCTGAGGTAAGTGCCTGTGGGATGGCTGCCTTCCTGGGGCGTCTAGCTCTACAGCTGCTAGGCTCAGAAGCTCCCGGTGACACACAGCTGGAAAGAGTCTGCAGATTGTGGAAGGGGGGTCAGACCTGATAGATCAGTAAGGGCCAAAGCTCTGAGTGGCACTGCAAATGGGGTTTGTCCAAAGAAGTCCTTATGCTCTGTAGCTTCTAGAACACATTAAAAGTCACATAACCCAAGCCCTTGAGTAGACAGACAGCAACAGACAGAAACTCTACAGTCCCCAGAGCAGTCTGAGCAGGTGTCCTTGTATAGCAGAAAGTCTGTGGTCATTCTTGGAGCCTGATAGAAGCGTGGAGAAGCGTTCCATATCTAGACACTGGCAGGCCTGGCTCTAAATTCTACTTTACCCGATATCAAGGACCAAGTGATTTAATCTCTGTCTCTTCTGTTCCCTCAACCATAAAATGGGAGGGGACGAGCACAGCCTTGTCCTAGGTGGTTATGATGACTGATGAGACATAAAATGCGACTCTGGGACTCAGAAAAGCACATTCTGTTCCTGTGGCCATAGCTGTGGAGAACAGCAGCTAACCAGAGAGTCTAGAATCTTCTAGACTCTCCGTCCACATGCCACCATCATGGGCCTCTTATGTACTTCATGATCAAGGCATTCTTGAATTTGGATCTTAGATGTCTTTGTGATACTGGGACTCCTGAGATTCCAGACGTAAAAGCGATCAACCATCAGTGTGTTCCCTTGGGTCTGGAGGTACGGTATCATGGAGGCGAAACTCACACTCTGAGAATTGCATTTGGATTTTGGAGTGGTTGTGTGCATCTCAGGATACACTGTCAATCACAGAGTGCAGAGGCTGAGCAACAGAATGGTCCTGGCACACACTAGCCACATTACCTCAACTCATTCAGCCCCTCTAAGGTTGGTCTAGTAACTCTCAAGCCATGTCCTTGGATCATCAGCATCAATGTCACCTGTAACTTGTTTGACATGTTCCCTCTACCACCATCCCCAAGCCTAGAGAACCAACCATTCTACAAGTAGACAAAGCAACATGACTTAACGGTGCACCTGATGCCTGGAAGACTTCTTTCTCTGATGTCATGTCCAAGCTGTGCCTCCGCCTGAGTACTGGGTAGGCCAGCAGAAACTCTGTTCCTGTCACCACTCATCTGTGTTCCTCCCAGGACACCTCATGGATCCCTCCCTAGGGAGTTAAGGATTCACTGAATTCCTTTTATACTTCTTGTAGGCTCTAGCAGGAGAGTTCTCGAGTCTTAAAATGGAAGCCAACAGCCATTTTACATTTAGAATAGAGGCCAAGTTTAAAGCATAATGTGACCCCTTGAGCCCCTGTCAGATTGTAGCCACTGAGATGGAGGAAGCTGGATTTCCTTGGTCACAAGGAATTGTCTTTTTGGCCAAAAATGATGAACCAGGTTCACAAATCTGCTCTGTAGTCCAAGAATTGTGAATAGCTCTTGTCATCTCTCTCTAAGACAGAGATTTATTTTCTCCCTTTCTATAAGGCATTTCTTCTAGATCCAGTTGGTAAGCCTCTTGGCAACTTGAGACAAGGACTAGTTAGGATCAACTGTTAGCTCTGTCTAGCAGCGTCGTTAGCTAGTCAGATAGGTAAAATCAGCCCCTCCCTGGCTCCCTTCATCCAAGGAGAGAGTGTTCTTTAGCACTAGTGCATTGTTACTAGAGTGGAAAACACTATAGATTCCTTCTCTCTTTTCTGCATTTACTTATGACTATGAGACTTTTCTAATAATTTTTAAAGAGTATAGGAACATACCATTATGAGTAAGTCAATATGGTTCCCCCAAATTACATTTTAATCAAAAACTGAAGGGATCTGTTTGAGCTATTTTTGACTCTTAATGAACTATCTGTCCATAATGCAAGTCTCCATTGCCACTGAATGGTTATGGGTACCATGTGCTAAGCCAACAGCAAATCCACAGACAACATTAGGAGTTTAGATCATTGTGGAGTCTGTTATGTAAAGTAAGCATGCATTATGTAAAGTAGAAAACTTTATAATTCCATAAAATAGCTCAGAGCTTGTAGGCACCTTAAATATCAGCCCTCGGGTAGAGCAGTCAAGACACTCAGAAAGAGGAGGTTCCACATGCAATGCTCTTTAGAGGTGGAGGTGACACAAGAGACAACACTGAAGCAAACAGTTTTCTGCCTATATGAAGCTCTCTCCCTGCATCAGACAGGAAAAGAGAACATACCTTCCATAGGACAAGTGTACCAGGGAGGATTCTTCTGCCTAGAGCAGTGGTTCTCAACCTTGGGTTGCTACCCTTTGGGGGTCAAATGACTCTTTCACTGGGTCACCTAAGACCATTGGAAAACACAGATATCTACATTATGATTCATAACAGCAGCAAAATTACAGCTATGAAGTAGCAATAAAAATAACATTATGGTTGGGAGTCACTATGATATACAGAAGTGTGTTAAAGGGTTGTGGCATTAAGAAGATTGAGAACCACTGGCCTAGAGTCAGGAGTTATCGGAGTGATGACATTAAAGTTAGAGGTTGGGAGACAACAGGATGGATTCTGACAGTAAATAGAGCAGAAAGGGGATGGGGAGTGCAGGGGAAGCATACCAGGAGGAAAGAGCCCACAGCAAGGGCAGGGGTGGCTAAGCACAGGGCAGGAGCTGTGCCAAGAGCTCATGTGCATGGAATGAAAAAATGTGAGGTAAAGTAGAAGGAGGCGGGGCTGTTGCCAGGTTCTGTTCCCTCTGTTCTGGACCCATAGACAAAGGCTCACCACTGGCTTCTGTGACCAAGCTCCTGAGGTCAGAGCAATGCATTAAGAAGCTTAATGGGGAAATCAGGGGAGAAGGCACTAGAATAAGAAAGAGGAAGGTCCAGAACATCAGGTGGGATGTAGTCTTACCATCTGGACCGGAAACACAGGAGTGAGGCTGGAAAGGAAGTTACAGCTACAAGGAATGTTACTCCAGCAAAACTCAAAAGACAACACAGAGAGGTCTAGATGAAGGGCAGGGACCAGAGGCCAGGATGCGCTGAGGTTTGCAGCTGAAGGCAATAATGGTCCTAGTAATGGGATAGCAAAATGTGAAGACGCCATTTAGGAGAATGAGAAACAGGAGCAGCAGAGAGAGTGACTGTGGAACTGTTTTGGGAGGAAGCCAGGTGGTCAACCTTCGGCTGTGATTGCTGACACAGAAGACACAGGTGGGACGATGGTGGAATTGAGCATGAAGATTTTGTTCAGTGATGTCTTGCACCAAGACTGCCAATATCCACAGAGAGGTTCCCCCAGGAAGCAGGAGGTCCAGAGAGGGCTCCAAGGGAGCAGATGGGCCAGGGATGGAGCTATTGGAGTCAGCGGTCTGCTCAGAAGAGGGTGGACTTCCCCTGCAGAGCCTCCAGGATGAGACAATGGGAAACATCAAGGCAGGTTTGTTTCCATTGAAACCCTAAACTCTGGTCAACTGTTCT
This sequence comes from Rattus norvegicus, assembly GCF_021556685.1. Taxonomy (NCBI): domain Eukaryota; kingdom Metazoa; phylum Chordata; class Mammalia; order Rodentia; family Muridae; genus Rattus; species Rattus norvegicus. Next base: position 192,039,198 of record NC_141535.1, read on the forward strand.
TCAGTTCCTGATCCAGTTCTAACAGGTGTTACTAATTTGGGTATAAAAGTATGGAGTTCAGTTCTGTGTCTTCTGCCTTAATTCACCTGATGAAAGATAATGCGTACCGAGAAGAAAGGTGTGGAACAGGAAAAGGAACAGAGATGAAAGGCTGGGTGAGCTGCCAAAAGAACGATCAATCCTCTAAAAGCCAGCGAGACGATTATCAGCAAGACCGTTAGCCCTCAGATCTGGGAGGGGGAATCAAGAATTCAGGTATACCGACCACCTCCTCCTCTGCACGGGTGACTGAGGAAGTGGATCGACAAAAACTTTCCTCCAAGAGAAAAGAGTGTGGCTGGTTGTTTGTTCCCCTTGGATCCCACCAGGAAGTCTAGTACTACAGGGGATTCACTGGCTGAATGTGATGGGAAGGCACTGTGTGACCTTGGGCACAGCCAAAAGGACCCACGTCTATAATAGAAAGCAAAGTGTGGGCCTCTGTCACCTCCGCTCAATCTTCTCCTGGTTCTCCCTTTATTTCTTGAGGAGTTGTAACATTCCGGACACTGTATATGGCCACGCAGGCACTGAATGAGATGAAAGTCACGTGGCTTCTAAAGCACCATCTGGGAGGGAGACAGACATGCAAATAGATATCCACAGCACCGGGTGAAGGAAACGCACGAGATAGTGATGGAGGAAGCCGCCACCCAGGTGGATTAGACATGGCTGTGCCCTCTAGCACCACACATCCAGGAGGCTGACCAAAGTACAGGCTTTACGGAAGCCCGGGAGAGGAAGACAATATGCTATGGACACCCATAGATGGAGGGGACTCAGAGAACAACAGAAGTAGACCTAAGGAAGACAAAGTCCTTGTCTTAATAGAGATGAATAACTCAGAACCAGCACATGCGTCATCCAAATATTCAGCCTGGAAAATAGTGTTTACTGCCTGCAAGGAAACTAAGGTGCAGTCGATTAAATGGCTTTCAAATGCTGACAAATATCTGAGTTGGATATCTGTAGTTTTCTCAGACCCAATGCTAAGACTTTTTAGATAGATAGATAGATAGATAGATAGATAGATAGATAGATAGATAGATAGATGATAGATGATTCATCAGGAAAGAATACACAGGCATACATTTAGACACATGCAGGCAGCACATAGAGAGACAGAGACAGGTAGACAGATGGAACCCTTAGGTTAGAGTTATTAGAGAAAGCTTCAAGGAGTGTGAAATATCCAAAATATGCTGAAAAAAATAGGGGAGGAGACGAAATGATCCATCAGCACAGGAGAGTAAAGATAGAATTGGGGGCTTGAGAAACTCTGTGGAGGATCCCCTCTGAGCCAGCCAAAATCTGGAGAAGCTTCACAAAGGAGGTGGCCTTTGGTCTGAATCTGCAGGTGTGAACTGGTGCTCAGTCTGGGCAGGACAATGGTCCCCAGAACACAGCTGGCTCTAGTGTCACTCAGGGTGAGCTTGACAGAGACTTATGTTTGTTCTATACTCACCTCCAAGCAATAACAAGAAAGTACCTGTTCAAAAATGAGAGAGAGAGGGGTTGGGGATTTAGCTCAGTGGTAGAGTGCTTGCCTAGCAATCGAAAGGCCCTGGGTTCGGTCCCCAGCTCCAAAAAAAGAAAAAAAAATTAAAGAGAGAAAGGGGAGGAGGGAAGAAGCGCACACTGACTTGGTAAGGGGTGTTTTGGATTCTCTTTCTGGTCTAGCTTTTGCCTGTAGGTTGGTTCCTTGTGGACTGGCCTCCTCACATGTGAAAGAAAGATAGCAGTTCCTAATTGGAATGCCCCCGCCCCCCAGAACCTTCAGTTACCTGTGGTGCTTATTTCAAGAATACCTAATCTCCAGAATCAGAGCTGCTGAGTGAAGGAAAAATTTCAGTGCTGGGGCTTCAGGCCATGCTCCCTGCAATGCCTTCCAGAACCTTCCAAAGGGAATAACATTCACAGTTCAGGCACCACTACTATCCAGCCCTTCAAGCTGGTGGTCAGAGAGCCCAAAGGATTCTGTGAGCAAGACCCAAGTTTCGAGGCAGGAATTCAAGGGCCCCATTGCTTCCCGGAACAGAACGACCACACAGCCTGCTCTGATTAATGCCAGTGATCCCAATGTGATTGCTGCCCACGCCCCTTCTCCTCTCACAAGTGTTCTACTTTGGGTGATGATTCTGGGCTCTCTTCCCATAGCCTCCTGGCATCTTCTTGGAAGAACCCTGTGAGGGGGCCTGACACCATCCCGATAATGCTTAGCACGGCTCCCCAGCGTTTAACTTAGGTAACCTCTCGGTCTTTGTCTTTCCAGGTGCATAGCGTAATGTCCATGTTGTTCTACACTCTGATCACAGCGTTTTTGATCGGCGTACAGGCAGAACCGTACACAGATAGCAATGTCCCAGAGGGAGACTCTGTCCCTGAAGCCCACTGGACTAAACTTCAGCATTCCCTTGACACAGCCCTCCGCAGAGCCCGCAGTGCCCCTGCTGAACCAATAGCTGCCCGTGTGACAGGGCAGACCCGCAACATCACTGTGGACCCCAAACTGTTTAAGAAACGGAGACTCCGTTCACCCCGCGTGCTGTTTAGCACCCAGCCTCCACCCACCTCTTCGGACACTCTGGATTTAGACTTCCAGGCCCATGGTACAATCTCCTTCAACAGGACTCACAGGAGCAAGCGCTCATCCACCCACCCAGTCTTCCACATGGGGGAGTTTTCAGTGTGTGACAGTGTCAGTGTGTGGGTTGGAGATAAGACCACAGCCACGGACATCAAGGGCAAGGAGGTGACAGTGCTGGGCGAGGTGAACATTAACAACAGTGTATTCAAACAGTATTTTTTTGAGACCAAGTGCCGAGCCCCGAATCCTGTAGAGAGTGGATGCCGGGGCATTGACTCCAAGCACTGGAACTCATACTGCACCACGACTCACACCTTTGTCAAGGCGTTGACAACAGACGACAAACAGGCTGCCTGGAGGTTCATCAGGATAGATACAGCCTGCGTGTGTGTGCTCAGCAGGAAGGCTGCAAGAAGAGGCTGACTTGCCTGCAGCCCCCTTCCCCACCTGCCCCCTCCACACTCTCCTGGGCCCCTCCCTACCTCAGCCTGTAAATTATTTTAAATTATAAGGACTGCATGATAATTTATCGTTTATACAATTTTAAAGTCATTATTTATTAAATTTTCAAAGCATCCTGTGTACCCACACTTGAGTCCTTTCTCTCAATAAGAGTACCCACAAAGTTTAGGAGAGTGCAGAATGAACTGTCCCCCAGCCACTCCTGGCAACACGGCCCATCTGTAACCTTCATTCCCAGCCAGAGCTGCTCCAGGGCTGGCTAACTAGTTTCAGACACTGCTCAGCACCCAGCATGATTAGCAAGGGAAGTCAGCCTGCAGGCTCTGGTCTACATTCCGGAGCCAACTCTACCAAATCCTTGGATTATCTGCTGCACAGCATGGCTCCATGGGTTTTGATTGCCTCACTTGAGGAGGGAAGAGTAGTTAAGACTGGTCAGAAAGCAGGATGCTATGTACACTGGCTGCAGTCTCCCACCTCTGAGAGACCCAGGCTGGTCCTCGGAGGATATTGGGAACTCCCTGGGTGGATAAGTAGAGGCTTCCAGGTCTTCTGGCTTCAGTCAGTTGGAAGAGCAGTCTGAAGGAGCTGTAACAAAATCATCTCCTGAGGCCTGTCATGGCAGATCTGATTTCATGTTAAGATTGCCTTAGCTCTGATGGTTGCTTCTCTACTATTCCCCTGTGGCTGCCTGCAGAAAGACTTCACTACCCACCCCAAGAACACAGTAGGACTTCCAAACTTCTTGCCACCCACACAGAGAGACAGCTCTAGCAGTAACTGTCGGTGGCCTAGCACCCAGCATCAGCTTCCAAGTAGAAAGCCAGGGACCAGTCAGAAAAGAACTTCTACAAGGTTTTCATTCTGACTTAGATGATTTCCACAAGTGACCAGAGCTGGCTGGGACAAGTCCTGTAGAGATGAGAGAGTTGAAGTCGAACAGATAAAGTAACCAACACAAGCTCTGGAAGATGGAGAGGAGAGAGACCAAGTCGGTATGGCACAGCTGCTTTCTGTGTGTGTGTGTGTGTGTGTGTGTGTGTGTGTGTGTGTGTGTGTATGTGTGCACATATGAGCGTGCCTGTGTGCATGCATGTGTGTGAGTGCGTGTGTGTGTCTGCGCATGTGCATGCACACTTGTGTATGTATGTATGCATGCATGTCTGTGTGCATGCACATGTGCTTTCTGTGCGTTTGCATGTGTGTGCATGCATGTGTGTGAGTGTGTGTGTGAGTGCGTGTGTGTGTCTGCGCACGTGCATGCACACTTGTGTATGTGTGTATGCATGCATGTCTGTGTGCATGCACATGTGCTTTCTGTACGTGTGCATGCTTGTGTGCATGTGTATGAGTGTGTATGCATGCATCCATGTATGCTTTCTGTGCATGTATGTGCATGCATGTGTACATGTATGTGTGTATTGCGTGCACATGCGCTTGTCCATGGATGCGTACTTTCTCTGTGTGCACATGGTCAGGCATGTGTGTGCATGCGTGAATGAGTGTCTGTGTATGTGTGTGTGTGCACGTATGAGCGTGCCTGTGTGTATGCATGTGTGTGAGAGCATGTGTGTATGTGTGTGTGTGCACGTATGAGGGTGCCTGTGTGCATGCATGTGTGTGAGTGCATGTGCATGTGTGCACGTGCATGTGCGCATGCTTGCGTATGAGTGTGTGCATGCATGTCTGTGTGCATGCACGTGTGCTTTCTGTGTGTATGTGCATGCGTGTGTGCATGTAAGTGTGTATTGTGTGCACATGCACTTGTCCATGGATGTGTACTTTCTCTGTGTGCTCATGTTCAGGTATATGTGTGCATGCGTGAATGAGTGTGTGTGTGTGTGTGTGTATGTGTTTGTGTGTGTGTGTGCGCGCACACACACGTGCTGTCTATCCTTTACCAAAGCCCTTTCTTCCTAGATAGCCAGTTCCCTGGGTAGTTTGGGGAAGAGTAATAAAAGCAACAGAGAGACTGCAGGATCCTCCCTGGAGCAGGGTATGACCAGCCCCACATAGTTAAAGTCACCACACCCTTCATCTTGTTTGTTTGTTGTTTTTCCCTCAAGCCACAATTTTCCCCCTAGAATAGGAAATCTCTCCTCCAAGGATAACAATGCCTACTCTGTTTTTCGAAAAACATCCCAAATTGTCCATCAGCTTAAAAAGGAAGCAGTTGATTTCATCTCCTCTATAAGCCTCTGCCCTGACCTACTCCCAACCTTCACTCTAATGGTGCAAATAGGAAATTCAGAGAGTTTGCAGTGAGAACCATTTGATTAGGACGAAAACATGATGAAATACGATGGCTTTTCCTATGAGGGCTACTGCAACGGGAATAAAGATTTATGATCAAGAAACACTAACCAGAACATTCCGTGCTGAGATGCTGGGTCAGATAAAGGGAGCTCTCCCACTGGCCTGTGTCTGTGGGTTTTGCAGTTCCTTGGCCTCAGAAGTCCCAGACCCCTCTCATGAACAGAGTATAAAGCCATTCTCCTAGGATGCAAACTTGCTAAGTCCTGGAAGTGAGAAGGGTAACGGTGGGTGAGGAAGACATTCTGGAGCATCTCGGAAGAGCAGTAGTGCCTCGGAGTGGGCTCTAACACCAAAGTCATGCCTGGAGAGCTGTGCCCACGCTGCCAGACTCTGGGAATATCTGAAAAATTGTCATTGGCTCTCCTGGCCAGCCTACAGAGCTGACTCAAAATCTGGATCTTTAATGAACACTGCTTAAGGACGCCCCATCTCCTGCCCCAACACCCCCACTGTTCCCTCAGAGGGAAACAGTGCTTTATGTGGTCCCTGGAGTCACAATGTAGAAGCTAATGCTTTCACACAGCTTGAGGGGCTATCAGTTTGGCTGAAGGGAGTGAGCTTACGCTGTCCAAAGCCAACCCCCAGTCCTGGCCTTTCTGCAGTTTGAACTCTTCCCTATGTGGAGACGAGCACAGCCAGCAGACCTACCATGGCTTTCTCTGAGAGTCCACTACATGGCCAGCGTCCCAATCACTTGATCATAAGGAAAAGCCAGCTCTGAATCTCCCACTGTGTTCAGAGAGAAGCAGTGACCACCCCATGCTCTTCCTGCTCTGTGTCATCCTATGACTTTCCACTCCTGTTTCCCTCTTCTCTCCAGCAGCTTCCTCCACATGAACTTCAACTTGCTACAGAAAACTAACATAAACCCACCATCCTCCCTGCTAGCCCAGCCCAGCCTCTCTCCAGGACCCACTCGCGTTGCTTCCTGGTTCCAGAAACAGACAGCACTGGGGGATCTGATTTTGGATTAGAGTCCCAGTTTGTCCCTTGGACTACCCCACCTCCAATTAGACCACTAGCATCTCCCAGAGGAAGTTGCAGTCCTAACAGAAGCAGAGTTAGACTCAGGTTTTCAGCACTCCAGGCCTGATCTCAAAGTTTTAGGTGCTATGGGGGAGTATAGGACAGAGGGCAAGCTCTGGCCCATCTGAGATGTCTGCCTATAAGCATGGGTTATCTGGAACTCAGGGGCTACCCTCAGCATTGAAAATCCTCCTACAGAACAGTGGGAGGCCCTGGGCCGCACAGAGTCAGTCATCAGTCATGCATGGTGGAAAGGACATAGTCCCCAGTGGCGGGACAAGTTCTGGGATGATAGCAGCAAAGCCAAGTCCTGGGCCTGGCTCCCTCAGTCCTATCTACAAACTCTGGCAAGCCATAGTTCCTCTTGAGCCTGGCAGCTGTGAACTGAAAATAATCACAGGGCTGTAAACATAGAGCAAAGCCATGAAACCAGTTACATCCTAGGCGAGGGTCGGAAAACTTAGCTGCGGGCAAGCCTGTGCTGACTTAGGGAGAGCCATGCTAGGGATCCCTGGATATTTGTTTACTTCCCTATGTGGAGACACTCTTTGCTCTGTGGGCATCCTAGTCTGCAGTTGTGTCCAGCTGAGCTCAGGAGGGTAAGAGCAAAATTCCACCTGAATTGGGCTCAGAGAGATCATCTAGGGTCCAGAAGTCTCAGAGTAGTGATGAAGAACCAGTTCTTTTCTCAAATGGGTGTGTGTGTGTGTGTGTGTGTGTGTGTGTGTGTACGTGTGTTGTAGATTAGCATATATTCTATGAAGCATGCATGGAGGTCCAAGGAAGCCAACTTAAGTTGCCAGACTTGCACAGCTGAACCATCTTGCAGGCCTTTAAACATGGTTCTTAGCAACTGTCTATGAGTAAAGTTCTGAATCTGTGAAATGGGGATAATTAATTATAATGCTGTTCTCAGAAAATCTAGAAATAATTAAGATTATATATGTGTGTATGTATATATATATGTATGTATGAATATAGTATGTATATATTATATATGTGTGTATGTATATATGTACCTAGCATTTAAGAAATATGTAACAAATTGTAGTTTTGGAAACTAGAATCAGCTGAACACTCTTAAGCTTTTAGAATGTGGCGAAATAGTTTTCCACAAGGCAAGTAAGTGTGTCAGCTGCCATTGTTAACTATATGGTCAGCTCCCACTGACTTGTAATAGTGAGTGTTACTAATAGTGCCTATTAGCACTCACTGAGAGCCTGCTCACTGTGCGCCTGGCACAGGACTCAGCACCTTGTATGGATTAGCTGTGAGCTAACCTCCAGGCTCCGAAGCTAATGTAGCCATCTGACGAAGCCAGGAAAGCTTGCATGCAGCCTTCTCTGGAATGTTTACTCCTTAAGGTTGGCACATTTATCAACCACTGGCTCTGAGAGTTCCCACGTGTCAAGCACGTGGAGTGTGTTTTGCTGAGTTTCATTTGGATTTGTACTAAAGAGCTCTGACCTCCCCAGAGTTCTTCTGATCTCACATAGGAGACTTAGCGGGGTCCCAAGGCCATAGTTGGCCAGACTTAACTACAGCAGTGCCTTCAGGAGACTCCTCCAGCTCAGGGTTGCTTCCTGGTGTCAGTGGTGTATTCCAGCCCTGTCTCTTCCACACCTGGACCCAGTCTTGCAGGCAGCAGGAGAGCGTGTGCTTTAGCAGTGTCTCAGGGTAGGTAAGGCAGAGCTTGGTTCTTGTTTTTCTCTTCACAGCCACACTGTCTTCTCTCCCCTACATGCTCCCTAGGTCAGCAATAAATGGACTAATAGTGAGTGACATTTCCTAGGTGCACAGCAAGGAGACATCTGATTGGCTTTCAGAGGGGGATGTTATGAGGATTGTGATGGCACCATCAGAGCCCGAGCCTCACTTTGCTGCTAGCCAATTATGAATGAATGGTGCTGACAGGCTCCTTGTCTCTCTGACTGTCACATGGAAACTCTGTTGTCTTACAAACCACCTAGTCCAGCGCCAATCATTATATACACACAGTCATAGGTACATACATCTACATATGTGAATATAATATGTAAAGACAGAGCACACACAAAGACTGTATGCAGAAATATGTGAGTGTGTGTGTGTGTGTGTGTGTGTGTGTGTGTGTGTGTGTGTATGTGTGGAAACAGTTCTTGAGAGCTAAGAAGCTACCAGAAGTACACATTCTACCTCCCCATGCCTCTGCACACTGACTTAAATCACAGAGTAGCACATGGATCAGACAAATAGCCACTTATGAGCAACGGTCCTAAGAGGCAACGGTGTGGAAGGGGTAAATCTGGGATAATTCCTCAAGGAAAATCTCTTGAACTGGGTTTGGAAAACAAAGTTGAGGGCAATGTCTCCTGGGTTAGGGCTTAGTTCCGAATGAAGGAGGAGGCAAAACCCAATAGAGAGAAGGAAGAACTGTCCTTGCACCTTCTTCTGGGTTACATCAGGCAGAGGAACCATCTCCTCATGGAAATAAAATCTTCAGAAAAACAAGGAAATAAGCTGAAATCCTGTGGCTGGACACAACAACGAACATCCCTGTATGGTTTCCATAGAATCTTATCTGTGGCCAGAACAAATACCGAAGAGATGGTCAAGTTTCCTGGAGACTGGGCCTCCTATCGTGGTGTCAGCCGACTCTCTGTCCTCAGAAGGAGAAAGGAAGACAAAGGCTCTCAGAATAGGTGCCCTGCACCTCCAAGACAGACTTGTGTTGGAGGCTCACTCTACGCCTGGGCACATTTGGTGCCACAGCAGAGTGTGGTCTCCAGCCTGGCGGCCTCTCCCCCTTCTCTCCACCCCCCCCCCCATTCCTTTCACTTTGACATAATGAAAGTGCAGCGTACACACTGCCTGGAGATTGCATATGATAATTGGAAACATGTGTCCGAACTGGCACCCCTTCAAAGGGCTTTGGAGCTCTGACTTGGGCTGTCCTCTGATTGCACTAGCAATTCTCGGAGCTAGCGCTCCAGCTTCACATTCCTGCAGCTGCACCTTAGCATTAACTCTTGCCAGTTGGAGGCTGCTGTGTGTGGAGCCTGCTCTCAAAGCCTCGAGGCGGCTGCCCAGTCTGTCTTTCCAAGTACAAAGTTCAGCTCTGAATTTGGTGTCTGGGTATTGACTTTGCAGACAGGCATCATGGGAGCTAACAGGTTCATTAGCCTTTTTGCAGAAATTGTACATTCGCAGGTCAGTTGTCACGAGTGCTTTTGGGGCACTGCCCAAACTCTCAAGGAATATGGTGCTGTCTCTGCTTCTTGCTTTGCTTTGCCCTGTACTGGAGAAAACACGCAAGCGTTGTTATTTCACCAGGGGATTCCTCAGTGAGATGCAGAATCAAAGGTGATTGTCTATGACAATAAATTCAAAATATATGACTAGTGGAGGTCCTGGGAGACCCTATTCAGTTCAACAAAGAATGACTATGAGTCAGTAAGCTATGAGGTGCCATGGCAGGTCTGGGGCAGATAGAAGAGAAAGATGAATCCCAGCTTATAGAAGGCTGACTGGAGGATTCAAGTTGGTCTTACAGTCTAGATATACCTACATACAACATAGCCACAAATCCCCACACATGAAGATGCCTCAAACATCCCTGGTGTTGGCAGTAATCCCCCAGCATCCTTCCATGTCTTTCCTTGCTTACTACTGACCTGCTCTCATTCTCAGCACTACTGTGGGCTAATTCCTCAAAGAAGCCTGACTAGACCCTTGGCCTTGCTTCTGGTTCTCTGAGATACACTCTTCAAGATTTTACGCTCACCAGAAGCACCCAGAGGTCTAATATAGTAATTGGGGGTGGGTGGGAGCTGAGCTTCTACATTCTAAACACTCCCAAGGATGCCGATGCTGGTGCTCTATGGCCCATATTTTGAAAAGCCACGTCTGGGGTCATGCCTGGTCTCTCAGTGGGCTGGTCCTCAGCTCTCACCTAAGAACTTTGGTGAGGTTCATTTTCCTTGGGTTCTTAGAGTCTAAGGTAGACTTAGGTAGCAGCCATGGGGGATCTAATCTTAAATCTCCTGGCCCATGTCCTCAGAGGTCAGCTCTTGTCCTGGAAGTGTAGAAGTCAGAAGGGAGCCTGTCTGACCAATTACATACAAAGAAGAACGTGATAGTGAGAGTGATGACCAAGTTCCCCCAAAGTAGAAACTCGACCAAAGGGGAATTGGTAGAAGCAGGTTATAGGGAACAGTGTGGGTCAGGTAAAAGAGAAACAACTTACAACATAGCACTAAGAATGGCCCTACTTGGAGGAATAAAAAGACTTGGTCACAAACAGATCATCACCATGGAAACAAAGTTCAGGCTCTCCATATTTGCATGATTCTGAATACATTTCTTCTCTCTTCAGTTCATCATCTTGATAATGGGGGATGAGAAGCCACCCTTTCCAGATGACTTTGGGACCATCCTATAGCTTCCTGGAGGGATTATTTGTACTCATCCCAGGACAGTTTACAAAATTCTTGCTACAGACACGAGTGATGCCTGTAAAAATGAAAACTGCCACAGTTAGATGTCTAAAACAAGTAGTTTCCAGGGCTCTGAAAAAGCCTGTCTTCTGCAGCCTCAAACTGAAGAGTTGCATAGCCAAACCATATCTAGAGTCACTTGGAACATTCAGAAATGGTGTGCCAGACCTCCTGATGGCCATATGTGGTGTTTCCACTTCAGGCTGCTGCCCTCAAAGGACAACATACAGTTTATTTACAGTCAGTCATATTTGAAGAATGCCATTTAAAAATAACCTTCAGTATTCCCCCTCTCTCTGGTTGGCTCTTTGCTGGTTTCATAATAGTCCGTGCTATAATCACAATCTTTCTTTGATCCATTACATAAAAAATATCACTATTTTTGGGTAAAAAGATTATGGACACAATAAAAATGAGGGTTATGACTGCGCTAAGAAGAGATTTGCTGGGGAAAAATATTGCAAAGAATTCAAGCCACCCAAAGTTTATCAGGCCAGATGGGGTGAGTGCTCTGTGTCAGTAGTTTCTCTGAGCATTAGAATCAAAGTAAATCCTGCCTGTGTATGCCAGAAGTCATATATTAACATCACTCAGAGAGTCTCTATGGTTTACACTCAGGCAAATGATGCTATGGACTATAAACCTCAGGTGGTAAATACACATTTCCCTGAAAATATGTTGTTTCAGAGACCGGCGTTTCTTTACTTTTGCTGCTGTTGTTTGAATTTTTACAAAGTGAGTCTATGCAGCACAAGAGCCAGAAGACAAAAATGTGGGTAAAAGTCCCTCCCAGTCAGTGTTGATCACTTAGCCCAGAAGCCATGGAGTCAGCACAGGAAAGCATTCCAGTTGGAAGGGCCATGAACTTGCTGCAAATCATTTCCTCCTCCTCCTTCTCCTCCTCCTCCCCCCTCCTCCTCCTCCCCCTCCTCTTTCCCCTCTTCTTCCTCCCCCTCCTCCTCCTCTTCCCCCTCTTCCTCCTCCCCCTCCCCCTCCTCCTCTTCCTCTTCCTCCTCCTCTTCATCCTCCTCCTCTTCCTCCTCCTCCTCTTCTGCCTCCTCTTCCTCCTCCTCTTCCTCCTCCTTCTCCTTTTTGGCTTACCTTCACTTGGGTTATTTTCCTGACTTTGCTCCATGTGTTCCGGGAAGCCTTTCCCTCCATCTTCTGCTAGCCAAGACTGAGCCAAGCGATTGCAGGCATGGCATTCATGGCAGAAAAGAGTCAAATAAGAGCAGAAGGCCGTAAGCAAGAGGGCCCAACATACATCAAAGGACTGGGATGACTCGTGCAAACACTGAGAGATTTAGTCTACATCCACTTTAATCGTGGCTTTATTGGGTTGTGGTTTATATTGGGTGAGTCACAAAAGTGTTTTTTCTTTTTTCTTTTTTTTTTAAGTGAAAGAAGCATTTCAGTTACATTATTCATTGTGTAAAGCTTAGTCCTACTTACAGTAACAAAGACGTGATTAAAATGGAATCACCGGACTCTGGTGAACTGAGAAAGTTAGAACAACAAAAAAACCACCTGTCATGCATAGGAACCATGGGATGGAGCTGAGCATTGCCTTCTTTTCTCAGAGACATGGTGGACAGTTCCATCTGCACCTTGACAAGTGCCACCAGGTCCCAGGGATACACTGAATCCCACTGTCTTCATGCTGGCTTCTTCTCCACCTCACTTACTGGAAGATACCCTCCTCCTTTGGCACACTGCATGGGCTGCTTTTGTCGATGGATGTGTATTTTAGTAATGGAGAGACCAATGAGGCAGAGAGATCACAGCAACAGAGTAGAGACGCAAAAGTCCCGAAGACCAGTTCAGTTTTTTCCACTTAGCTGTCCAAGGTTTGTTTCTTCATGTGTCTTATGGGAGGATCCTTTGATGGACAGTTTAAGCATCAGTTCTGTAAGTATTTGGTCTAGTGCTATTTGTCAACGTTACCTCTCACTTACATGGAGAGAGAGACTCCACAGTTCATTCTATTACATGGAGAGAGAGACTCTACAGTTCATTCTGTTACGGTTAAGAAAAAGAAATCTCTAAGTGTTGCCCCTGGGAGGGGAGGCAAAGGGAACGAAAGAATCTGAAGTCCTAATAAAGGGATCATTTCTGGTGCATTGTTGGATGGTGTATATCAAGTGAGTTTCTGCTCATTTTGAACTAGAGATCCTCCCCAACATCTCCACCCATTCATTCAGCTGCTGTCACAAGAACGCTGTCTGGCAATGCACAAAGTGACTCACACTCTTGTCCGTATAACAAGTCTTTGAAAATAGCTATGTGTCTCCCATCTAAGTCTTTAGTTCCCAGACTAAACATCACGAGGTCTTTCAGTCCCCTGCATGATGACTTCTAGACCCTTTGCTATCCTGACCAACCCTTTCTGGACACACTCTGATTTACCCACTTAAAATGTGGTGCCCAGAAGGAAACACAATACTCTAGCTGCAGACTGACCAGCCCTAAGTGTAGCTGGACTATTAACTCCTTTGAAACACATAGCATACCTATTTCCATCGATACAGACTGATATGACACAGGCTTTCCCCATTGCCACCTCACACTAGATTTCCACTTCCAGTTCATGGTACATTATCATGCTCTTGATTTTATTTTTGGCTCTTATGATAACAACAGGATTCTTCCACCTTACATTTTTTCCATGCTTCTTTGGCCTAAATAAAGTCATCTGGCTTACTAAATGGTAAGATATAAGATCTGTGTGGCCAGACACTCTATCTGACTCAGTGTAATCTTCAAGAGTCTAGCACAGTGCCTCATCTTGCTGGCACTTCAGCTGTATTCTCGGCTACATACCTCCCCCACTGCGATGCAAGCTTTAAGACTGAAGACACCGAGGAAGTGCTGAGCAAAAGTGCCATTTGTAATCCAAAGTGTACTATTAGCTACCAAACCTTACAAAGGCAAACCTGGGGGAGAACACCTCAGTAGAATTTTTAGGAACTCATTCAGACAAGCCCACCTAATGGTCAGATCAGTGGGGAAGAAAAAAGAACTGGAATCAAATCTAAGGATAGAGAAAGAATGCTCGCTCAGCCCAGCCACAGTTTTGGCTGCTTTGCTTCTTCCTCGGATGAAGACAAGTTCTCTCTCTTCTTGTTATCCTTTAAGGAGAGGAGGAATCCCTGGACTCTCTCTAAAAGTTAGACCCTCGGGTAAGTAAGAGTGCTTGACAACCTAAATGATCACTGGCCTTATGCCTTTCTGAATCTTGATGTGCTAATCCAGGACGCTGATTGTTTTTCTCAACTCTCAGAATGAGGGTGACCGGAAGCTAGTAGAAGAAACACCAGTGTATGTGACCTTGGCTGGAGCCAGTCACTGTACATTCATTTTGACTGTACTGCACATCTCTTACCCTTTTGGCTGTCCCACCCCTATCTAAATCAGAGATTCCCTCTCACGGACATCTGGGCCTTGTGTTTGCTGAAGTTGTGCTTTGGAGTTTTTGTTCATTCCTTTGTTCATTAAAGCTAAGGGCTGTGTAGGAGTTGAGAATACATTTGAAAAAATCAAATATGGAACTCACAATCTTGTGGTGGATAAAAATAATCCCTAAGCATCATGCACAGTGGAGGCTTGAAGAGAGACGAGGCAATAAAAGACAGTCACTTGGCTTGTCACCAAGAATAATTCTGTTCTTTGAGCCTAACTATTCAATGATTTTTCATGCATATTCCCTACAGTTTAGCAATCATTTCACAGACTGCACTGACCAATTCCTTGAGAAGACCGAAGTACACCATGCATAAATCATGGACCTGTTAGAGCAATGACTCCATCACAGACTTAGGAATAGTCTTTTCAAGGAAACTAGAGGGTTCTTGCTCATTTCTTTGTTTAGCACTGTATTCAAGCATCTATGAAAGCATAGGAGAAATTCTAAGCACTAGAGAAGAGTAAAGTAGATGGAAAAGTCAGTTCTCAGTAAGGAAAGCTAGGTGCTACTTCACAGTCTTTCTCTGGAGAGCTCCCCTTAGTCCACGGGGAACCCATCACTCATCAGCACTTCTCATTCAGCGATCTTCCTTATTGGAAAGCGATGTCAACAGGTGATGCAGAACATGATGAGTGTTTCCTTTCATTCTAGGATCACTGAACGCTGTTTACAGAATTACTGCCAAGCAGTGCTCTTCTTCATGGTTGGTCATTCGTTTGATCACCTGTTCTTTTAATATAGAATTGAGCTCCTACTACTTACTGTAGATAAAAATCACTGGTAATTCAGCCCCTCTGAGGGCTCCAGACCAGCTAGAAAACCAGGGAGGAAGCAATTAATGAACTGTGAATAGACAGGAGGATAAGAGGGGTAACCTAGGTACGAAAAATGTAATTCTCCATAGGTAAGCACAAGTTCCAGGCAGGCATGTTGGGGCAGAAGGGTTAAATATGAGAAACTATTATTCATGGTAGGCATCATCTGTAGAGACATAGAGTGGTAAGAAAACATAGAAAAGCAGACAACTGAAAAAAAGAGCTAAGCAAATTAACTGGACAATTTTTAAATAGAGAAATATAAACAGCCACTAAATACCTTTAAAATGCTCAATAACATCAGTGATCATGGGAATGCTAATCAAGATGACACTGAGATTCCATCTCACCCCAATCAGAAAGTAAAACCAAAAAATAC
The DNA here is from genome assembly GCF_021556685.1 of Rattus norvegicus. Taxonomy (NCBI): domain Eukaryota; kingdom Metazoa; phylum Chordata; class Mammalia; order Rodentia; family Muridae; genus Rattus; species Rattus norvegicus. The sequence continues at coordinate 192,054,760 of NC_141535.1, forward strand.
CAATAAAAGCGCGAGGCAAGAGACAATCTTACATACTGTTGTGGTGAACAAAAATTAGTCTATATAGCTTGGAAATCAATATGGAAGTTCCTCAGAAAAACTAAGAATAGAATTTTTGTATAATCCAGGTATGCCGCTTTTGGATATTTACCTCAAACAGTTTAAGTCAACTTACTAAAGAGATACTTGCATGCCCATGTTTATTATGAGACTACTCCTAGCAGCCAGGTCATGAAATCAGCCTGGGTGCCACCAACAGATAAATAGATAAAGAAATTGTGGCCAATATACACAAGGGAGTCATAGCCATAAAAAATTATATTATATCCTCTGTAGGCAAATGGATAGAACTGCAGATCATTGCAGTAAGCACATAAGCCATACTAACAGAGACAGATATCATTCGTGGAATTATCCCTGGGGCAGAAGACATGAAAGTAAAGGGATTATTAGGGTGTGGAACAGGGAAAGGGAGGTGTGGGAGGATGACAAGAAAGATAATAGAGAAATTTGAAGTATAATATGTGCATTGTGGAGTTACAGTAAATTCTTTTATTTTATATAAGGTTGTTTTTTGTTTAAAGAATGAAAAAAGAAGGTGGATGGCCATAGGAAACTGCAGGACTGATAGAGATTAACCTGGACCCACAGGGAGGAGGCTCCATGGACCCACTTACACCATTAATGCTCCTCTGATTCATCCACATTCCTTGCCTGGCCCACAGCATGTGTTGGGGTCTGGGTGGAGTTGTTCTGGAGCACAATGACAGGCAGAAACTTCTACACATTCACGCCCAAGGTCTTGTCCTCAGAAGCTCTGTTATGTTTCTCCATGGGAAGGTTGTCTGAGGAATCCTAAACCCAGGGCACCCTCTACCCCGCTCAAGTCAAAATAACAAGAATGAGACTGCACTGGTCCTCCCTTCTATGTACTTCTTCCAACCTGCCAGGTCTAGCCCAGGTCCCACATCTGAGTGCCCCAGCCTAGACTGAACACCTTTGCCTGTGCCACAACCAATCTCAATGCTTCCTCCATGACTTGCCTGTTCCCAATTCACAACCTCCTCCTATACCACGTCCAATCTCTGCACCCAGACAGATCAACCTCCATACTTATGGCTTGGACCAGAATGTACATCTAGCGTATCTGACTTTATTCCCAGTCCTTCTGTCCAACTGTCTTTATTACTCCTAAGCCATTTCCAACTTTGAGGCCTAACCTGCCTACACACCCTCTCTTCTGCCCCATTCTGCTCAGTCCACATAAAAAATAGGACTAACACACCCAGGTCTCACTACAAACCATGCAAATAGCATGAAAGACCAAACTAGCATCTCACTACGAAATCTAACAGTCCTATAATAAGATTTGTCAATGAGAACTTCCTAGATGAACCCCAGGGGACAAAATTTAAAAGAAAAACTATAAACTTCATTCAAGAATTTAAGGAGTTTGAAGAAGACACAAAGGAACAGATCAATAGAACCAAGAAAAAAGAACTTAAGAATAAATGTATGAGTGATACCCAAGAAAACATAAATATATGGCTGATGGAAATGACAAAGACAATCAAGGAATTAAAGTGAAATTAAGTAAAGAAATGGAGACATTGAAGAGACAAAAACAGAAATGAAGATGATCTGAAAAGCAAAACAAAAAGTAACCAAACTAGAAAAGACAAAGGGAGGTCTCATGGTTAGAATGAATCAAGCAGAAGATAGAATATCAGGACTCAGAGATAGAGACTCTGGACCAAATAAATGAGAAAATTGGGGTGAGGGTATTGGATACAGGAAAGAAACATACAGTAAATGTTAGACACATAAAAATCCAAGTCTTCAAGTCATAGGCATACATGAAGGAGAAGCATCCGAAGTCAACATCATAGAACAGAACTTTAAATAGATCATAGAAGAAAACTTCCTCAAAGGAAAGACATACTCAGGCAGATACAAGAAGTGTACAAAACACCAAGGCCAGAATAAATAAGACCAGAAAAAAAAATTCCTACAGCATCTCTAACAATATATAACAAAGAAAAATGTATTGAAAACTGCCAAAGAGGAAAAAAAAGTACAAGTCACATATAAAGAAAAACCCATTCAGTTTCCACATGCACTCAGAGCTGACCCTGTGCCCCAGCTCTCTGTATCCAGATCCCTCGAGGAGAGAGCTGGTTTCCCAGTGGGCTTACAGGAAGGCAAGCCACTGTCAGAGACAGCAAGGCCAGCTAACACCAGAGATAACCAGATGGTGAGAGGCAAGGGCAAGAACCTAAGTAACAGAAACCAAGGCCAGTTGGCATCATCAGAGCCCAGTTCCACAACCACAGCAAGCCCTGGATACCCCAACACACCAGAAAAGCAAGATTTTGATTTAAAATCACAACCCTTATGAGGATGTTAGAGGACTTTAAGAGGGACATAAATAACCCCCTTAAAGAAATACAAGAGAACACAAGTAAATAGGTAGAAACCCTTAAAGAGGAAACACAAAAATCAACCAAACAGGTGAAGGAATTGAACAAAACCATCCAGGATCTAAAAAAAAAAAAGGAAATAGAAACAATAAAGAAATCATAAAGGGAGACAACCCTGGAGATAGAAAAGAGATCAGGAGTCATAGATGCAAGCATTACCATCAGAATACAAGAGATAGAAGAGAGAATTTCAGGGCCTAAAGATACCATAGAAAACCATCAAAGAAAATGTAAAACACAAAAATCTCCTAACCCAAAACATCCAAGAAATCCAGGACACAATGAAAAGATCAAACCTAAAAATAATAGGTATAGAAGAGAGTGAAGATACCCAACTTAAAGGGCCACTAGTAAATATCTTCAACAAATTATAGAAGAAAACCTCACTAACCTAAAGAAAGACGCCTACAGAACTCCAAATAGATTGGACCAGAAAAGAAATTCCTCCTGTCACATAATAGTCAAAACACAAAATAAAGAAAGAATATTAAAGAAAAATCCATTAGAATAACAGCTGGTTTCTAATGTTGGCAGGTAAAAGAGCCTGGAGCAATATATTCTAACTCCTAAGACAGAAGACCATGAAAACCAATTTAAATTAATATACCCAGCAAAACTATCTGTCATCATTGAAAGAGAAAGAAACATTTTTCTACAATATAAATAGTGCAAAAAGCAAAGCTTATATTCAACAAACTAAACCTAAAGAAAATGCAAGAAGCAGTATTTCATGCTGAAGAGAAAAATAAGCTGTGGAAGGAAGTAGAAAGCCATAATTACTGAAACACTAAGTGTCACTGAGAATACAACACCAAAACAACACAATGGCCACAACGTACAAATTCATATAATAATATTATAATAAATTTAAAGTTGATGACCTTAATTCTCCAATCAAATTACAAAGACTGATGAACAGGTCAAGAAACAAGATCCACTTATCTGTTTTCTACAAGAAACACAGCTTTAAAGATAAGCACCCACTTAGAGTAAAGGGATGGGGAGAAAAAATCCAATCAATGGGACCAGGAATAAAGCAGGCATCCTACCCCAACATCTGACAAAATATTGTTCAAACTAAAGAAGACACAAAGAAAGGCATTTCATTCTAATCAACGTAACAGTTATCCAAGAAGACATTCCTATCTTAAATACATATGCATCAGACTCTGATGCACCCAATTTCATAAAATCCTATTACTGAATTTAAAGACACAGATTAACACCAACCCATTAATAATAGAATATTTTAGTATTCCAATAGACAGTTCATCTGGACAAAAAATAAACACCAGAATTAAATGGCATTGTGAATCAAGTGGACTTAACATGTATGTATAAAATAAATGTTATGATTTGGGTGAAAATGGCTCCCATAGGCCCATAGGGAGAGGCACTATGAAGAAGAATGACCTTATTGGAGTAGTTGTGGCCTTGTTGGAGAAATTGTTGTTGTTGTTGAGTTAAAATTAACTGCAAACAACTCTCTAGCAATTACACAAAGCATAAAATTAAACAGTCCATTACTGAATGATGGATGGGGCAAATGAGAAATCAAAAAGAAATAAAAGGTTTCACTAAATGAAAATGAAACACAGTACAACAAAACCTCTGAGACCCTTTGAAACCAGTCCTCTGAGGGTAGTCCTCTGAGGAAAGTCCTCTGAGGGCAGTCCTCTGAGGAAAGTCCTGTGAGGTAGTCCTCTGAGGGTAGTCCTCTGAGGGCAGTCCTGTGAGGGTAGTCTTCTGAGGGTAGTCCTCTGAGGGCAGTCCTCTGAGGGTAGTCCTCTGAGGGTAGTCCTCTGAGGGCAGTCCTCTGAGAGTAGTCCTCTGAGGAAAGTCCTCTGGGGCAGTCCTCTGAGGAAAGTCCTGTGAGGGCAGTCCTGTGAGGGTAGTCCTGTGAGGGTAGTCCTCTGAGGGCAGTCCTCTGAGGGCAGTCCTCTGAGGAAAGTCCTCTGAGGGCAGTCCTGTAAGGGCAGTCCTCTGAGGAAAGTCCTCTGAGGGCAGTCCTGTGAGGGTAGTCTTCTGAAGGCAGTCTTATTAGGGAACTGTATAACTCTAAGTGCCTACATTAAAAAAATCGGAACAAACACAGACAAACAGCTTAATGATACAATTCAAAAAGTTGAGCAAACAAGAACAAACCAAATCCAAACCCAGGTAATGGCAAGAAATAATAAAAATCAGAGCAGGAAATAATGAAACAGATACAAAGAAAACCAAGTAAAAAAAATCAACAAATCTATGAGCTGGGACCCTGATAAGATAAACAAGATTAACAGACCCTAGGCACAACCAACCAAAGGAAAGAGAGGACTCAAATCAGCATAATTAAATCAGCATAATTAAATTAACAAGGAACCATGACAACAGACACCAAAGAAATTCAGAATATTATAAGGAAATCTTTAAAAACCTATACTCCAGGAAGGTGGAAAACCTAAAAGAAATTGAAGAATTTCTAGATTCAGCCCAAACACTAAAATTAAACCAAGTAAAGGTGAATTATTTAAATTGACACATAACAAACAAGGAGACTGAAATAGTAATCAAAAACCTTCCAGGTTTCGTTTTTAAGTATGGAGTGTAGGTACGGTTGCACAAACCTTTAATTCGAGAACTTGGGTGGCAGAGGCAGTCAGATCTCTGAACTCAAGGGTAGCCTGATTTACAGAGCAAGTTTCAAGATAGTCACAACTACACAGAAAAAAACTTTCTTGGAAAAGAAAAACAAAATCAAAACAACAACAATAAAACAGGCCAAGGCCAGATGGATACACAGCCAGATTCTACCAGACTTTCAAAGAAGAGCTATAGCCAATAATTCTTAAACTATTTTTTTTAAAAAGTGGTCACTGGTGGCCTTTAATCCCAGCACTCAAAAGTGGGATATAGAAGGAGCACACCCAGACTCCTTCTCTGAAGCCAGCATGACTCTAATACCAAGACCACATAAAGAACCCAAAAGCAAGGAAAACTGCAGACCAGTATTCGTTCCCGATGAATATAGATTTTAAAATGCTCAAAAAAATACTTGAACACAGAACACAACAGACGTTAAGATTATCCACCATAACCAAGATGGTTTTCTCCATAAAATGCAGGGATAATCCAATGAACCTAGGCCAATAAATGTAACAAACTTTAAAAAAAATCACATGATCAATAGACATCCCTAAAAAAGTATTTAACAAAATCCAACATGCCTTCATGATAAAAAAAAAAAATCCTAGAGAATGTAGTAGAGGGGACACACCTCAACATAATAAAGGCTTTATGATGCCAACATCATTCTAAATGGAGAAAAACTTGAAGTACTCTTACTAATGTCAGGAACGAGACAAGAATGTCTTTTCAATGTATTTTCAATATTGTGCTCAAAGCACTGGTTGCAGCAATAAAGCAAGAGAAGGAAATAGGGAAAGAAGTCAGACTATCTCTATTTGAAGATGACATGACATTACTTACTAGAGATCCAAAAATTCCACTAGGAAACTTCTAGAAGCAGTAAACATACTCAGCTATGAGCAGGCTACAGAAGCAACCTGCACACCTGCACATATCAATGGTTTTTGTACACAGCAAACATACAAAGAAAGAGATCATGGATATACACCCATTCACAGCAGCTTCAAAGAAAATAAAATACTGGAATAAATCTAACCAAAAAAGTCAAGGACCTCTCCAATGGAACTTTATACCTTGAATAAGGTGATAAAATAAGGCCCTAGAAGGTGGGAAGATATCCTATACACATGGATTGGTAGAATACCTAAAAAATGATCGTTTTACCAAAAGTTATTTGCAGATTCAATGGAATCCAAGTAAAAAATCCCCATTTCATTTTTTTAACAGAAAATAAAGCTACCCTAAACTTCATGTGGAACCACAAAAGGCCTCTGGTGTCCAAAACAATCCTGAACAAAAAGAACAGTGCTGGAGGATATGTTATTCCACATGATATGTTATACATCTGTAGTAATAAAATCAATATAGTACTAGCACAAAAATGGACACTGATGAATGGGACAAAATTAAGATCCAAACTTGAGTACACATTACTTTGCCATTTAATATTTGATGAGTATGCCAAGAACATGTTGGGGAAAAGAATGCCACTTCAACAAATGGTGCTGGGAAAATTGAACGTCCACATGAAGAAGAATGAAAATGGACCTATATCTATCACCTTGTACAAAAAGCTAACTAAATGGGTCAGATACCTAGTGTGAAACTTACAACACTTGAACTCCCAGAAGCGAACATAGGCAGTACCCTACATGATATCCGAGTACAAAAGGACTTTCTAAATAGGACTCAATTTGCTCAAGAATTAAGACCAACGGATGACAAGTGGAACTTCGTGAAACTCAAAAGCTTCTGCATATCTAAGGAAACAATCAGATAAAAAGGAAGCCAATAGAATTGAACAGAGTCTTTCAGCTATGTACCTGACAGAGTCAATATAAAGACTATATAAAGAACACTTAAAAATAAAACTAAGCAATCAATTCAAAGAAATGTCCTGGGACCTGAACAGAGAGTTCTCAAAAGAAGGGAAAAGATGGCTAAGAAATATCTCGGTGCTCGTTATCCACAGCAATTAGAGAAATGCAAATCAAAACAATGTTGAGATTTCATCTCATCCCAGCAAGGACTGAAGGAATAACTAAGAAAGCTAAAGAGGGTTCAGAGAAGAGGGAACCTTAACTCACTGTTGATGGGGGCTACACACTGGTGCAGCCACTATGGAAATTGTGCAGAATTCTCAAAAAGGTAAAATAAATCCACCACATTAACCATCTCTAGCATCCTTTGCAGGTACCCAAAGCATTAGACATCTTATTCCATAGTTACTTGTCCAGCATGGTTGTTGCTGCTCTATTCACAGTAGCGAAGAAACGCAAACAACTCAAAGTTCTCCCACTGATGAGTAGATAATGGAAATGTGTCTCATAAACAGTAGGGAAAACTATTCAGCTGTAAAGACATGAAATCACATGATTTGCAGGTAAATGGGTGGAACTAGAAAAGATCATATTGTGTGAGGTAACCCTGATCTAGAAAGATAATGTGTATTCTCTTCACCTGATGCTCCCAGGTCCAAATCTTCAGATGTGAGTACAGAGCCTGGAATAGCCACAAACAGTTAAGTTACAAACAAGAAAGTTAAAGGGGCCTTTACCAGGATGGAGGGGGGTGGGGGAGCAATAGAGAGAAGGAAATTGAAGAGTGTAAGTGAACTGATGGAGAAAAAGGAGGGCTCTAGTTAGGGAGGGGGATGGAGATAGTTACAGAAGAAGGAGGGAGGAGGGTAAAATAACAACATATCTGGAAAGGTCTTAAGGAATCATACTATTATTTTGTTTTTTTTTCCCCCTCTGGAGCTGAGGACTGAACCCAGGGCCTTTCGCTTGCTAGGCAAGCGCTCTACCACTGAACTAAATCCCCAACCCCGGAATCATGCTATTAACTATCTACCTAAAAATACTTATAATATACATAAATCAGTATATAGATATACATATACAATTTAAATAAAAAATTTCCATCTAGTCAGTTGATGCTCCCTGTAAAAGCTAAGGATCATCTAACAAAACTCCCAATCCCAAACATAAGAAACCCTTTTGGAGATGTTGGCCAGGTTTGGCCAAGATACTCACAAAACATACAGGCCAATGTTATTGTCCCTGTTTGCCCCCTGTCGCGCGCCCAACGTCTCGCCAGCAAGAACGATGCGCGGCAACAGGGTTCTTCTGCGAACAAGCCTTTATTGTACTGCTCTCTTGAACAGGGACAGGGACCCCGAGGGAGGAAAAGGCACTGCTTATATATGCTTAGGAGACTCGTGTCACTACCCGATTGGTGCAAGCCCCAATGCCCAATTTGCATGCCCCGAGAGCGGGCTGTGACGTGCTTGGCTCATGCGCACTGCATCCTTTGGGGTGGACAACAGCTGTGCCCTGCTGACTCACTCACAGGAAATCGGCCCCACGTTGGGCGCGGTATGGGCTGCTACCAACAGCCCCCTACCCCAAATGTGGAAGGCATATCCCTAATGCTGAAAACACCACATATGTAGATGTATGTGTATGTATGTATGTACATGTATATGTAGATATATACATAGATGTATGCATAGATGTATATAAATGTAGATGTAGATGTAGATGTATGTAAATATATGATATATATGGATATGTATATGTTACAATAGTTAATGAAAAATCAGGCCACAAATTTGAAAGAGAGCAAGAAGAGGTATATGGGGGTGGGGAGAGAAAAGGAAGAAATCATGAAATTATATTAAAATCTTAAAAAGTATTTTAAATGATTGATAATATCTGGATAATCATGAGACTAGACATGCAAAGCTCTCCAGCTTGAGTTGACTGTATCACTTGATGCCTCTTGTCCCTAGACCAGCGTTAGTGAGAGGACAATCTTGAATCTCTCTCTCCTTCCTTCCAACTTAGGAAACCCTAGAAGACATCAATCATGTACCTATGCTAACTAGATCCTAAAATCACAGAGAAATTAGAGACTGCAAGACAAAAGCATCACCATCCAGCCACACCCAATGTAGCCTCTTCTAGAAAGACTGAAAACTGTCTGGTTCCCAAGCAGCCCAATTAGCAAGACAGTGGGCTTACTTACTCATTTCTAGTCCCTGCCAAAGTGAGAACTTCTTATCACTCTGTTATCCTGAGCCTTCTCATTTCTTTCCAGCTGGGGTCAGGGTAGAAAGGGAATTAAATTAGGCTTCCAATATTGTTTCCAAGACATCATTCTTCCCATAATCCATGATTCCTCCCATAAGGAAGAAAGGATTTTTTTTTTTCTGCTCATGGTTTCAGAGGACTCAGCCCATGGGCTATTGTTGCCACTATTTTCAGGTGAGAGAGAGTATCATGAGAGTGGTGGTGGAGCAAAGCTACTTACCTCAAGTAATCCGTTTGTGTGTGTGTGGCGGGGTACTATGGGTCTGCATTTCACCTCACAGCTGGGGTGTCAGGACGCCACTCAGGGAGACAAGAAGCATGGGTACTTCAGTGCATTTCTTCCTCACCACCATCTGGGTGCCGGGTTGATGGCACTCCAACACCCACTCAAGGAAAACACATACAGCCTTAGATGAGGGCCCCAGCCTGTGTTTCTCTGGGTGAGAAACAGTGTAGGCTGGGACCAAGGCTGGGATTCCCAAACTCCTGGGCAGTCAGGTGCTATTGGGAACCACAAAGGAGTTGAGAAGGGGGGCCAAGGGCCTGAGATGAGCCATGTCTGGAGATCTGAGAGCCTTTCTAGGCAGCCTGGCTCAGGAATAAAGGCTCGACACCCTCCCACCTCCCCACTTCCCCCCACACACCTTCAGCCCACCCCCACAGCGACAGCGGTTCTTGACAAAGGAGACAGTCCTTGCTTGTCCAAACTGTTTATTCATGGTGGAAAAATGGATGCACATGACTTACTCAGGATGATTAATGCCAGAGATTAAATACCTTTTACAGGAAGGAATGTCCTGGAAGGGAAGCTTATTGGCTAAGCTTCGAGGCCCATCCTGATACCTCAGAACGCTGTGTTCTATGCTACCTGACTAGTTGTCATGGTCACCTTAGTGAGACCAAGCTGTGGTTACAAGCTCCAGGACAGGAACTGGATTAGGAGCAGATTCAAACACCTACCCTTCTCAATTATGAGAAATGCTAGGGTTCCTCAATCTGCTCGACCTTACCAGTTTCTGTCTTGTGGCATGGTTCTGCTTGCCCCCCAGGAAAGAGAAAACACATGATGACCTACTTCTTCCAAGTGGACCCTAACTCCTAACATTCTATTACATCCCAAAGGCCAACTCTAACAGTGCTCTATTAGATTCACATTTCAACAAGAACTTTGGGACAATATTTCAGATCCAAGCACAACAAGACCAGTTGAAATTTTGTGAAAAATGTGAGCATTCAACATACAGTGGTGTTCAACAAAGGCTAATTATTCTTTAAAAAGCCCCCCCTCCTCTTCTCCCTCCCTCTCTACCTCCTCTCTCTGTATGTGTACGTCTTTCTGTGTGTGTCTGTGTGTTTGTGTGTGTGTGTGTGTGTGTGTGTGTGTGTACTTGGAGTATTTGAGAATAATATCTGTTATCTGTAGATAACTTCCTACCTTGAACGTAAGGGGTTCATAGACTTCTTCTCCAAAGTCTAAAAAGAAAAGCTAAACAAATGTTTAGGAGATATATTGATTCATAAAAGTTTCTATTCCTTTTATTGTCTTGAAGAAAACTCAGTCTCTTGATCTCACAGGCCTTTTCTGGAATAGTTCCACTGCCCAGCAAGTCATTCACAGACTTAAACCCAACTCTCCTCCATGTCTGCTAAAAGGAAAATGGACAAAGAAGTGAGCAAGGCCCCACGACTGCCTACTGTTGGAGAGGTTTTGTTTTTACTTAAGGAAATGCCACCATTTCCAAAGAAAGCCTGTCTTGTTCTGGTTGTGAATGATTCAGTGTGGTATATTATCCCCTCTGAGGAACATTTAACTCCCTAACCTCTTACTCTGGGTCTCCACATGCTCCCCGCACATGTCGCATAAGCTCCTTCGCAGAGTCACCAGTGGCTTCAGAGCCCTGAGTCATGGTTCACAGAAATAAAACACCAACCCCATGGGCTTTGTTCAGATCAGCGTCAGTAGTGTCCTTCCAAGTAAACCTTCCCAAGGCTTTTATGCCTGAGTCTTCCCTAGGGATGAGGCTGGGTCAGTGGCTAGATGTAACAGATCCAAACTCTGGTGGCTAGCGAGGTGAGCAGCTCCATGTGGTTTTGTGGCTGCTCGTTGGGGTTATTTTATCACATCTGAGGGGATAGACTGTGGTGTCCAACGTTGTGGGGCTTTGTCCTCACAGTTTGCAATAACAGAGCTTTGGCTAAGGGAAAATCTTCCTTCCCCAGTGACTATTCTTTTGTTTCAAGAGTGTTTCAGCTTTTACCTGGCCCTGAACAGTGAGAGACTCAGGGTGGGAGACGGTGAAGGAAATGGCATGCAGTATACATGGGCTCAGGGCCAAGACTTGAAGCTGGAGAAGTACTTCAGACCAACACGCGGCTACCACATCTTAATCTTTGATCTCTATAAAGGTAAACATTTTAACGTAATTTTCTTTTAAAGTTTGGCGAGTTTACTAGAAAGGTAGTGGTCCCCCTGCCCCCAGGATTGTTCAAGCACACTACATTCTGCGTTAGAGAAGCAACAGAAGCCGTTCAGATGAGTGGGTGCTAGCAGTAGGTGGCCTTACCTGCCTTGAGTCTCCATGTGCTCAGTTAGGACACATTCCTTTAAAAGGTGGTAAACACCTGATATTGCACGAGACCCTGGTCATGGTGGGGGAGGGTGCATGGAGAGCATCTTCGTACTTAGCTTCACTTGGGTAAGTTACCTGTGGCAATTAGGATTGGCTAGTTTGCTAGACTCAGAAACCTTAAACTATACACGGTTAAATTCATGATAAATACAAGCTGTCTAAGTCATAAAAGATGTGGAGCTGTGCTCAAGCCATCCTCATTTATCGGCCCAGGTCTCCAACAGTTCAATGTTGTTGCTGCCTTTCGTTGTTGCTATGGTAGAAAAGAGACATCATACTCCCACCCGAAGGTGTCGCTTGTTAATTCTGCTCACTTTGGTGGACTTAATCAGCATGAATTACTTCAGAAGGCACAGAAGTGCTACCCAATCTTGCTCAGAAGCCAAACCAGAAATACAGAAGAGTGGTTCCAAACTTCTTATGTCATTGATAGATGGTTACTGGATCACAGTATGGTACAATATACACCAGAGCTTATTGAAGAAAGTGCTACATGAAAAGCTAGCCACTTCATGAACAGAGGGAATGGGTGGGAGACCTATGTGAGGTACAAGACAACGCAGGATAAGGAAATATTAAAAGGGAAGAGTTCACAGGTAAGAAGTAGAGAAAGGTAAACATCTGGAAAAGGTAAGGACTATGTACTCTGTAGGCACCTCCTGCATGACCTAAGCCCCATTTTATAGAAGAAACAGGGGCCTGGGAGATCATGAAGCTTAGTCTCTTGAACATGTGCTTCGAATAAATATAGGCAGCACTTGTGGATTGGTGTCCTTGGCTCCGAAGTCTCTGGAATTCTTTGTGCCCACAAGAAGAGAATGAGCCTTGTCTCTTCCCAGCACCATGAGGAAGGTGAGACTCTATAACATCCGTGGGCCCATGGGTATGGAGTCACTAGAGTCCTCCTGCTGGGTCTGTAACTGATGAGGTAACTGACAATTGCTGTTGTTTCCCACAACCATCACACTGTGGAAGACAGAGATTAGTGAAACATTCTAGGCCTTCTAGCAGCTTACATGGGCCCTAGAACATGAGCCTTAGGACATGGGACAAGGAGAAAAATTAAAACGAGTGGTACTAATGCAGATGAATACACTATGACTTCTTAGCCAAAACAAAAGTACCAATTATAAAGAAGGAAGACACTGTCAGCACGGTTGTCAGGGCAAAGAAAAAGGGACAGGAGAATGACAGGGGATATGGCCAGAGCCTTAAGGGTAGCTCTGCTATCCTCAAGCCACATGGGCCAGCACAGGGCTTCACAGAAGGATAGCCCAGCATGTCCTACTAATACCAGTAGAGTTGTTGAGTCACCAGGGGGTAGGAGCCCACCAGCTACTCCCTGTATGATTTGATTAAATTTAAGGCATTTATTGACCTGCGTCATCAACAATAACGGTGACAATAAAGTATCAAGCATGTATGGAACCTGTACTGTGGGGTAGCCTGATCATTTATTCCTTACACTACCAGGTAAAGATGCTGGGGTACAAAACAACCCATGCCTCTTATCCAAGATCACACAGGAAGTAAATACTAAGGCCAGGGTTCAAAATAGCACTTTTGATGCCCCTAGCATTGCTGAGAGAATGAGGAAGATGGTCTTACAGCACTTTGACTTGTTATCAAGGGGCCTGCCAGGGAGAGAAAAAAGGATGAAAAGGGTTAAAGGAATCAGACTCAAATATTTGAGTTTCATTTCTGTGGTGACACTTTGAGACACTTCTCTTAAAGGGTAAGGGAAACATACTAGCCAATTAGGAGAGCTGATGTAATGAAAGGAAGGCTAAGAAATGCAAATGGTGGCCCTGCAGGCCAGGAAGCAAGATGGCCTACTTCTACTGGCCTCAGTAGTAGGCAGCTAACCAGGTCGCCTACCACAAGGAACTTTGCTCTGAGGTATGCACAAAGGCTGGGACTGAATGAGGTGGGAGGCATGGCCAGGGAATGAGAACCTGGACTGAGAAGTTGGTAGTACAAAGAAAAACACCACATACCACAGTGTGCAGGTCGAAGACTGGCTGTCTTAGTCAGGGTTTCTATTCCTGAACAAATATCATGACCAAGAAGCAAGTTGGGAAGGGAAGGGTTTATTCAGCTTACACTTCCACATTGCTGTTCATCACCAAAGGAAGTCAGGACTGGAAGCCAAGCAGGTCAGGAAACGGAGCTGATGCAGAGGCCATGGAGGGATGGTACTTACTGGCTTGCTTCCCCTGGCTTGCTTCCCCTGGTTTGCTCAACTTGCTCTCTTATAGAACCCAAGACCACCAGCCCAGGGATGGCACCACTCACAATGGCTGGGTCCTCCCACCTTGACCACTATTTGAGAAAATGCCTTACAGCTGGGTCTCATGGAGGCATTTCCACAACCGAGGCTCCTTCCTCTGTGATAACTCCAGCTTGTGTCAGGTTGACACATAAAACCAGCCAGTACACTGGCTATAAAGGATAAGAAATGAAGAGCCAAGAGTGACTCCATATTTCCCAGATTATGTGAATCTAGCAAGAACTTCTTGACTTCATACTAGTCCAAGAACACGTTTTATAAAAACACTAAATATTCTTATAACTGCATATTCTTTCTGAAGAACCTGTAACCAATCAAATGACTCTACCTACCTTACAAATGAATACTAAGACTATAAGGGTCTCACTCCAGTCTTTATAAGGGTATTCTCCAGTCTTTCACTGGCTCTCTAGTATAGTCAGAAGCTGGGAAATTGAGACAGCCACTGTAACTCACTAACTTAGGAGGGGAGAATGTTCTGGGGAAAAGAATCAGATGATGTGTGCTCCCGGCTGAAGCTGTGTGGCATTCAGGAGGATTAATCCCCATAGAATAAAGATGGGCCAGGACATGTGACTGGACTGAAACCCCAAACTATGGTCCCAACACCCTTGGAAATGGAAAACCTCTAAGCGATGTCAGAAGAGAAACAAGGGATACCCAATGGTGCCAACTTTAACAGACATGGTCCTGTGTCATGGGTTCTCCAAATCCAGCATCCTTTCTGTACTTTGAGCCATTAAACAGGGCACAGCAGCAAGGTTTCAAGGTTGAAGGTGTCTTAAGACCACTGTTTTTGTCCTTAGTGAGGTTCACAGAAACTAGATAGCTAAGGGCATTGTGCTGGCTAGATTCCTGTCAACTTGGCACAAGCTATAGTCATCTGAGTGAAGGAAACCTCAACTGAGAAAACAGCTCCATAAGATGGGGTTATAGGCAACCCTGTACAGCAGTGGTTCCCTACCTTCCTTATGCCGTGACCCTTTAAAAAGCTCCTCATGTTGTGATGACCCCAATCATAAAATTATTTCATTGCCACTTCATAACTGTAACTTGGCTACTATTATGAACTGCAACGTAAATTTTTGTGGGGTTTTTTTGGTGGTTTTAGGCAACCCCTATGAATGAGTCTTTCTACCCCCAAAGAAGCCTCAACCTAAAGTTGAGAACCTCTGCTATATAGCATATTCTTAATTAGCTATTGATGGAGGAAGGCCCACCCCATTGCAGGAATGTTGTACCATCCCTGGGATGGCTGTTCTGAGTTCTATAACAAAGCAGGTTGTGCAAGCCATGATGAGCAAGCCAGGAAACAGCACCCCTCCATGTCCTCTGCCTCAGTTCCTGCCTCCAGGTTCCTGCCCCGTTTGAGTTCCTCTCCTGACATCCTTTGATGCTCAAAAGTGATATGTACATGTGTGCAAATAGACCCTTTCTTCCCCAAACCTTCTTTGGTTGTGGTGTTTCATCATAGTAATAGATAGCAACAGTAGCCCTAACTAGGACAGGCACAATTCCTTCAGATGGATAATGACCACTAGGAAAACAAGAGGTGCATTCTTTATTCCCCGCTGCTAAGGCAGTTTTGATCAACTCCTGTCGTTGTTAGTACCCTCCCTCTTTTTATTTTTGTTTATTGTTTTATCACTGGTGTACTTATTTGCATTTTAAAACTAAGATACTTTTATGGATCAATTTGTGACATTTATAAATAAAGCCCTAGAGAATTCGTGGACTACTGATTAATTTGTATCTAGTATTTTGGAATTGTTGTTCTCAAATTTGTCTCCTCTATTAGAAATAAGGCCTTAAAAGCTAGAAGCAATAACAGAATTTGAACACTGAATGAGAGTATATACCAACTCATCTTTTAAGCATAAATTAACCAAGATTTCTGCCAGTAGTGGCCTGAAGTAAAAACTTAAGAGTTCTTTGGAAAGTCAGTTGGATGGTGTTTTGCTGGGGCAAGCACGTGAAGGAACATGTAGAAGTGGACACAGGTGAAAGGCTAAAGCAGACTCATGAAGGAATGTTTCACTGAAGCAGACACAGGAGAAAGGATGCTCTCCTAAAGCAAACAGGTGAAGGACATGTGAAGAAGGATTATTCAATAATGATACATATAGTGTTGGGCTCCACATTGGGTGCCAACTGTAACTTAATTTTTCCAAATCTTATTTTTAATGATGGTTCTTAAGCACCTTAACCTCCCTTTTAACCCACCACCCACCAGAAATAGTGGAAAATAAAGGATATGGGGGAAGTGGACCTGTTTAGAAATGATTCTTTGGAGCAGCTCCCATCTGTGTTGTCTGGAAATCAGCAATTCAGTTCACAGGTCAGCAGCAGCAGCTTGATCTACTTGAAAACACTTCATGGAAATATCAGCCGTCCAGTTCAGTAGTCGGGTTAGCAAACAGGAATCAGCAGTGGTGGCACCACCCAGCAGAGACAACCAAGCCTCAGCCTTGACACGAGTCAGCAGGAGGAGGTACCCAGAGGGCCAAGGCGAAGTTCTCAGCTGTGTCTCTCAGCAAAGACTGGGGACCAACAAGCATTGCATAGCTAGCTCTATGAGAAAGCCTAATTGAGACCCTGTCACTGTCTATTGAGTTCTATATACAGTCTCTCCAAACATCAGGTGTCCACCACAGGTCTTGCCTCAGCACTTGTCGTCTCAGCACCTGAGTCTGTCTTAGCTGACATCATTTTGCCAATCAGTCTGAGTCTACGGAAGTGGCAAGAAACTGTAGCACGTTACCAGAAGTTTTGGGGTACATTTCTTTTTCTGGAGTCCTGAGCAATGGAGCTCAATAATGCATGTGAGGTAGAACAATATATGCATCATTAGCAAAGACTCCTTCATGACATGCCCTTTCACATGCTTGCTTTGGTAGAACAACCTTTCTTCTGTTGTCTGCTTCAGCTAAACGTTCCTTCATGTGTTTGCCCCAGCAAAACACCATCCAACTACTTTCCCAAAGAACCCTTAAGTTTTCATTTCGGTTGCCTGCTCTTACTTCCCATTGTGGCAAAGCCAAAGAGATGGCAGAACCCACTGTGCTGTCAGGAACTTCATACAAGGTCTACTTTAGTTCCCACAAGATGTCTCCTGAAGAATGGAGGCCAACTAGGGCAATGCCATTAACAATGGGAATTACGTAATAGAGTTCGTAGGTCACAGTTCAAGAAGGAACAACAGCAGCCGAGAATCTTCTAGACACGCTTAACTTGTGTCATAAACACGTCATACAGGAATACCTCTGGGTACACCAAGCTTTTTTCCAAAGATGGCCTTAGCTACAGCCAAAGCAGAGAGCACTTTGAAGGAACAGTCACATACAAGTTTGTCTCCAGGGGCACCTGCCTTGTTTAGCTGTCAGCACTGTCACATTTCATACTTGCCTGTGTATTTGTGTCATCGTTTCACTGTTTCCTCTATGATGATCCATGAGGATAAATACTTTGTCATGTCCTACATGCATTTGCTCGTTCTCTGCCTAGACCAGGCACTCAGTAACGAATGAGTAAGAAACTTGTTTTTGCTCTGAGACTTCAATGGCGAGTGCAAGGGTCAGGCCGCAGTATGCAGCTTGGCTGAAGGCAACCAAATGCCTTGGGCTCAGTACAAGTCACACAGCTGATTCTCTTCACTCAGGCTGCTGGCACCAGGCAGACCGGTTCTGTAGTTTGCCACAAACGGGAGTAGCACTGGCCCACAGCAAAGAGGGAAATGTAGGAAGGCCCAAGCACAAGCACGAAAAGCCAGCATCAAGGGCTGAGCCGAAGCCTCAGGACAGAGTGAAAAGCGGCTCCACTTTTATTCACAGAACCCAATGGGTGAGAGTGGGGTGGGCTTCACAAGGACAGGGAGGGAGCCATCTAAATCCAGGGATATATGATTCAAAGCAGTGGTGCTTCCGATCCTGTCACCAGCGTTGTGACTGGGACCAAAAATGTATCATGAAGAATAGAAGTAAATTTTTTAAAATGCAGGTCTCTAGAGAAAGGCAGGTCACACCATTAGCTTTGTGGTCCTGTCATATGCCCTAGAAGGCAATGACTCTTCAGCATCCTTCTAAAAGGGAGAATTAGCCTCTCCCACAAATTATCCCCCTAATTGGTTATTCAATACAAAATAGTCATCCCTGAGATCATATATACCAAATCACGCTAAAAGAACTCCAGAGGTCATATCTACATATTTATTTGTTTATTTGTGGATTGCATGTAATTTTTAAAGCATGCTACTGCCTTTCCCGGAACTGCCACGCTCGCTCTAGGCTTAGCTCAAATATCAGCTGCCCGCAGTCCCACTCCAGACTTACCCGTCTTCCCTACTTAGCTCCACCAACAGCAAGCTATCACCTTTCCTAGCTGCACTGGAGCTCCCAGCCCTTCCCTGCCTTAACCTGGCTATTCTGTCTCTGCCCACCTTTGCTCTGAGGAAGAAAACATTTAGACAGCTTTATTATCTTAGAACTTGACAGATAACACATTTACTGGGTGCAGAATCCCCACCCCTAACCTTACCAGCCAGCCTATGTCAGCCATCCACTGGCATCCGAGGCTGCTGGTTCTAGCTTCCCCAAGATCTTACATGGTTGTGTGTGCTTCTCAGACCAAAGCCTGGCCCAATAGCCCTTTCTCTTTCCCCACATCTCTTCTTCCTCCTGGGACCCAGAAGTCCCACCTTTCCTTTCGCCCAGTAATTGGCTCCTACCCTCCTTATTGACGAAACCAAGAACCAATTAGGGAGCCAGACTTTAGTATAAGCACCTCCCTCTACATACATGGAACAATAATAACCAAGGAAAAGAGGCCATCATTTGAGAGGGATGAGGAAGGGAGACATGAGAGGAGTTAAAGGGAAGGAATAAGTGAAGGGCTGGAAGGGGGAAGGGAAGAGAGAAGTAGTGTAATGATGTATTTTTTTTAATTTAAAAGTAAAACTCCAGGGGATCAGGAGAAAAAGATCTAAGACACAACAGAATCTCTGAAGATGTTCTTAACTACTGATATATTTTCATATCCTCTATAATTCTACCACAGAGCCAGGGTTGAGGATCACAAGCCCCAGATGGCTTTGAATATTTAATAAGGTCACTGCTGCTTCTTCTTTTGTTAGTTGGTGTCTTAGTTTGGATTACTGTGGCTGTGATGAAATGCCATGACCAAAGCAAGTTGGGGAAGAAAGGGTTTATTGAGCTTACACTTCCACATTTAGTCCCTCACTGAAGGAAGCCAGGGCAGGTACTCAGTCAGGGCAGGAACCTGGAGGCAGGAGCTGATACAGAAGCCATGGAGAAGTGCTGCTTAATGACTTGCTCCCCATGGTTTGTTTAGCTTGCTTTATTATAGATCCATGGGTATGGCACCACCTACAATGATACCCTGTCCCCATCAATCACTAATTAAGAAAATGCCCTATAGCTGGATCCTATGGAGGAATTTTCTTAATCAAGGCTCCCTCCTTTCAGATGACTCTAGTTTGTGTCAAGTTGACATAACACTAGTCAGCTCATTTGGGACAGAACAAGGAAACCAAGAGTCACCTCCTTGGACAGCCCAGGGTACTTTGATATCTTCCTAGATAGCAGCCGTTCCCCCAGCATTCATCAGCAAGAAAGACCAGACTCCCCTCCCCACTGCTTCACCATCACTGGACACTGAATCTTTGTTTATCTTCAGGTCATTAAGAATACATAAAGTTGGAGAGATAGCTCAGTGGTTAGAAGCATCTGGGACTCATGCAGAGAACCCAGGTTTGGTTCCCAGCACATAAATAGTGGCTCACAATCATTAGTAACTCCAGTTCCAGGGGATCCTACACCCTCTTCTGACCTTCTCGGGCACCAGATATGCACATGGTGCACACACATACATAGAGGCAAAACATACATACACATGCAATAAAATAAGTCTAAAAATACATAGAGAATTTTAAAAGAGGGTATAGATGGCTTTCATTACAAATGATTCATACAGCAAATATTTCTTGAGTAGCACAGTATCCACCACTGGTTGTCTGCTCTGAAGACTTTTCTCCTACATAAATGCACAGAACTTAAGTTTGAATCTAGTATCTATACTTGTCATGATTCATGGGAAATCTGCTTTGTATGAACCAGTTATGGTGCCAGAATAAACTTTGGCAATGACTGGTTTTGGGAGTAGAGCAATGAATGGCTTAAGAATTCAATTTTGACCAATAAAAATGAGGGGCTAACTTTCCTAGAGATAGTGTGGGACAAGTGTAAATACCTTAGAAAAGACACAGGAACAACGTCATCCCTTCCCTTTATACCCACTTCTTCCCGGAATTCTGACCTTGTACATCACACACTGACAGTACAGGGACATGATGGAAGGAATCTGGGTGCTCAGAGATGACACTGAGCCACTCAATTCAATCCTGGAATGACATGGTCCCTGAAGCTCCTCATGTGTAAAGATAACAAATGGTATGGTTGCCTAAGCCTGGGTCTGGCAAACCTGTGTGCAACATGAGGGAAAGCACATACTGTATGCTTTCCTTGGCCTGGCCTCCCAGCAACTTCGCAGCTCTGCTGCTGGAGCCCATACACGGCAATGGGGAGCATAATGGGACTAGCTGTGTAGCAGTCAATCACTCTCTTAGTCCACTTATGCTGCACAACCGTGTACCATAGACCAGATGGTTTATAAACCACAGGAACATTTCTCATAGTTCTACACTGTAGCACCTACTTCTCAGTTCATGGACGGCTACCTCATGTACCATGGTATAAAGAGTGACAAACTCTAGCTTGTGTCAAAATGACATAAAACTACCCAGCACTTTTGGAATGGGATCAGTTTGGGGTCTCTTTTACAAGGTAGTAATCCAGAGGCCCCAGCTCCTAATCTCTTTACCTTGGGGCCTAGGTATTTGCATTTGGGGAGACATAAACACTTGGAAATATTCAGTTCATTACAAACAACATTTACAAGACTGGCAATAGGCTGATTTGACCCATGGGCTATAACTTGGCTGACCTCATTTTTAAGTGTGTGTGTGTGTGTGTGTGTGTGTGTGTGTGTGTGTGTGTGTGTGTGTGTGTGTGTTGTTCATGTATGTGAGTGCAGGCATGAGTCTGACTTGAGTATATAGAGGTCAGAGGACAACCTTTGGGTGTCAGTACTTAGCCATGTTTGAGACAGGGTCTGCCTGTTGCTTTGTAAGACTAGCTGGTTTTTAAGCTTCTAGAGAATCACATCCATTCACCTCCCATCACCCCAACAGGGTGTGCTGGGATCAAATATGCTCGCACTATTAAAGCTGGCTTTTATGTGGCTTCTGGGGGTCCGAACTGAGGTTGTCAGGTTGTGTGACAAGCGCTTTTACTCACCGAGCTCTTTGCCCTCCCCATGCCTGTGCTCTAAGCTGCTTTGACTAGGGCTCTCTGCTAGACACAACTATGTCTAGAAAAGGAAAACTTTCTATTCATACATTCTATGTGCACCAGCAATCAATCATAAATAGGGCAGAGTTCAGGGAATTTAGAAACTGACCTCCAAGACCAAAGAGAGAAAATAAGCAAGTAATTCTGTGGCAGTGTATTGATAACCTTAGAAGTACAGGTGGTTGGTCCAGGAATTTAGGAAAGGAACAGAATCAATTCTGGCAATGCTCAGGGTTGAACGAGGCTGCCTCTCCTGCCCAT
Source organism: Rattus norvegicus (assembly GCF_021556685.1). Classification (NCBI taxonomy): domain Eukaryota; kingdom Metazoa; phylum Chordata; class Mammalia; order Rodentia; family Muridae; genus Rattus; species Rattus norvegicus. The sequence continues at coordinate 192,076,567 of NC_141535.1, forward strand.
GACTGACATCTTCTCACAGTACTGATAGCTCATTATCTCCTCCATCTGCTTTTTGGAAGATCTTAATTTTGTTCTTTATATTTTATCATTGATTTCTAAACTATGTACTTGTCTCTTTATTACTTTTTATATGGCTTTAAACTCAGCTATTTTGTACTGTTCATTGTGTATTCCATACATTTTCAGACCTAACCTGCCCTGTATGCCCTTGACTGTGTGTCCCAATCCACTGTCTGTCCATCCAAGCCTGTTGTTCCCTTAGTGTTACCTACTCCTTTGCTATACAAGCACAGGTCTACTGTGTTTAAGATGCCAAGTAATTTGCTGGGGTTTCAGTCTAGAGATTTCAGTATGTCATGTTCAGAGAATTTAAAAAAGCGATTTTATTCCTTAAATAAAACATACTGTATGTGTAATTTTTGTGCTATAAAAAGAATTTTTATTGAATAGGCACAAAAGCACTTGCTACCTTGTAAATATAGAACAGTGTGTTGATCACTCCTGATATAACAAAATATCCTAGAGTGGGTAATTTATTGCACATAGTTTTAGAAACTAGGAACTATAAGATCAGGTGCCGGCAGATTTGCTGTCTGGCGAGAATCACTCCTTGCATATGATGGCTTCTATGCGTCCACACATACCAAAAGGGGCGAAGAGGCAGACTTTCTCCAGCCTATTCATGAAGACACAAGACTATGACTGATCACTTCCTAAAACCTCTTCATCCTTCTTCTATCACATCGAAAGTTAAGTTCCAGCGTATGATAGGGATTAGGGAGGGGACAGACAGACTAAGGCTCTAGCTTTAACAATCAGTTGCTGGAAATCTCCATGAGTCTCATGTCTACCCCAGCCTGGAGCTAACTAGTGTTTGCCAAGGAACGATCATGTTCAGTCTTTCCTTTCTATATCTTGACTGCATATCAGTGAGTTCCCAACAGTAAGTTCAGTTTTGATATTTTATCTTTACATAAATTGAATTACATGTCTTTTTGTGACTTTTTTAATGCAACATGAGATTCATCCGTATCGGTACAGAAAGAACTTTTTTTTAACTTTGTTTCAGTGCTTCATTCCATGAAGGCGCTGCAATTTGTTGATCCATTCTAGTGCTGACAGATTTATGGTGGTGTTTTTAGTTTTTGCTGTTTCTGTGTGACAAGCATAGTCCTGCCTGTGGATCTCAGTGCACCCATAGAAGTCCTCTAGGAAATATACTTAGTGTGAAATCTGTAAACCATAAGATATTCATATCATCAACTCTGCCCAGGGAAGACAAAGGTCTTCAAAATCCCAAAGTTGTATTTTCTTTCTCTACAAAACCAGAGTTTTATCTTTTCAGTTGAATCCTTGCAATCCTTTAGAATGAAGCAAGGCACAGACACACACTATTCACAGGCACGAGCAGCTGCCTCAGTCTCACCTGATCCATGTGTGTAAGCTCTCCCAACTGGTCTTCAGTGGCAGCTCTTCATCTAGAGATAGCTTTTACCAGCTATGCGTGAGAGCTTCACCCTGCTTCACAGGGCTTTCCCCCTACCTGTGCATCCAAACCACGCTCTTTAAATTCAAGCCCTTGTAATCTCTTATCTCACACATGGGCCCTAATGTTTAATGTTGGCATGTCTCAGAAGCACTGAGAGCGAGTATAGACAGTGAAACCAGGCAGGGGACACCCTGGGGGGACAAGAGTTTCTAAGAAAGAAGAGAGGGCAAAAGTCATGTGACATCAAAATAGAAAGTGAGCGACAGGAGGAGGGAGAGTCAAAGAGAAGGAAAAAGACTGAGTAGCAGGGGAAGGGAGAAAAAAACAACAAAAGCAAATTTTGCTTGAAAATTGCCCCAATGAGACTTAATTCTCTGAAAGCTACTAGAAATTTGATTTGAGCAATATTTAATTAGGGCAAATCCTTTGGTTTTGACAGTTTTGCATAGTAATGTATTGGCTACTTAGGATATCTCCCTCATCCATATACGTTTTAGAAATAGCTCATCGCATTCTGTTCAAACCTTTTTCATGGATTTTTATCAGAATTACATTCCACCTGTGGACTGGCTTCGCAAAGATCAATAACTTTACACTGTTCAGTCTTTATGTCTGGGGTCATACTGTATCTCCTCTATCTTGGTCTGCTCTGACATCTGCTCTTATAGACTGGCCTTTGTTGGTGACATTACTGTGTGTGTGTGTGTGTGTGTGTGTGTGTGTGTGTGTGTGTGTGTGTGTGTGTGAAGCGAGTAACTCCTTCCCCATTTCCCCACTCTTAATACAATCCAACATTCACAGGCTTCATATCACAGACTCAATCAACCAGTTTCAAAACTACCCAGAAAAAGAAAAAAAACAAAAACAAAAAAACAAACAAACAAAAAAAAAACCTCTCTATTCATGTCATCATTCACTAAACAATATACTGAAAAAACTATTTGCACGGCATATTTATAAGTATTAGTTATGACAGTCTAGGGATGGTTTTAAACATCCAGGAGGATGTATGTAGGTTACACACAAACACCGCGGATTTTAGATAAGGGAGCAAGCAGTCACAAAGTTTAATATCCTCAGGGCGCCTGCACCCAACACCCTTGCATACCAACAGATGGTCCTTTTTCCTTCCTTTTTCCTTCCATGTGAAGGGAACTCCACCTACGAAGAGATCCTGGCCTGTCTCTGCCCCTCACTCACTCTGGCCCTGGGGGAGAAGAAGCTACATAATCTGATTTATGGCTTGGAAGGATAAACTTGGCTCTCATGCCCGGCTCCTTCCTCTTCCTGCCCTCCTGGGAGCAGCTCTAAGAGAACATGTGGTCCTGATTACTCTAAGCCCTGCAGAAAGCCCAACAGAAAGGACCCTTCCTTTATAGGAGACTGGTGTTCCTATGATTCATTGAGGGGGCTGTCTGATTCTGGAATCTGGGATTTTGAATCTCTTGCACAGACACAAAATGCATTCGGAAAATTGGTGTTATGAATGATAAAAATGTTACAGCTGCCACCTGTCCATTCTTCTTTTCTAGCTGAGTTGACATAGATTGACAAGTAAGAGTTATATATGTTAAAATAATTAGTGAAAAAGGAGCCAAGAATTCGAATGAGACTGGGTAGGAGAACATGGAAAGTTTTGGAAGGGGAAGGAAGGAATAAATGTTGTAATCTCAAACTTTATGAAATTATAATGTATTTGAGGTACACAACATGATGTTTCAATATTTGCAAGATTACTTCTAACATCAAGTTAGTTTGCATGTCTGTAACCTCACATAGTTAACACTATAGAAAAACAGTTCTGGCTGACTCAGCAGATTTTAAGTCTGCCATACACTTGGTAAATAGCTACATTTACCAAACTGTACATGAAGTCTCTAGAACTTTTTCATCTTGTTATTGAAGATTCGTATCCTTTGACCAATATCTTCACTTTCCCCTCATCTCCTGGCCTCCAGTAACCACCACTCTGTAACTATAGGTTTGATGCAGTCCGGGTCCTTTATTTCCTTTTTGTCCATTAGGTCGTGAATCCGAATGGCATGGGCTCCAGCAGCTCAGGCTCCTTCCCATTAGTCCTCACAAAGTGTGTTCTCTGGGTGGCACAGGCTGGCACGCTTCAGCAGAACCCAGGTGCCCTTCTCTGTGGCTTCCATTTCCTCTGATCGTTCTCCTTCACCCCCTTCAGGAAATTGTCTCTGCTCTTCGAGTACTCGATGTGTTCACATGTTGATCCTCTTGGCCAGAATCTTGCCCTTAACTTGTTTGATTCTCAGGGCATGCTGTGGTGACATTGTAGACTCTTCTGGTTTTGCTGTGATAACACTTATGAGTCATTCCTTTTTGAACAGTGCCAATTCCCTTGATGTCTACAACATTACCCTTCTTGTAGATTCACATGTATGTGGACAAAGGAACAACTCCATGTTTCCTAAAAGACCTAGAGAACATACACCAAGTGTCTCTCCTCTTTCCCTTTGTGTTTGTCATTTTGGTGAGTTACTGGAAGATGGCTGCCACGGCCACCCCTCTATGTTTACATGCTTGGTAATAACCATGTGTGCATCTTCATCCATTCAGCTGACCATGGTAATTTGGGTTGTCTTCCTGTCTGGGGCATCATAAATAATGCAGTAGAGCACAGGAGTCGAGAAACGTCTATGAGATAGCAATGCTATTGCTTTGCACCTAGGCCAGCACGTGTGTCTGCTGGATCGGATGGTAGATCCACTTTTAACTTTCCGAGGAACGGTTTTGCATGAGAGCTATGCTACTTTCACTTCCCACCAACAGGATGCTACTACTGTTCTTTCTTTTTTACATTCTCACCAGCACTTGTTGTCTTTGGGCTTTTAAATAGCAGCCATTTTAATAGCTAGAAGGGAATAACTGGTTTTGATTTGCATTTTCCCAAAGATGCAACCTCAAACAAGGTTGAGCATGGTTTTTCGAATTCTTTCTGCCCAGTCACATGTTTTCTTTGGGGCAAAACACCTACTTAGTTCCATCAGCCATCTTAAATTTGAGCTGGTCTTCTTTCTGAGTATATATATATATATATATATATATATATATATATATATATATCAGATTTAATGAATCTACAAATAATTACCTAAGATGACTTAAGGTGGCAAGCCATATCATCTATAGGCTATATCTCCATCTAATTTTTCTTTATAAACATATGTTTGATTTATCATATTCATCTTACTGGTTGAGTAGGTCCCCTAATGACATATTGAATGCTGTAGAAGTGATAACTGAAGCCCACAAACCTGTGTGGCTTATCTGGACACAGCTTTTCCTTTTAGGAAGATCTATGAGCACTCCCTTCATATTTCTTATCTTTTTGTCTGAGACTGGTTTGAGAAGAGTCTTCCAACAGGGTCAAGGAAGCTTTCCTTGTTTACACCTATTTTCAAATGTTGCTGGCATAGATTTTTTTTTTACTTTATTCTTTTAATCTAGCAAGAACGTCTTGTTTCTGAAGCATGCTGGAATTTATCTATGGGCGTCTCTCTCAATGAATCGTATCAAAATCTTTTTCAGTTTTATGACTTTTTAAAGTTTCCAGGAAGTCTTTTTTGTTGGCGTTATTTTCATTATATTAATTCCAGATCCCACCTCCATGATTGTTGAGATTTGGTCTGTTGCTATGTACCATAATACTAAATTCTGTATCTCAGGGTCTAATTGCCTCAACATAAGGAGATCCTCACTTGTACCAGCTTTTGTTGTATAGACCTTGCCTTCCAATTGATTGGTTAATGAAGATGCCTACAGGCTGTAGCTGGGAAAAAGAGAAGTACATGGGACTTGAGAGAGAGAGAGAGAGAGAGAGAGAGAGAGAGAGAGAGAGAGGAGGAAGAGGAGGAAGAGGAGGAGGAAGGTGCCACAGGTTGGTGGGTCATGAGCACACGTCCATGAGTGCCGTCCAGTTGGAGTAGAAGCAGCCCAGGCAGAAGACAGCAAGTGATATCTCAGGATTATTGACAGGGAAGTAGACAAACTGGCACAGAGTTGATGTCTGCCCAGCTCTAGTGCTTTAAGGCTTATTATATATGTAAAGGTTTGTGTCTTTTATTTGGGAACTAAACATCTAAGGTGGGGTAGAACCACCCAAATAATATTTTCCACAATACATGATTTGTCTTATTCTACGTCCTTTTCTTCATTTTACTTTTTTCTGCCTCATTGACTAATTACCATCTAGCTTCTCTTCTAATGTAAATATTTAAAACTACAAATTACCCTCTGAGTACAGCTTTAACTGTGCATCACAAAACAAGGGTGTGTGTGTGTGTGTGTGTGTGTGTGTGTGTGTGTGTGTGTGAGCACGACATTTTATTATAAAAGAAAACACAAATAGAAACTTATACAAACATATAGGCTAGTAAAATACTAAAAATATCAACATTATTGCAAACATTTATGGAAATCAAACTGTAGGATTTTGCCAGCTGCCCAGGAGCCATCCACTGCTGGACTGATCTCAGCACCCTCTTCCTTCAATAGGTGTTTTCTGATTTTTGTGATAAGCACATGATTATGTAAGGACAGGTATCAGCCATGTCTTAGTCCTTAGACACTATGGGGCCGATCCTCACTCACTTAAAAACTGTCTTTTAAGCCTTCAATCTTTTTCTTCCTCTACAGGTTTCCTATGTTTTTCTTCTCCTAATTTCTCTGTTGAATACCCGAGTCTGGCCTCAGCGTTTCCTACCATCTGGATTTTGCTAATTGCATGCTCATGGTGGAGTTCAATACATTCCTCTGTCCCCTGGATTTCTTTAAAAATGGCAGCGGGTTCTGAGGGCTCAATCAGACTTAGGTTTGATCTTTTTGGCAAGACTACAGATGGTGTGGTGTTTGTTTGCTGAGGGGCACGTAATGCTTGGCCATGTCTCTTGTTTGTGATATTTCTATTGAGCAGACCCGCTGATTTATTGCAGTCGTCATGTGCTGGTCCTCTAATGCTGAGATTTTTGCTTCCCTTTATTAACCGGGTCTGTTGAGTTGTCTCCCTTATTTACCACGTGGCCGCCCAGGGGCCCAGTTCATTTAGGAGAGCAAACTGAGTACCACTCTTTCAGCCTCCTCGTTAATCTCTGAGGAAATCGACTGATTTCCTGTCATCACTCAAAGGTAACTGATCAACTTTTAAGGACTCATTGTTAAGTCAAAAATGTAAATGTATTCTATTTTCCTACTCTTACTGATGTTTCAATTAGTCTTTTTTTAATCAAAAGGAGCATCTTTGAACTTGTTCTTGAGTCTTTTGACATGGTTTTAGCGTCCTTTGTTCCACCCCTTGCTATGCTGTGGGACAAATATTTTGGATTACTCAGATCCATTTGTTCCCGGACCTTGAATCATGCTTCTCTTTAAGGTGTCTTGGTTTCTTTTAGCTGAAAATCATAGTTCAGTATTGTCTTTTGGTTCTATAAGTGCTCCTTGCTGCTGACCTAGCCTTTCACAGATCTTTCAGCGAACATTCGTGTAAAGGTCGTTATCCTCAATGGAGGAGGATTTAAATGAATTCGGTCTTTGTTTAATCTCACATAAAATGGTCTTCTCAGAGTAACCTTGCTCTATCTACCAGAACATTGATGATCTTCAAATGTGTATGCACGTGCCACTCCTGTTTGAGTTCAGTATTTTTTATTATACTAAACATGCCTTCTCAAAGTCTGCAGCTGGAGTGTATATGAGCGGTCACAGGGATACACTGCATAGATATCGCATCAAGGAAGAGCATGCCACTCAGCCACAGGAATCTAGTGGACAGCCTGCTCCTGAAAGGCTCCTTCTGTGTCCACCTCACCTGCAGAGAGCTCCCTCCATTCCTCAGATTGTGTCTCACCAATGCACCCTTTGTCTGGCATTGAAAGGTGAGGTTGAAAGACCCAGCCTTTGGGACCCAGTTGCAGACATTTCAGTGGTCAATTCTGTGTCAAAGCCCCTGGCTGATCAATGAAGGTTTTAGTAGACTTACTTGATTATTGGACTTTTCTTTTTACCCAATCTTACTTCCTCTCCTTTCCTTTTTGGAGATGCTGACTCCTTGATACAGCTTGTTTCCTGTTTCTGAAGAAACAAAGTAAGTTTGTAGAGACAGAAGCAATCTGAGAAATATGGGCCAAAGATGGTGTTTTGAAGTGGGATTACTCAAACATCCACCAAGTAAGAGGACCCATCATCAATGGTAGGCATCATTATGTCACAGGCACAGGTTGGTAGTCCAAACATTGATCAGTAGTGAATTGAGAGAACATACCATAGACTGGAACCACAGTGGAAATCATGTCTCAGTCACCCAGGATCTATGGGGAAGGTCTTGCTCCAGCAATCTACACATTGGAGATGTTGGAAACAATTGGTGCTCTAAGATAACAGGGTTAGACAGTTACCTAAATACCATGACGCCCCCCAGAAAGATAAGAAACAACTGAGGTTAACAGGCAATTGAAAGCCTGCTCTGAAGGCCAAAAAGCCTCTTGGGGTTGCCTACAAAGAATCTTTCAGTTTTCCTAATCACAAATAATCAATGTGATTATCAAAGACAGTTAAATGCACAAGAATTTGGGTCAGCGATGATGGTGTACAGGAGCCCTGCTGGGAAAATTTAGGACCTTGAAATATGGAATAAACACCCCAGCCCTGACATTTTTAACTCTGACACTTCTAAGCTTACAAGTGTGCTCCTCACTCCTTACTAAAAGTCAACAGGGTCCACCATCCCGCTTGCTCTCCCTTCTTCAACACCCTTGCTGGAAGAGGGCTGGGTAACATGTGCCCCTTTTAGGAACCACTCTACCTGGAGCCACCGCTGGCTCTGTACCTCAAGTAAGTTGAAGTGGAAGCCAGAAGGGCATGAGCAGAGTCTGGTCATAAAGAAAGTGTTTGTTTGATGCCTACCAAAGAAACATCAAGAACTCAGCAGTGTATACCAACCAGTAAGAGGCCACCAAGCACAGGGCACAGGCATTTGGGAGCATTCTCCTGAGACATGGGACGTTATACACCAGAGGACTTCAGAGGTGGAACAAACCTAGGATTAAAGGAACTTACAGAAGCACTGAAAAGCAGGGACTGGCAGAACAGAGCTGAAAAGATAGACTTACCACAACAGATGCTAGATGAGAAGATGGAAAATCTTTAGGACTGGGCAATGGTTCAGTGGGTGAAAGCCTTTGTGACACAAGCAACATTAAAGGCCAGGCATGGTCATGTGTGGTCATACATGGTCATGTGTGATCATACATGCTTGTAATCACAGCACTGTTGAGTAAGGGGAACTGGTAGGCCATTAGCTCAACTCCATATTCAGTTGGGGATCCTGTCTCAAAGAGATATGGAAGAGCATAGCATGCTAGAACAAGACATCAGCTGTTGTCTGGCTTCCATGCATGAGTGTACATACCTACACACACACACACACACACACACACACACACACACACACACACACACACACACACAAAGAATTATAAAGTGAATGGTGGTTTCTCCTGCAGAGGCCATGGCTGTAATAGAAGGGCTCTTAGAGAAACATTTGCTGATGGCATTAGGGCTAACAGTTCACTGATGTAATAGAGGCCAGATGGTAGCATTTGTTAATGTCTCTTTAATTGTTTAGCTTCTTTTCTAATAGACTTTAAGAAGATATTGTGAGAATAGCATTCCCTAAGCTCTGTGCAGTTGTAACAATTGGGCGGGGGGTCTGTTTTGTTTGTTTTTGGTTTTGTTTTCTTGAAATCCAGTTTTGCTGGACAAAAACTTTTCATTCACATTTTCCTTCCTAGGAAATTTTAGCCATTATTCTTGGTTTCGCCCAAACTGAGACTTCACTGTGGAATGTTTGGTAATATGGGAAATATTTTTTCTCTTTGGTATGATCACTGAAAAGAAATGTCTGCTAGACCAACTTTTCACTGATTCTCAGAATAGAATTTAGGTATGAACTTTGGGAACATTCTAAAAATATTACTTTTAATTGAAATGTTTTTCGTCATGCAATGTATTTATGTTTACCTTTCCTCAATTCCTCCTAGATCATCTCTATCTACTCAACATTATGTCCTTTTCCTCACTCTCCTTTTCAAAAAGAAAAAAAGAAGCTACAAAAACTCTAAGACACACACACACACACACACACACACACACACACACACACACACACACCCTGCAAAAATGGAAGTCAAAACAAATTATCAACACAAAAAAATGCAGAAACAAAGCCCAAAAGGTACACAAAAATACTCTTGAGTTTGTATCGGGCAACTTCTCTAGGGCACATGGCCAGCCCTGAAGTGTGGTTAGTAAATCCATAGAAGACGCCATAGAAGAAAACCGTTTTTGTTGTTGTTGTTGTTTTGTTTTGTTTTGTTTTGTTTTGTTTCGGGGTTTATTTTTGGTTTTGTTTGTATTGTTTTGTTTGCCAGTGGATACCAATTACATATAGCTTCTTGGTTACAGGTGGGACCCTGTGTCCACTTCCCTGTCCCTTTCTGGCTTGGGATCCTTTCTGGCTTGAATTGGTACAAGACTTGTTCATGCTGCCTCGGTCTCTGTGAATTCATATGTGCGTAGCCCTGTTGTGACTAGACAACACTTTTTGTGGAGTCAACTATCACCTCTGGCTCTAGAGTCTTTCTTCATCCTTTTCCACATAGATCCCTGAACCTTAAGGAGAGGGCTATGTTGGAGACATCCCATTTAGGACAAAATGTTTCAAAGTGTCTCACTCTCTACACATTGTCCAGGTGTGGGTCTTTGTGTTAATTCCCATCAACCATAAGAAGAAGCTTCTATGATGTGAACTGAGTAATTCATGGGTATAGCAGACTGTCACTGAGAGCAATTTTATTGCTGTTCCCTTAGCAAAATATTAGTAATAGATTGTCCCCTCCCTGTGACATATCTAGTCTTAGGTTCCTGGCCACTTTAACAGTGGCTGGTATGAGTTCCATCTCGTGGAGTAGACCTTACAAACAGAAAGTTGTTGGACTACTGTGACATTGGTGGCACTAGTGGGCCATCTATCTTGTAGGCAGGTCACTGTTGTAGGACTCAGGAATTGTAGCTGGGAGATATTGATGATTTCCCTTCTCCTCTTGTAGTGTGCAGCGTACCTTCTGGTACCATAAACACTAGTCAGTAGAGGGTAAACTTCTAATTAGGAACCAGTTTGACATCTCCATGTTCAATGAAATAAGTAAGTGTTGTCTTCAGAAACCATCAGGTTGTGGAGAGTAGCCATTAGACTTGGTCTAACAATAACCTGAGATTTGAGCCCCTTTGGCCAACAACTCAAAGATGTAACATACTCCTGGAAGTGGAGGTTTTACAGAGTGGCACAAGATGCCTAGCCAATGGCCTTTAGGATTAGTTGTCCCTCCCCATGTCCCCTCCCCTACCCTCTCTATTATCTCCCTCCCTGTTTAATCCCCCTATTCTTGTTTCCCCTTTGCCTCTCCATAAGACTATATTCTATTTTCTCTTCCTTGGAGATCTTCCTCCCACCCCTGCCAAGTGCATTACTAGGCACTTAACTTCTGTGGGTATTCTGATTGTGGCACTCATATCGAAAGTTTAAAAACTAACATCCAGGGGTTGGGGATTTAGCTCAGAGGTAGAGCACTTGCCTAGCAAGTGCAAGGCCCTGGGTTCGGTCCCCAGCACCGAAAAAAAGGAAAAAAAAAAACAACTAACATCCACATGTAAGAGAAAACAGATAATATTTCTCTTTTACTGCTTTTTTCCCCTAGCTCTATCCACTTACCTTAATAGGTGAATAATATTCCATTATTTAAGTGTATCACATTTTCATTATCCATTCATCCACTCTTGGACATCTAGACTGTTGGATATCTTTCTAGTTTCTGGCTATTGCAGATAGAGCAGCATTGAACATGGATGAGTATGCATTTCTACAGGAGGACGCAGAGTCCTTTCAGTGTATGCCCAAGAGCTGAAACAACAGACTGTGTGTGTGTGTGTGTGTGTGTGTGTGTGTGTGTGTGTGTGTGTGTTCTTTTGCTTTGGAACTATTCTTACTATATTGGGGGTATTTTTGTTTAGTTGTTTGTTTTTTTACTTATTCCAATATTCTTATTTTGCGAGAAATCTCTTTTCCAAAAGATTTTTATTTTTAGGTAATATTAAGGTTACAGAAAACATATGTATACTATACAAAGAAACTTTTTTTCAAGACATTTAGGAATAAATTGCTATCCCTTGTTATACCGTGCATAAATACACAATTTTTTATAATACTACAAATAGCCATCAAATCAGGCGATTAACATTGCTTATTAAAATTAGCCCATTTTGCTCTTGCTCTTACTCTTGCCTTCTTGCTGCAGCTCTGTCTCCTCAGCTCTCCTCCTCTTTCTCCCTATTCCCTCCCCCCTCGCTCCATGTGCTCATTGCTGGCCCCTATCCCCCCCCTCGCCTCTGCCTCTCTCTGCCTCTATTGTCCTCTCAACTCCCCTCCCCATGCCCTGAATAAACTATATTCTTTACTTTAAAAAATAGCTCATTTTGTAATCATCCATTACAATTTAAGCTTTTTCATGGTCGTATCTCTCTGGTGTACATTCAGTGTCTGTGAGTTCGTTAGTCTGCTTCATACCTTGATGGATACTATAATATCTTTCAATGACTTGACTTCCGACCTACTTAGTTCCTTCTTGCTTATGGGGGCAGTGAGCATGCACAGGTGTGCACATTGAATATGGGGGTCCAGATGTCAAGCTTGGGTGTCATTTCTCATATGCTATTTACCTTATTTTTGAGACTTACTTTGAGATTGGAGCGTCTCTCCAATCAGGCAAGTCTGGCTGGCAAGTGAAACCCAAGTTCTGCCTGTTTCTTCCTCCCCAGTGTAGAATCATAAGTACACACAACCACACTTGAATTTTTTTAAGTGGCTTTTGAGGATCAAACTCAGGTTTTCATACTATCATGAAAAATACTTTACCAACTCAGTCATCCCCCCCCCCAGACCCAAATGCTGTTCAGTCATAAAACAATATCATTGAACCAGGGTACATATCCTATTACTTATTTTCAGGAAACACCGTTCTGAGGAGCTGGTAGGTTTTCTAATTTGGGAAGTCTCTCATCTCCTTTCACGTGCGCTAAGATTGTGCCCCAGTCACTCCTAAGATGCATTTGTTTTCTGTATTCCTGTCCAGTGGGTCTTTTTTCCCTTCCTTCTTTCTGTCCTCCCACACAGGTTGGACTTTGCCTTAGAAGAAGATAGGTCTGTTAAGCTCCTAGTGTTCTTTGGGACCAGCACCACAAGGTAAGTATCTATGACGGTCTAGGAAAGGCTGCAGGGCTCCATGAGAATGGCCTTAACCAGCCCATCTTCCTCTAAGGAAGATATCATCCATTGCTGTCCCTGGCCCTTCTGAACAGTGAACCAAAGGTCTAGCTGCCATTCTTCCTGGTTATTGGTCTCTTATGATGACTCACTTTGCTGTTCTCATCTTCACTGTGATATACCTGAGGGCAGTTCCTAATCAATCTATTTGCCTTCCTGATGGTTTTGTTGTTGTTGTTGTTGTTGTTGTTGTTGCCTAAGTAGACTCTCATTTTCATTCATCCTCCTATATGTCAAGATCTAAAATACCAGTTTGCAAACAGTGGGGTAGGCAAATTGCCTTCTGCCTCATCCTAGATCCAAGACTCAAAGCTGACTTCCTCAAGTCCGAAGATAAGAAGTTGATGAACACAGCCCCAGCTGCTACCACTTTAGCAGAACTTCCTGTGACTCAAAGTCAGCACTGCTTTCTCTTAGACTCTCCAAGTTTCTACTACTTGAAACCAGCATGGTTCAATCAGCTCTGAAGCTGAGCACCCACTTGTAACTCTAGCACTGGGGAAACTGAGGCAGAAGATCAGATCAGACATGCAAGACTGGCCTGAACTACAGAGTAACCCTGTCTCAAATAATAAAGATGAATGGATGGGTGAATGAATCTACAGTTTCCAGCATGCACTGCTACCAACATGGCTTTGGTGACTCATGAAACTCATCTCTATTCATGGGAATTCACCAATCAACATAAGGTTCTCCCATCAGTTCCTTCAACTCTCCCACGTCTGCCATGATCCCCATGTATTTTTACACTGGATATTCCCCAGGAGTGAAATAGCTTTTCTCCATACACTGATGCTACTTTAAGAACAGACGACACTTAATTTCTATGACTAGAAAAAGATAACTGCTAAAAGAATAGCTTTCAGGCACCTTTACAATGAACCACAAATGTGATGGTTTGAAAGAAAGATGGCCCCCTTAGCCCATAGGGAGTGGCACTGTACAGCTTTGTTGGAGCTGCTGTGTGACCAGAGGGTAAGACTTGGGGTCGGGTGCTCAAGCCAGTTCTCTTTCTGCTGCCTATGGATCAAGATTAGAACTCTCAGTTCCTTCTCCTGCACCATGTCTGTCCGGATGCTGCCTTGCTTCCTGCCATGATGATTGTGGACTGAACCTCTGAACTATAAGCCAGCCCCAAGTAAATGTTGTCCTTTAGATGAGTTCTAGTGGCCATGGTGTTCCTTCACAGCAATAGAAAACCTAACTCAGACATCCACCTTTTGTTCCTTTGTTTTCTGGTTGGTGAAGATTCTCAGCCTCTGACAATGAAGGGATTATGAAGTGATCTTTCCATCCTTAGTATTCTGTTTGGTTTGTTTTCTAATAATTATATTTTGAGTTTGCAATTATTTTATTGTTTTTTAAAAAGATTTATTTATTCATTTTATGTATATGAGCACACTATAGCTGTCTTCAGACATACCTGAAGAGGACATCAGCTCCCATTACAGATGGTTGTGAGCCACCACGCAATTGCTGGAAATTGAACTCAGGACTTCTGTAAAAAACAATCAGTGCTCTTAAATGCTGTGCCATCTCCCCAGCTCTCATTTTATTGCATTTTTGAAATTATAATGCAAAGACATTTCTCTCTTCCTTCGGAACCCTCCCATATATCTCTCACTGCTTTCCCTCAAACCCATGGCCTCTGTTTTCACTAAGTGTTATTTCCACACTTCTTGCAAATTTATAAGTATATACATATATGCATATACATATACATTTATTCCTAAATATAACCTGGTTACTTGTTTGTGTGTTTGCATTTGGCACTGGACGACCAACTGCTGCACTCTTCCCTGGGGAAGACCCCCCTTTTCTGCTCCCAACTTTTCTCAGTTGATTTTAGTTCTTTGAGTAGGGTTGAGGCCTGCTGGCTTTTCCTCAACTACTTTGGCTTGTCCGTTGATATTGGTATGGCTCAGCTCATACTCAGGCAGTCATGTTGGTGAGACTTTATGGATGTTGCTTCTGAAGACACGCTATCACAGCAAACTTCCTTATATTCAGGCTCTTACAATCTTTCCACCCCTCATCCACCATGGTCCCTGAGCCTTGGGTACGGGTGTGTGTTGTAGATGCATCCACTGGTACTGGGCTGCTCAGCTCTGCATTTTGATTGGCTGTGGTTTTCTGTAGTGGTCTCCATCTGTTGTAAAGAGAAGTTTCCTGGATGCGGGGTGAAGACTGCTTACCTGTGGGTAGAGGGCAAATGCTTAAGTTATTGTTGTGGATTATGCTGCTTTAAAATTAGTGCTGTAGATTCTCCTCCAATAACCATGGCTTCACTGGCACCGAGTAGTAGCTAGGTTTCCAGTACCAGGCATATTTTCTCTCTTACTTTAAAAGTCCAATTAGAGAGTTGTTGGTTACCACCAAGTATATGTGCCACTACTGCACCTGTAGATTTACTGTGCCATGCTTGGTCATTGTTGGGTTTGTAGTTGTCATAGCTGGGTAGAACTAGGCGTTGCTTCCCTCCTTTGGTAGCTTCTATGACACCTGTTGGTACCATAAAAGCTAATCCTCAGAAAGAAACATTCAGGACAGTTCTAGCTCAAGGGTATTTAGGCCATTTCTGAAGTGCATAGCATCTTCAGCAATAGGGACTTACCTTCCACCTCTGGGGGGTAGCCAAGGTGAACAGCAGTAGGCTGAATATTTTGGGGATCTTTTGGATGTCCCTAGCCAACAATTCAAAAGAAGGCTTCTCACGCTTAGTGCTGGGGTTTTTGCTAGATTGTCTTTTACTTTTGGAGGGAGCACTATCAGCCCAATGAGAAGAGTTCATTAAAACTCTGTCTATACACGTGAAATTGTGTGCCTCACAGGTTTTCTTTTGAGGTAGACAGTTAATAGTATGATTCCCTGTGTCTTTTTTCAGTCATCTGTAGTGCTGTTTTACCTTCCCTTCCCTCTGTAAAGAGCGTCCCATTTTCTCTATCAGGTCACTGCATCCTGCTATTCTCCTGCACCCACCTCCCACCACTGAGCATTCTGTTTGAGGAAGTTAAGTGAAACCTGACCAAGCTGTGAGCCAAAACCTGTGCAGGCTCTACTCTGTTGGCTTATCTCAATTCCCTAGCTCTGAGGATGGAGAGTTTCCCCAGATTCTAGCTGAGTTCAGATCCCCAGGGCACAGGTAAAACCTCAAGTGTAGTAGTGTGTTTCTCAGCTCTAAAGAAGCAGATACAGGAAGATCCTTGAGGCTTGCTGGCCAGCCAGACTAGCTAACCCAGTAAGTCCCCTGCCCCCCAGTAAAACATTGTTATCTTTATATTCTCTTTTAGTTTATTTTTTATTCACTTTACATCCCAATCACAGCCCCCTCCCTTCTCTCTTCTCAATTCCCCTTACAAATCCCTTCCCCTGCTGTCCTCTCCCCTTCTCCTCAAAGAAGGGGAGATCCTCTGGGGCACCACCCCAGTCTGGGACATCTAGTCCCAGCAGGACTAGGTACATCCTCTCCCTCTGAGGCCCAAGCATGAAGTCCAGGTAGAGAGAAGGGGATCCGATGGTAGGGAGCAGAGGCTGTAACAGCCCCTTGTCCCCATTTCTCCTCTGGAAACTTCTTCCTGGTTACATTTCAGTCTCTATAGCCCCCTCTGGTAGGAATCTCAGCTAGGCTCACCCCTGTAGACTTCCTCATCCCAGGTCTCCAACTAGACTGAGACATGCTCTGAACTGCTTCCTAACCTTCTCCAGGTCCTTCTCCCCACCCCTGATTGCCATCCCTATTCCCCTCCTCGATTCCTCTCCTACCTAGTTCCCTATCTACCACCAATAACTACTGAGTTTCCTCTGTCCATTTATAAGTGATTACAGACCATACATGTCTCTTTGGCTCTGGATTACCTCACTCAAGTTCCATCCATTTGCCTGCAAAATGTGTAATGTCCTAGGTTTTAATAGCTGAGTAGTATTCCATTGTGTAAATGAACCACATTTTCTTTATCCATTCTTCAATTGAGAATCATCTAGGTTGTTTCCAGCTATTTCGAATAAAGCTGCTGCAAACATAGTTGAGTAAGTGTCCTTGTGGTACAGTGAAGCATATTTTGAGTATATGCCCAGGAGTGGTATAGCTGTGTCTTGAAGTAAAACTATTCTCAGATTTCTAAGAAACTGCCAAGTTGATTTCCAAAGTGATTGGACAAGTTTGCACTCCAACCAGCAATGAAGGAGTATTCCCCTTGCTCCACATCCTTGCCAATGTGTACTATCACTTGAGTTTTTGATCAGAGCCATTCTGATAGGTGTAAGTTGAAATCTCAGGGTCATTTTGATTTGCAATTTCCCTGCTGACTAAGGATGTTGAACACTTCTTTAAGTGCTTCTCAGCCGCTGTCGAGAGTCCTCTGTTTAGCTCTGTACCCCACTTTTAACTAGGTTATTTGGTTGTTGGAGTCTAGCTTCTTGAGTTCTCTCTTATGGCTTCATCTTCTCTACCAGTCCTTCATGGATCTTTGCAATTGAACAATTTTCCTGAGAACTTCATGGTTTATGCAAACAGAAGTCTCTTTCTTGGCCTTCACAAATTATATGAAAATATGATTCATTCTCCCAAAGTCCCTCTATGCTATGTCCTAGAAGTAGACACACGTTTCCAAAGGACACTTGGACCATCATAATCACAGTCCCTAGTATAGGGAGGGTCCCAGCTTAAGGTGGTGTTGATGGCTTCCTGTTGATCTACAACAATGTACACCTGGTGAAAGGGAGCAAAATGGACTCACCCGACCAACCTAAATCTGTGGTAACAGGATTATCGTGATACCAGGTCCATAGCTCCCTTCCACCTCTAGCCTGCAGTGATGCCAGGCCTCCCTCAGTCCTCTTCTTTCAATGTGGAGCCTGTCTTCCTGCAGTGACCTTGCTGCCTCCCTCACCAGTCACTGGGTCTTCTTAGCTTTTTCCAAGTGACAGAAGCTGCTGGTGAGATCTCTGCTGCTTTTTCCTTTCTTGAGATAAGAGCAGAAGAGCCCTTGGAGACAGGGCATCTGGTCTTTGGGAATTGGCAGCTGGCAACTTATGCTCAGGCAGCTTTTTCTCCATCTTTGAAAACATCAGGCAAGTCAGTTTTGTTCTCTTATGCATTTCCCAATACTATTGTATTCAGTGAATGAATAGCTTGCCTCTGCACCAGGACAATCAATGTTGCAACATTCTGTGTGGGCAGATGACATCATGGGTACCCAGACATATACTAATGGCAACCAAATATATGTCTTTCAAGAACTCCACCCAGATCATTAAAAATGAACTTTCACTTACTAACTGAATGTGGAAACAGCTAAGCTTGGGTATTCTCAACATGTTAACCTCAATGAGAGAATCATTAAGTGATTTCACAGTTCAGCCACCTTATTCAAGGATAATACATGTGTCATTTGCAAGAAAGTGTGTGGTTGGTTTAATGGACTTTGTCATTCAACCTCCTCCTTTATTTCCCCAAAACTAGAGATCATACGAGACCAGGTGGAGCCACTAACAAATGGATTGATTTATGCATTAAGATGTGTTGAACAAACAAGAACCTGACACAAATGAGAGACAGAGAATTTTAAGGATAAGTTATCTGCTCTTAGATTAAAATACCAACTTGCTTAATTAATGTAAGAATTTAATCCAATGATGACCTAGTTTCTAGAGACTCGGATAAAAGCATCTTGATGTTTTAATTTATTAAATGCTAAGTCTTAAATAATAATATCAGCTGTTTTTTTAAAAAAGAGAAAAGGTTGTACAACCAGTGCAAATGGAGGCCAACTTTATGGCCTCACTATACTGTCACTGTCCTCCGGTCAGGTCCAGGTGCCATCTGTTGAGGACACTGAAAAATCAAGCATCCTCTGAGAGAGGACACAGGGTTATAAGTGATCCAAAAGATATGAAAATGACCCAATAGTCCAGGATACAGAGTCAGAAAAAGAGACTTCTATTCTCAAGGATGTTAAGTGCTATTAAATGGATTCTCTCTAGCCTGTTCCATAGAACTCAACCCCCTGAGACAGTGTTGAGTGGACAGAATTTCTTCACACTAAAGAACCAAGGGAATTATAGTTCAGTGAGTAAAGTGCTTGCCATGCAAGCATGAGGACCCGAGTTCAAATCCCCAAGGCCCCCAAAAACCAAGTGTAGCAGTGTATTCTTCAGCTGTGAGGAAGTAGAGACAGAAAGATCCTTGAGGCTTGCTGGCCAGCCAGTCTAGCTGACCCAGTAAGCTTCAGGTACAGTGAGAGATTCTGCCTCAAAAAATAAACAAAAGTGGAGATAGTGTGGCCTCCATATTATGTACATGTATGTACACAATACCCATACATATATACAAAGATAAATAAATACATACATGCACATACATACATATATAAGAACCAAAATGCTACCCAATAAGGCCCTAAGGGTTTTTTTTCTTTCATTGACATTATTCCAGAAGATTCTAGGTATCTCTCAGGAGAGTTATCCAAATCATTTGCTGAGGAGTGGGAATTCAACATAGTGACTTGCATCCCTGGGCAGCTCTGACTTTGAAGTTGTTTCATACTAGTGTTTTAATGACTAATGAGCATCGCATAAAGCCCCATGACAAAAGCAATGACTAATAGTATCACTCATGCCAGGACTCAATACAGACTTTATCATGAAGCATAAGGGATAAAGTTTTGTCTGGTGTAGAGCATTGAGGGTCTCACTGGTACCTTTCCTAGACAACTTTACTGTGTAAGGCTGGCTTCAGATCATTGCCTGCCTACATCAGTATTTTTGTTTAATATTGGAGAAAAATGGGCAAAGGAAGGAAGGGAGAGAGGTTCGTTTATGTTTCTGAAGCCCCACGGAGGTAATGTTCACTTTTACACGTTACTGGGTTCACAAGACTAAAGCAGTGGTTATGATGAAGAGATGACACTTCCTGAAGATAGGAGCCAAAGTCGTAGGCCTACGAAGTAGGCTCATGATGACAGTGGCCTGGAATCCCAGGTCTCGGAGTTGGCATTTAGCGACTTCATAGTCCTACCACCTATTACTGACAATGAAGCCCTTCTTAGCTTTAGAGAACTAGGTCTGTTTGGCCAAAAGTCAACATAGTAAGAAAGAAATGACAGTGACATAAACCCATGACCATGTGTGGCATTGGAGCCAGAGCCCACAGCATCCTGAAGGCTCTTCTTTGGAATCTGGGTCCTGATGCAGCCCCAGGCTAAATATCTCACTCTTTGTAAGCCAAGGAACCCAGAAAGCTGTCTCTGTTCCAAAGCCACCCCCAGGCTTGCACCCCAGGGAGCAGGCTCAGTGGGAAAGAATGTGTTCCTCACACCCATATCAGGGATTTCATCTTCCTCCAAGCTTCCAGAACAGGCTGTGGAAGCCTCAGACATACCAGAGAGAAGGCCCATGATGAATGCCTGCTACCTGGAACTGTCTCCTGTTTCCCCTATCCTGGGCTCAGTCTAGCCTCCAAGCCTTAGGAGCAAGTCACAGTCTTCTAGCCTGATTTGCTGACCTTCCATTTTCCAGATAGTGGCACATGCTGACTCAAACACAAATTTCTGATCTATGTTAAGTCTTTGAAAGGAAAGTCAGGAGAACTTCATGGTACGAGAAAGCAGAGTTAAGAAAAAGAGATGAGAGGGAGAGAAAACGGTCTGGAACTCTGGTATCCTGGAGAATCAAAATCAGAATCACACTCTGAACTCTAGAGACATTAGCCAAAGTCTGAGATCCTTGGGGCAGTGTAGGGCTCCAGCTTCCGTTGTCCTCCACAGAAATCAGGGGAGAATACAAACTTGACCAAGAGATACTCCCTGCCTGTGGGAAGCATCTAGCAGGGACATTTACACCATGTGGGTGACAGTGACTCTTCAACAAAGATCTGATCAAACTCTGCTTGATCTCCATATGGGGTTCCATGCCGCTGAGTCTCTTGCAGTAGAGACATTAAAACCAAGAATTAGATTTTATCCACCTTTAGAGTCACAGTGAACCTAGTCCAGGGATGGCAGGTACTAGATGCCAGATGATGTCTCTTAATGTGATCTTTCTGGAATGATACGAGAGTGAAATTAGGAAAGCTTGCATGAAAGGTTGGGTGAGCCATGAACAGGTAGGGAAACTGTAGGTGGGGAGTCAGCTCACATGGACTAAGGTGGCTTCTGCACCAACAGCTGGATTCCTCTTTCCTACTTTGCCATTCCAGGCACTTAGTTTACCTCTTTATCTTTTTTTTTATTTTTTTTTATTTATTTTTTTTATTAACTTGAGTATTTCTTATATACATTTCGAGTGTTATTCCCTTTCCCGGTTTCCGGGCAAACATCCCCCTCCCCCCTCCCCTTCCTTATGGGTGTTCCCCTCCCAACCCTCCCCCCATTGCCGCCCACCCCCCATAGACTAGTTCACTGGGGGTTCAGTCTTAGCAGGACCCAGGGCTTCCCCTTCCACTGGTGCTCTTACTAGGATATTCATTGCTACCTATGGGGTCAGAGTCCAGGGTCAGTCCATGTATAGTCTTTAGGTAGTGGCTTAGTCCCTGGAAGCTCTGGTTGCTTGGCATTGTTGTACTTTTGGGGTCTCGAGCCCCTTCAAGCTCTTTCAGTTCTTTCTCTGATTCCTTCAATAGGGGACCTATTCTCAGTTCAGTGGTTTGCTGCTGGCATTCGCCTCTGTATTTGCTGTATTCTGGCTGTGTCTCTCAGGAGCGATCTACATCCGGCTCCTATCGGTCTGCACTTCTTTGCTTCATCCATCTTGTCTAATTGGGTGGCTGTATATGTATGGGCCACATGTGGGGCAGGCTCTGAATGGGTGTTCCTTCAGTCTCTGTTTTAATCTTTGCCTCTCCCTTCCCTGCCAAGGGTATTCTTTTTCCTCATTTAAAGAAGGAGTGAAGCATTCACATTTTGATCATCCGTCTTGAGTTTCGTTTGTTCTAGAGATCTAGGGTAATTCAAGCATTTGGGCTAATAGCCACTTATCAATGAGTGCATACCATGTATGTCTTTCTGTGATTGGGTTAGCTCACTCAGGATGATATTTTCCAGTTCCAACCATTTGCCTACGAATTTCATAAACTCGTTGTTTTTGATAGCTGAGTAATATTCCATTGTGTAGATGTACCACATTTTCTGTATCCATTCCTCTGTTGAAGGGCATCTGGGTTCTTTCCATTTTCTGGCTATTATAAATAAGGCTGCGATGAACATAGTGGAGCACGTGTCTCTTTTATATGTTGAGGCATCTTTTGGGTATATGCCCAAGAGAGGTATAGCTGGATCCTCAGGCAGTTCAATGTCCAATTTTCTGAGGAACCTCCAGACTGATTTCCAGAATGGTTTTACCAGTCTGCAATCCCACCAACAATGGAGGAGTGTTCCTCTTTCTCCACATCCTCGCCAGCATCTGCTGTCACCTGAGTTTTTGATCTTAGCCAATCGCACTGGTGTGAGGTGAAATCTCAGGGTTGTTTTGATTTGCATTTCCCTTATGACTAAAGATGTTGAACATTTCTTTAGGTGTTTCTCAGCCATTCGGCATTCCTCAGCTGTGAATTCTTTGTTTAGCTCTGAACCCCATTTTTTAATAGGGTTATTTGTTTCCCTGCGGTCTAACTTCTTGAGTTCTTTGTATATTTTGGATATAAGGCCTCTATCTGTTGTAGGATTGGTAAAGATCTTTTCCCAATCTGTTGGTTGCCGTTTTGTCCTAACCACAGTGTCCTTTGCCTTACAGAAGCTTTGCAGTTTTATGAGATCCCATTTGTCGATTCTTGATCTTAGAGCATAAGCCATTGGTGTTTTGTTCAAGAAATTTTTTCCAGTGCCCATGTGTTCCAGATGCTTCCCTAGTTTTTCTTCTATTAGTTTGAGTGTGTCTGGTTTGATGTGGAGGTCCTTGATCCACTTGGACTTAAGCTTTGTACAGGGTGATAAGCATGGATCGATCTGCATTCTTCTACATGTTGCCCTCCAGTTGAACCAGCACCATTTGCTGAAAATGCTATCTTTTTTCCATTGGATGGTTTTGGCTCCTTTGTCAAAAATCAAGTGACCATAGGTGTGTGGGTTCATTTCTGGGTCTTCAATTCTATTCCATTGGTCTATCTGTCTGTCTCTGTACCAATACCATGCAGTTTTTATCACTATTGCTCTGTAATACTGCTTGAGTTCAGGGATAGTGATTCCCCCTGAAGTCCTTTTATTGTTGAGGATAGCTTTAGCTATCCTGGGTTTTTTGTTATTCCAGATGAATTTGCAAATTGTTCTGTCTAACTCTTTGAAGAATTGGATTGGTATTTTGATGGGGATTGCATTGAATCTGTAGATTGCTTTTGGTAAAATGGCCATTTTTACTATATTAATCCTGCCAATCCATGAGCATGGGAGATCTTTCCATCTTCTGAGGTCTTCTTCAATTTCTTTCCTCAGTGTCTTGAAGTTCTTATTGTACAGATCTTTTACTTGCTTGGTTAAAGTCACACCGAGGTACTTTATATTATTTGGGTCTATTATGAAGGGTGTCGTTTCCCTAATTTCTTTCTCGGCTTGTTTCTCTTTTGTATAGAGGAAGGCAACTGATTTATTTGAGTTAATTTTTTACCCAGCCACTTTGCTGAAGTTGTTTATCAGCTTTAGTAGTTCTCTGGTGGAACTTTTGGGATCACTTAAATATACTATCATATCATCTGCAAATAGTGATATTTTGACCTCTTCTTTTCCGATCTGTATCCCCTTATCTCCTTTTGTTGTCTGATTGCTCTGGCTAGAACTTCAAGAACTATATTGAATAAGTAGGGAGAGAGTGGGCAGCCTTGTCTAGTCCCTGATTTTAGTGGGATTGCTTCAAGTTTCTCTCCATTTAGTTTAATGTTAGCAACTGGTTTGCTGTATATGGCTTTTACTATGTTTAGGTATGGGCCTTGAATTCCTATTCTTTCCAGGACTTTTATCATGAAGGGGTGTTGAATTTTGTCAAATGCTTTCTCAGCATCTAATGAAATGATCATGTGGTTCTGTTCTTTCAGTTTGTTTATATAATGGATCACGTTGATGGTTTTCCGTATATTAAACCATCCCTGCATGCCTGGGATGAAGCCTACTTGACCATGGTGGATGATTGTTTTGATGTGCTCTTGAATTCGGTTTGCCAGAATTTTATTGAGTATTTTTGCGTCGATATTCATAAGGGAAATTGGTCTGAAGTTCTCTTTCTTTGTTGTGTCTTTGTGTGGTTTAGGTATAAGAGTAATTGTGGCTTCGTAGAAGGAATTCGGTAGGGCTCCATCTGTTTCAATTTTGTGGAATAGTTTGGATAATATTGGTATGAGGTCTTCTATGAAGGTTTGATAGAATTCTGCACTAAACCCGTCTGGACCTGGGCTCTTTTTGGTTGGGAGACCTTTAATGACTGCTTCTATTTCCTTAGGAGTTATGGGGTTGTTTAACTGGTTTATCTGTTCCTGATTTAACTTCGATACCTGGTATCTGTCTAGAAAATTGTCCATTTCCTGAAGATTTTCAAATTTTGTTGAATATAGGTTTTTATAGTAAGATCTGATGATTTTTTGAATTTCCTCCGAATCTGTAGTTATGTCTCCCTTTTCATTTCTGATTTTGTTAATTTGGACACACTCTCTGTGTCCTCTCATTAGTCTGGCTAAGGGTTGATCTATCTTGTTGATTTTCTCAAAGAACCAACTTTTGGTTCTGTTGATTCTTTCTATGGTCCTTTTTGTTTCTACTTGGTTGATTTCAGCTCTGAGTTTGATTATTTCCTGCCTTCTACTCCTCCTGGGTGTATTTGCTTCTTTTTGTTCTAGAGCTTTTAGGTGTGCTGTCATGCTGCTGACATATGCTCTTTCCTGTTTCTTTCTGCAGGCACTCAGCGCTATGAGTTTTCCTCTTAGCACAGCTTTCATTGTGTCCCATAAGTTTGAGTATGTTGTATCTTCATTTTCATTAAATTCTAAAAAGTTTTTAATTTCTTTCTTTATTTCTTCCTTGACCAGGTTATCATTGAGTAGAGCATTGTTCAATTTCCACGTATATGTGGGCATTCTTCCCTTATTGTTATTGAAGACCAGTTTTAGGCCGTGGTGGTCTGATAGCACGCATGGGATTATTTCTATCTTTCTGTACCTGTTGAGGCCCATTTTTTGACCAATTATATGGTCAATTTTGGAGAAAGTACCATGAGGAGCTGAGAAGAAGGTATATCCTTTTGCTTTAGGATAGAATGTTCTATAAATATCCGTTAAGTCCATTTGGCTCATGACTTCTCTTAGTCTGTCGACATCACTGTTTAATTTCTGTTTCCATGATCTGTCCATTGATGAGAGTGGGGTGTTGAAATCTCCCACTATTATTGTGTGAGGTGCAATGTGTGTTTTGAGCTTTAGTAAGGTTTCTTTTACGTATGTAGGTGCCCTTGTATTTGGGGCATAGATATTTAGGATTGAGAGTTCATCTTGGTTGATTTTTCCTTTGATGAATATGAAGTGTCCTTCCTTATCTTTTTTGATGACTTTTAATTGAAAATTGATTTTATTTGATATTAGAATGGCTACTCCAGCTTGCTTCTTCTGACCATTTGCTTGGAAAGTTGTTTTCCAGCCTTTCACTCTGAGGTAGTGTCTGTCTTTGTCTCTGAGGTGTGTTTCCTGTAGGCAGCAGAATGCAGGGTCCTCGTTCCGTATCCAGTTTGTTAATCTATGTCTTTTTATTGGGGAGTTGAGGCCATTGATATTGAGAGATATTAAGGAATAGTGATTATTGCTTCCCGTTATATTCATATTTGGATGTGAGGTTATGTTTGTGTGCTTTCATTCTCTTTGTTTTGTTGCCAAGACAATTAGTTTCTTGCTTCTTCTAGGGTATAGCTTGCCTCCTTATGTTGGGCTTTACCATTTATTATCCTTTGTAGTGCTGGATTTGTAGAAAGATATTGTGTAAATTTGGTTTTGTCATGGAATATCTTGGTTTCTCCATCAATGTTAATTGAGAGTTTTGCTGGATACAGTAACCTGGGCTGGCATTTGTGTTCTCTTAGGGTCTGTATAACATCAGTCCAGGATCTTCTGGCCTTCATAGTTTCTGGCGAGAAGTCTGGTGTGATTCTGATAGGTCTCCCTTTATATGTTACTTGACCTTTTTCCCTTACTGCTTTTAATATTCTTTCTTTATTTTGTGCGTTTGGTGTTTTGACAATTATGTGACGGGAGGTGTTTCTTTTCTGGTCCAATCTATTTGGAGTTCTGTAGGCTTCTTGTATGTCTATGGGTATCTCTTTTTTTAGGTTAGGGAAGTTTTCTTCTATGATTTTGTTGAAGATATTTACTGGTCCTTTGAGCTGGGAGTCTTCACTCTCTTCTATACCTATTATCCTTAGGTTTGATCTTCTCATTGAGTCCTGGATTTCCTGTATGTTTTGGACCAGTAGCTTTTTCCGCTTTACATTATCTTTGACAGTTGAGTCAATGATTTCTATGGAATCTTCTGCTCCTGAGATTCTTTCTTCCATCTCTTGTATTCTGTTGGTGAAGCTTGTATCTACAGCTCCTTGTCTCTTCTTTTGGTTTTCTATATCCAGGGTTGTTTCCATGTGTTCTTTCTTGATTGCTTCTATTTCCATTTTTAATTCCTTCAACTGTTTGATTGTGTTTTCCTGGAATTCTTTCAGGGATTTTTGCGATTCCTCTCTGTAGGCTTCTACTTGTTTATTAATGTTTTCCTGTGTTTCCCTAAGTGTGTTCATGTCTTTCTTGAAGTCCTCCAGCATCATGATCAAATATGATTTTGAAACTAGATCTTGCTTTTCTGGTGTGTTTGGATATTCCATGTTTGTTTTGGTGGGAGAATTGGACTCCGATGATGGCATGTAGTCTTGGTTTCTGTTGCTTGGGTTCCTGCGCTTGCCTCTCGCCATCAGATTATCTCTAGTGTTACTTTGTTCTGCTATTTCTGACAGTGGCTAGACTGTCCTATAAGCCTGTGTGTCAGGAGTGCTGTAGACCTGTTTTCCTCTCTTTCAGTCAGTTATGGGGACAGAGTGTTCTGCTTTCGGGCGTGTAGTTTTTCCTCTCTACAGGTCTTCAGCTGTTCCTGTGGGCCTGTGTCTTGAGTTCACCAGGCATCTTTCTTGCAGCAGAAAATTTAGTCTTACCTGTGGTCCCGAGGCTCAGGTTCGCTCGTGGGGTGCTGCCCAGGGGCTCTCTGCAGCGGCAGCAACCAGGAAGACCTGTGCTGCCCCTTCCGGGAGCTTCAGTGCACCAGGGTTCCAGATGGTCTTTGGCTTTTTCCTCTGGCGTCCGAGATGTGTGTGCAGGGAGCAGTCTCTTCTGGTTTCCCAGGCTTGTCTGCCTCTCTGAAGGTTTAGCTCTCCCTCCCACGGGATTTGGGTGCAGAGAACTGTTTATCCGGTCTGTTTCCTTCAGGGTCCGGAGGTGTCTCTGGCAGGGGTCCTGCCGCTCCTGGGCCCTCCCCCACGGGAGCCCAGAGGCCTTATACAGTTTCCTCTTGGGCCAGGGATGTGGGCAGGGGTGAGCAGTGTTGGTGGTCTCTTCTGCTCTGCAGCCTCAGGAGTGCCCACCTGACCAGGCGGTTGGGTCTCTCTCTCACCGGGTCTGGGAGCAGAGAGCTGCTGCGGGCCGGGATCCGCGGGTGTGGGTCTTCCGGTAAACACAGAACGTGCCCGGTCCTAGAGAAATTCTGCTTCCGTGTGTCCCAAGCTCACCAGGCAGCTTTCTTGCAGCAGAAAATTTGGTCTTACCTGTGGTCTCGAGGCTCAGGTTCGCTCGTGGGGTGCTGCCCAGGGGCTCTCTGCAGCGGCAGCAACCAGGAAGACCTGTGCCACCCCTTCCGGGAGCTTCAGTGCACCAGGGTTCCAGATGGTCTTTGGCTTTTTCCTCTGGCGTCCGAGATGTGTGTGCAGGGAGCAGTCTCTCCTGGTTTCCCAGGCTTGTCTGCCTCTCTGAAGGTTTAGCTCTCCCTCCCACGGGATTTGGGTGCAGAGAACTGTTTATCCGGTCTGTTTCCTTCAGGGTCCGGAGGTGTCTCTGGCAGGGGTCCTGCCGCTCCTGGGCCCTCCCCCACGGGAGCCCAGAGGCCTTATACAGTTTCCTCTTGGGCCAGGGATGTGGGCAGGGGTGAGCAGTGTTGGTGGTCTCTTCCGCTCTGCAGCCTCAGGAGTGCCCACCTGACCAGGCGGTTGGGTCTCTTACCTCTTTATCTTAATGAAGGGGTTAGTAAGGCATTTCTTGAGACTCTTGCAGAAAGAAGCCCAGAAGTGGGAGGGCAGAAAGAGTCTATGTCCACTCACAGCCCTGCAGCCATCCCTATCCTGCCCTGAATTCTTCTTTGTGGGTAGGCTCCTGTCTTCTGATCACACTGACTGGTTGCTTTGCTTTCAGGAAAGGAAGGGTCTCTGGAGGGGGAGATGAGCCTCAAGGTTCCTCCTCCACACCACACCTTGAGTGGCCTGGCTTACAAGCACTAGCTCATATTGTAGTCTCCACATTTCAAAATCTACCTTTCCCGCCATCTTGAAAACATCTGCCCCCTGCCAGCTGCGGAGCCCTGGAATCCTTCATCACATCTGCAGCTGCGTCTGTTCCAAAAATGGAAACTCACTGAAAGACAGCTCCTGATCCCTTATTTGCACCTCCCCCTCCCCCTCTCTCTGTCCCCAGCTCCTCTGCATTGGGGGCCACTCTGCATCTTTTCTACAGGAAGAATGTTCTCCTTGCTAAGGAGGGAGCGCAGAGAAGTTGAGGAGTTATGGTTTCTTTCTCTTTCCCATTAGCATTTCACCAGCTGTCCGGAGGAAAGAGACCATGACTCCTTTGATTTTTCCTTTCTCTCTGACCAGTTTTTAAAACACCCATTACACTCTTACACTCAACACATCTGCTGCAATTGAGAAATTCTCTCTTGCTGTGGGTCTCTGCTGACCTTGGGTAGGTCACCTCCTCCCGTGTCTACATATTTCTTCCTTGGAAAGCTGACCTCAACAGTCCCTAAGGGCCACCATGTCTTTCTCTGGCAGCTTAACCTTTCGTCTTTATCAGCCTCATGTAAAATACTTAGACTCTCCTAGACTTAAATATGCTTGATTGCCCTGGCTTTGCATCTTATTTTTGGTGGAATCTGCTTTTGTAAATACAAGGGAGATATTCCCACCCACAGCTCCTATAGAAGACTCCTCCTCCCAATGTCTCTGCTGTTTTTTCATCTGCCAAATCTTTCCTTCCATACTGATATGCCTTGAGTGTAGATCGGAAGGATTCTCATGACTTGAAACCCGAGCTAGGCTCAGGGGTGGGAATTGGGATGGCACTGAAGCAGGAATCCTAAGGACATGGCCCCCTGTACAACGTTCCACTTGTGCAAACAGAGCAGCAAAGGCTCCAAAGCATTCACTGGGCTTTCAGTCTGGCAAAGCTGTGCGTTTTCGACAGATCGCCTCAGAATTTCTAACACTGTTTTCAAAATAACAAACACTTACAAAATATAATGCCATTGCAGATAACTTAGGCCAGAGTATCAGTTCACCTTCCCCATCTTCTACAAAAGGGATCTGTAAAGTAGAAGCAGAATGTAGTCAATTTTCTCCTCCTCCTGACACTCCAGCTGCACACTCAGACATGCCTCTCAACAGGCCACATTGCCATCTGGGACAGATGGCCCCGAAGGCACCAGTCCTCACCCAGATCTTTTTCCTCAAATAACATTGATTGCATTCATGCAGTTGCTGGAACACATTTTGAGCCTTGCTTTCTTTCCTTGGATAGCTTCTTTCTGTCTTGCTAGATTCTTGCCACCTTGGGGTAGCCATGGAGTCATCCAGTTTTCTAGTGAATGTGATGGTGGCAGGTCACTCAATTCCTTGGTCTTTTCCTCCTGAAAGGACCTGACTTCACTGTGAGCCATTGTCAAAGGTGACCTCTTTTTGCTGTGATGTAAACTGAGAACAGATACACACCAAAGGCTCTCAAGCTAAGCAGCCGTGAGTCCACTTCATGGAAGAAAAAGCATGGGAAGCGGCAGCTCAAAGAGCATAAAGACAAACCTAACCTCCTTCCTAATTTCTCAGGGTTGATTCTATCCAGGGTGCACAATGACATGAAAGCTATAAAAACAGAACAGAAGCCATGTTAATGAAATTCACGAAGGAAATTTTATGTATAGATATAGAACAGATATGAAATTGTCAAACAAAACAAAAAATGAGGGGGAGGTTTGAGCACGCCCAGGAAGCAGCCTTAAGTGATGAAGGAAGACGGAGGTAGCATCCTTCAGTCCTGATTGGCTGCTCTTCAACTGCCAGAAGCCATATAGAGCCAACGCTCTAAAATAAACCTGCCAAGCAGATAACTGGCAGAAAGAATGAGGAAGGAAAGCCCTTCCCTTAGGTCCAGCACTGCATGGCTGTGTTCAATAAACAGCAACATCTGAATTAAGAGTGTGGCAGTGAAGAGGACAGTGGTAAGGTACCATAAGCCAACCACAGGCAGAGAGGAGGCTTTCTGGCCAGTTCATGTAAACTGTGAGCTTATCCAAAAGTAAAGTAGCTATATATGTGCCCCATCCAAAGTCAACTCAGTAGTAAGAACAATAGAGGTAGAACCCTAAAACAAGACCACCAGGAAGGCAGCCCTGTCAGTCATTCTGGCTCCAGAGTTCATATGCCGTAAAGTATGGCTTATTTGTTGGTTTTCGTAGCAATATCCAAAGCAAAATGATACTCCTCTATTGTTTGGTTTCTTGTGTTTCGTTTCATTTCTTTTTTCTTATTTGCTATGTGTTGTTGTAGAGCACTCTCTGGAGTTGTTAAGTAGCTACCTAATGAACCTTGCATGGTTCTTTCTCTGGCATTAGTTCTATACCTGTCGAATTACCACACCTTCATCAAAGATCAACATGAAAGCGTCTGAGAGGGTGTTGGGAAGGCATAACCAAAACAGACTTCGTTTACTGCTCTGGGGAAGTCCATGCTAAGGGCTCAATTCAAAGAACTCAACCCAGGTAAGGCACATGTGACCTTGGATAGGACATACCATTTCTAGCAGGATGCCATTTCCAAGTATAATTAGAAAACAAGGGAATTACTGTCACATGAGAAAACATTGACAAGAAGTATTGAGCTAATAGTTGACACATCATGAAACAATGGACAACTGTTTTTAAAGGAATGTTAGACACTCCGGGTGCTACTACCAATAGAAAAGAGAGGCTACATTTTAGGAGTAGAGGGTGAGTATTTTCATTGCCCAAATATGAAGCTGTATGTATGCATTCGATCCAGGAAGTTCTCTTTATTCTGCACTATCTGAAAACCTACAACTTCTGGTATTTGTACACATCTCATATGGGTTTCACCATGCCTGATGCAGTGTTAGACTCTTCCTGTAGACGAGAAAGAAACTGCTCAGAATCCTAGAAGCAGGTTTGATTCTTCTGAATCTCGATCCAGGCCTACTTTTGGAGGGGGGAAAATGAGAACTTTCTGGATTAACTCTCTAAACTTTGTCAAAATTTTCAATCCTTGGGGTCAAAAGGATTCAAAACTGGTGTCTTGGGAAACTCAAGTAATAACCAAGAGAAAGAGGCTTGGAATAAAAAGCATGATATTCTATAAACAATGACACACTACAAAATGGTAGCTGTGGTTGATATTTTCTTTCTGGTACCATTTGCCAAGTTTCTGATCCCAGACCTGCACCCCCCCCCAAAAGCCACTTCAGTCCCAACTACTATAGATCCAGTGAGATTTGCCAGCCCTGCTGAACAGCAGTTCAGATCTGCAGGAGTGTCCGCTCCCTCCATCAGTTCCTTATGCTGCCAGCTCGAGAGGAAATTGCATCCCTTCCATTTTATGACCTTGATGCTGTGGCTGAAGGATTTAAAGCAGTTCAGCCCCAGCAGGGAGGCTGGTGCTTCTGGAAGCCTTTTCTTCATGCTCATAAAATGCGCCCCTAGTGTGCCCTGGCCTCCAGAAGCAAGAGAATGGGTCCTTATGGCCCCTGACCCTACACCTAGCTGCCCTGTTTCAGCTCTGAGATCATGGAGGTTGGGGACAAGGCCTGGCTCAGGGGTCAGGCTCACAGTAGACTTTGCTTAGATATTTAAACATTAAGTACATAGTAAAAACCAACATGTTAAGAGGGAGACTCTGGGCCAACCAAACCCAAGTGCAGACACTGGACAACTTTGACATAGTAGGAAAATGACCTAACGGTTGTAGTCCTGGTCTCCTCTGATGGTAGCGCAAGGTTAGCATGATGCCGGGTTCTTCCTTTCTGTAAGGACTCCGTGAGGTAATCTCAGTGCAGCCCCTGTGTAGCACAGACAATCCATGTCAGCCATTGCTGTCATCAGAACAGCTCTCATCAATTATCAGCAAGGACTTGACTTGCCAGTAAACTGCTCAGAGACAGATGAAGCATAAAACCTAATTGGCACTGCATCCAAGGACCCTGAGTTGACAGATCAGGGTGACAATTCTCTTCCCTTCTTCAGTGGTTGGGAGAGATGGGAGGAAGGAGGATCAGTAAGCCCCCGATGGGAAAGAGACTCACTCTCACTATTACACAACCCTCACCCCTACACTACTTCCGTCACTCATGAATGATAAAGGTGGGTCCTGCAGAGCCCATGGTGCCAGGGCAGGTCAATGGCTGATGGAATTCAGGCATGTGTGTGACTTTAAAACTTGCTCTGCCTAAGATACCCAGAGCTTTACTCAGCTCCAAAAGGTCCATGAGTCTGGAATGTTGGGTTCTAGTTGCTGTCCTGTCTCTAGCTAGCTATTGCAGGCTATTCACAAATGAAGACTGCTTAGACAAGGGTTTATGACAATAGAATGTCTCTTAGCTGGGTAGCAATTACACTTAGATGTTTGGGATCCTGGTGTAGCAATGAGCTTTTCTCAGAGTAAACTTTTAAGGACAAAAAAAACCCCATGTTTGGGGTTGACATACTTCAGTTAACAAAAGCAGTTACCCAGAAGCAGAACTACAGAAGCTAAAAAGCAAGGCTAATACATTTTAAAACTTTCTCAGAACTATAGAGAAATTGGTGGATTAGGCCTTTGTTTTAGTTTTGGAATGTGATGCTGTCTACATGCTGAGTTTTACAGCCTAAATCATGGAGTACTTCTATCATGGAGTCAGTTATGCTAAGGTCTTGGGACCTGTTACACTGTCCATCGCATCAAAGCTTTATGTTCGAAACTGATTTCCTTTTTCTTTCTTCCTTTCTTTTCAGCACATAAGCATGTAGTTTAACCAGATAAGACAAATACCCACACTCCTTTCCTCTAAGATAACACACACGAAACAGCATTCAAATGGACAATGCTAAATTTAATAGCTTTTCCAAGGTAACAGTAAATCAAGTAAATAAAACTTACATGCTTAACATTCGTGTGTTCAAAACCTAACCTTAAAATGTTCTGGGGTTAAGAAGGTACAACCTGGTGAGACTTGTGGTCTTTTCCTCCACCAAACCGTATCTTCTCAGCTACATGAAGACACCGGGGACCCTGGGTTAACTTCTAGACCACTTCCTGCAGAACATACTCACCCTGATGACTTCAGAAATGACTTGAGTTTCCTTCATGAATCTAAACAAATTCAAATCCTAGGGCCTTGTTTTCAGAGAACTAGAAAGTCACCCTTATTCTAGGTCAGGTCACCATTGTCCTGAGTGAAGTTACTGTTGACCTGGGTGGGGGAGCCTAAAGTTAGATATTCCTTCCCTAGAACATTCCCAGTCAAAGACTCAGAGACTAGAAAAAAAAAAAATGCTAACCAAACTTCTATTGGAATGAGAGTTCAGAGAAAAGAGAGTATTCTTTGTGAGAAGAGGTGAGGTGGGTGACCTATGAAGAGACCAAGGAACCAGTCAACTGCCCTAAATTGTTGTCCACTGAGACTTTTATTTAAGGTAAGCACGAAAAGTGTGTTCTGCCCAGGATGATGTGAGCCTTGGGTATTAAACCTGTGTTCCACTTCCCCAGGGCCAACATAATTAGCCACATTCTCTTACTGTTTGTTTAATTTTGCAGTCAATTAAAGACTGTCATGTATGGCCCAGGATCAGAGATGGGTATTTGAGATAGGAGATAACTAAGTGAGTTTGTGCTTTGCTTTTGTTAGCTGTGGGCCAACTAGACAGCACTAATTATGTGTACTGTCGTTACTCCTCTTCGGCTCTGTGGACACTGTTGAGCCCCAAAGCTGTTGTTACGGCTCATTTTTAACTTAGCAATGAACAAGAATTTGATGATTGCCTGTTGAAACATGAGACTTAAAAGAGATAAACTGCCTCCTCCCGTTACCTGGCTCGACACCTACCCTTCCAGTCCAGTCTGTACTGGTAGATATGAAAGGTCATGATCCTAAGGACCTTTTCAAACAGCTAACTGCAGTGTCTGTCATCTGGGCACGTTCTGCCAGCAGACTTGAAGTCAAGGTGGGAGACACGGCTGGTGATATTCATTGCCCCAGACCAAGAGTGACCCAGCGTATGGGAGGAAGAGCAGAGAGATTTCTCCCAGGAAGACTGATATAAGGCTTTAGATTGATAGGCTGCCCCACCATGTGGGACCCCTCAAGTTCACACTTGTCATTTGTATCTTGCCCCCTTCACTGACTAGGTATGTGACTTCAGAAAAGTCAACACTTTTTTTTTTCTGTTTCCTGATCTAAGTGAAGCTGATCGCTCCTCACTGAGAGTTTTACATAATTAAATTAGAAAGTAAGGACTCCAGGATGGGATGCCAGACTTAAGGCTGCCTCTGTGAGACTCAGTGAAGAACAAGGTTATAATAAGGAAAAATAGACCCTAGTCCAAAGAGGGAGAGTCTTGAAAACCTGTAAATTATGTAAACAGATACCCCCCCCCCAAAAAAAAACACAAAGCAAAAAGCAGGAGGTCCACCAGCAAGAAGTAAGGGCACAGGGCTTCAACCACAGGACTCACTAGTAGGTGATGGGAAGCAGAAGCTGTAGTCAGAAGGTAAATGAGGGCAAGTCTACAGCCCCACAAGCCTCCAGTCTTGCCGTGCTGCTGATTGAGACAGCAATACCTCTTGTAGATGGATCTAGACTGGAGACAAAATGTGTTTTTTCTCACCTCGTATGAGGTCAGTAACTAGGTACCATTTTTTTTAATGTGTAGTATTTTGGTTTTTTTAAAGATTTATTTATTTTTATTATATATAAATACACTGTTGTTGTCTTCAGACACACCAGAAGAGGGCATTACAGATGGTTGTGAGCCACCATGTGGTTGCTAGGATTTGAACTCAGGACCTCTGGAAGAGCAGTCAGTGCTCTTAACCACTGAGCCATCTCTCCAGCCCAGACTAGGTACCATCTTAAAAGAGAAATTATGATTCAAAATTAGGCTAGCTATCTTGGATGTCAGAGATCAGGGTACATCCACAGGCCAGACAGCTTCATTTGTCTGCCACCACCCCATGGGAAAGAAACAGCTGTGGAATCTAGGAGAGCCAGACACTGGTAAGTTGTAGTGGTTTGAATAAGAATGTCCCCCATAGGCTCAGATGTTTGAATAATATTTGAACAATTGTTCCCAGTTGATAGAGCTGTTAGGGTAAGTTTAGGAAGCATGGCCTTGCTGAAAGAAGTCTGTCACTGGAAGCAAGCTTTGAGCCATTTCAGGTTACTCTCGATTTGTGGCTGCAGTTCAAGCTATGATCCCTCAGCAACCTGCTCCCATTACCATGCTTGCACCCCATCATTATGAACTCTGACCCTCCAGAAGTTCATAAACCCCCACAGACTCTTTCTTATGAAGGTTGCCTTGGTCATGGTATTTTATCAAACAATAAAAAAGTTGTCAGTGCACAACAGAAAAGTAGCAGAAAGCTCCCCATAAGCCAGGAAATGCATAGGGAAAGACAGATGCTTGAGGCAAGAGTTATCAACTGAGAATAATCCTGGAGTTTGATGAGCCTAAAAGCAATTGGCAGATCTACCTCAGGAGCTACCCTTCTGCTGTTCACGGCTAGGGCTGTAGAAGGCTGAAGTCCCAGCATATTTCTCATCCACAGGTGAAGCCCTCCAAGAGGGCAAATGATATTCAGTGTCTTGAAAAATCTTAGGACTGTGGTTGCTTCCTACAGCCCCAACGCACTTGGGAAACACACATTTAAAATGTGGGCCATTCCATGGTGTCCAGTCTGGGAAGAGAGTCTCCAGAGGGCACGAGAACCTGCTCAGCCCACAGACTATAAAGCTAAGTGTGGACAGCAGATGCCCTCAGTACTCAAAGAATGCAAAACTGTTGACGTGAGGACAGCTCTGACAGACACCAGACATGTGTGCAATACAGACTCAGCAACAGTATATATGGCAAGGAAGGCAAGAGTCTACAGGCTTGGCAGAATCCCCACTGTACATAGAACTGGCAGTTTCCACATTTCAAAGAAGACACTCCGGCATTTCAACTTTTTAAGAGAATGGACATTGTTTCTTCTGCTTGGCTAGTCTATTGGTAATGTTTCTACTGGGTTATGATTCCACTCTCTTTCACTCTGCTGCCAGTCATATTTTTACTTTATTGTGTTTTTAAATTTTTGTTTTCATATTTTATTTCCCTCAATGTATTCATTTAATTTTTCATACTTGTGCTTTTGATTAGTGGGCAATCTGTTTTCTTTCCCTTCACTTTTTTCTTCTGTTTTTCTTTTTACCTCCAATGTGTCTTCTGTTTTGCCATTTCTATCATACTTTTGGTATTATTTTGACATTCCCTTACTTTTTAATACTCATGTTTTCATACTTTAATCCCTCTCCTTACTATTATTTAATTTTATTATTAAACTTTCTCATTATTGAGAAACCTTCCTCCCCCTTTAAAATGTCTCCCTTTTTCTAGTTTCTTGATATAGTCTCTTCTCATTTGTCTTAGTCGAAGTTACTATTGCTGTGATGAAACACCATGACCCAAAGCAACCTGAAGAGGGAAGATGAAGTGGAAACTTCTGGTTTCTTGAAAAGTCAGTTGTGTCAAATAATGCTGTGTTGGAGCACACAGGTGAAAGGACATCTTGCTAAAGCAGATACATGAAAGACTGTTTTCCTGAAGCAGACATAGGTGAAAGATGTTTTGCTAAAGCAGATATGTGAAAGGACACATGGTGTTTAGAAAGAATATGGCCCCACAGACGGGAGACCTCAAGCATTGGTTCCCTTTGCTCCAACTTGATGTTCTTCACTGATGACATGCATGTATTGGTTTGCCTTACATTGGGTTGCTGAGCTTTGCTGGTGATGACTTCATACAGAGAAAATTGTCTGTGGATTCGGGCTGGTTGGTGAGCCTAGCAGTTTCTTCTGGGTTGAACTGCAGCTGCTGATTCATGTTTGGTGTTTGCTAGTGGACTGGACTGAGAACAATTAAGATTGGAATCGCCTCCAAAGAACTATTTCTAAACATGTCCGCTGCCCCTGTGTCCTAATAACCTCTATTTTCTACTACCTCTGGTCGGTGCTGGGCTATAGGAGAAATTGAACTGTTGATAAAGTAGGTCGAGAAAAATGTATGCCTACAGAAAGGATTTATTTGCTTTACACTTCCACATTGTAATCCCTCACTGAAGGAAGTCAGGACAGGAACTCAAACAGGCAGGAACCTGAATGCAGGAAATGAGCAGAGACCATGGAGGGATGCTGCTTACAAGCTTGCTCTTCATGGTTTCCTCAGCCTGATTTCCTATGAGACCCAGGACCACCAGCCCAGGGATGGCACCCCTCACAAAGGGCTGGACTCTCCCCCGTCAATTGCTCATTGGGCCAATCTTATGGGGACATTTTCTCAATTGAAGTTCCTTCTTCTCAGATGACTTTAGCTTGGATCAAGTTGACTTAAAACTATCCACACACCCCTCATTATGACATTCACTGTGCCTCCTCTTTTGTCTGTCTATTTAATATTGGTTCTCCTCTATTCCTCCCCTTCCTCTTTTTCTTTCCCTAATCTCATCCATTTATTACTTCTCCTTTACTCTAATTAACGTTTAACATCACAGTACATTCTAAAATAGCTTTTGTCATTTTGTCTTTTATGTTTATTGGTGATGTATTTGGTTAAACTTAACGTCTATTTCTATGTCTTATGTGCTTTGGTATTATTTCTATTATAACAGTTTCTTCTCTTCTCTCTAAAATTCCCAGATAAAAGTAGAGGAGATTTCCAAACCAACTGATGCACATGTTGCACCAGAGACACAGGAAGTGAATTCCCCCAAAAGATCATATCTCCTGAACTAATAAGCTTGAAGATGCTGGGGTTAAAATGCAACATGGAATTTGCAAACATTTACTGATAAAAGTAATCAAGGACCTGTAAGAAGATACAAATGAAAAGATGGATTCAATCAAGGACCTGAAATAGAAAGTCAGAAATATCGAGAAATAAGTTATCAAAACTTATGAGAAAAGTCAGCAATGTGAATGAAAATTCAGAAACATGGAAGAAAAGGTCAGCAAGAAAATTAAGATTCTGAAAAGAAAAACATATAAATGTTGGAAGTAAAAATATTCAACGTATCAAAATTTTAAAAACAGTAGAGAAAATGTTTAGTAGACTTGATTAAGCGGAAAATTATAATTCCAGAGATGGTGGACAAAGCTGATAGAATACTGCATCCAAACATCAATAAAGAAAAATTAATAAATCAACATGACTACAATGTCCAAAAACTCTGGGATATAATAAAGAGATCAAACCTAATAATCCATGGGTTAGAATAGTCTGAGATAAATATTAAAAGACATAATTTATTCAATGAAATTATAACATGAAAGCTCCAAAATCTAAAAGAAGAAATGACATCTAAACAAAAAAGACATTTCAACCCCAAATAAGTATAATCATAAAGCAATTTCTCCACAGCATAGTCAAGATGTCAAAAAAAAAGCAAGACATAATATTAAAAGCTATAAGGAGGCAAAGGCAAACATCAGAGCTCTCTTTAAATTAGAAATAGATGAACAAAGAAGCACTAAGAAGAAATCTGTTATGATCAACTCACCAAACCAGCAAGACCTTCATACTACACTAGTAGGATACAAAGAAAAAAGGAAAACGATACTCTAACTAATAGAAAAAAGTAACCAAAAAGTTACAAGAATTAATAAACACCACTCAATACTTATCTGAAATGTAAATGGCTTCATGTCAGCAATGAAGTAACACAGACTGGCTGACTGGATTAAAAGGTAGATCAAAGCAAATGGCTCAAAACAAAAATAATCTAACAAAGCTGAGCTGGCATAGCTATTCTTGTATCAGATACAGCATAACTCAAACTAAAATTAAAGGAAGTGAAGAATGCCACTGCACATTAATAAAGGAGAAATCAATAATATCAAATAATTATAAATGCATAAATACACATGTGTAAAACCTGGGGTTCCCATTTTATAAAACCAACAATGATGGGAATACACGATTGAATGGGTCCTGATATAATAAGAGTAGGTTGCAGCACCCTACTCTTACCTTTTGATAGATCATCCAAATTAAATTCAACAAAGGAACCTCAGTTCGCCTACAGCACCTATGACATAGATAAATTTGAATTGACAGACAGCTACAGAATATTCCATCCAACAGAAACACAACACATTTTCTTCTCACAAGCAACAAAACATTCTCCAAAGTTGGCCACATTCTAGACCACAAGTCAAGTCTCAACAAATACCAAATAATTGAAATAATCTCTTGTATTTGTCAAATAACAGTGGAATAAAACTAGAAACTAACATCAGGACAAAATAATGAAATTTCACCAACACACTCTTGAATGAGTGGTAAGTCACTGGAAAACCATATAGATAATTTTTTAATTCCTATAGTCCAATCAGAATGAAAGCACGGCTTGCCAGAACATTTGGGACACAGCTAAGGCAGTTCTAAGACAGGACACAGCTCTGAGTACATTTTACTGAAGCATTGAGATCTTAAATACATAATCTCACCATGTAACTGAGTCTCAGGAAAATAAGAATAAACCAAACCCAAAGCAGTAGAAGATGAGAAATAATAAAGACAGGTCAGAAAATAATGAAATGGGAACAGAATGAACAATGGATAGAATCAAAGAGTTGGTTCTTTGAAATAAATAGACAAGATTGACAAAGCCAGAGTCAAACTAACCAAAAGAAAGAGAGAAGGCCCAAACTAATACAATTAAAGATGAAGGGGCCAGGGTGGGGGTGGTAGCTACAGATTGCAATGAATTCCAGAGGATCATTTGGGAGAACTTTGAAATTTTATGTCTAAAACACTGGAAAATTCGTAAGAAGTGAGTAGATTCTTAGAAGTATATGATCTAACAAAATTAAATCAAGAAGATGTAAGAAGAATATAAGCAGCTCAAGCAAATTCATAACCGCCAATGAAAATGAAGCAAAATACAAAAAATCCTGCACCAAAAAGAGTCCAAGAAAGGACAGATGTTCCGCCAAACTCTACCAACTCTTTAAAGAAGAGCTAGTACCACTATTCCTCAATAAAACAGAAAGAGAAGGAACACCCCTAAAACCATCCTCTGAAGTCAGTGTTACCCTGATGCCCAAGCCAGATAGCAAGGCAAACACGACACTACTGAGCACTTTTCCCGACAAACATCAACACAAAATTGTGTTATAGCGAATTTAAGGACACCTTAAGCATATCACTTCAGACATTCAAGGACGCTAACGAATCCTTGAAATCAATAAGTGTGATTCTGCACATAATAGATTAGGGGATTGTACAAATCATACAATTACCTCAATACAGGCAGAAAACTTCTTTGACAAAGTTCAAAACTCCTCTGTGGTTAAAAAGTCCTGGGAAAAAAAAGGCCATTGTTAAGCAAATAACAACAAAGCCTGGTGAAGACACAGGAAAGTGGAGTATTTATACACTGTGGATGGGGTTGTAAATTCTTATGGACATGACAGAAATCAGTATGGATATTTCTAAAAGAACTAAATGTAGAAATATCACCTGACTGGGCTACACTGGTGCTGGGGATCCACACTAAGGACGATAAGTGATTGTATCACAGAGCTGCTTGCTCACAGTAGCTAAGAAATGAGATCAGCCTTCGTGTCCATTCACAGGCATGGTGGAGTTTTCTCAGCCACAAAGAAAAATGAAATCATGATATTCACTGGAAAGTGGTTGAACTAGAAATTAATATGCTAAGCAATATAGGCTGATATTATCTCTCATATATAGAACCTACATTTAGAATTATCCACACAACTATGTACACATATGCACTTGTGTGGATGTGTGTGTATCACATTTTCATTATCCATTTCCTTGCTATTGTGGAAAAACAATAAATATGAAGGCATAATTAATTACTCTGTAATAGAATATGGAGTGCTTTGGGTTTGAGCCCAGCAACAGTATAGCTAGCTGGGTCATTAGCAGTTCTAGTATTAGTTTTGGGGAAGTTTCCACACTGATTTCCACAGTGGCTGTCCTAGTTCTCACCTTTTCCAACAGTGGATCAGGGTTTCTCTCTCACACTCCAGTAAGCAAGGAAAAATAAAACCTGCCGGTCTATATCCTGTGTTCTTACATAAACTGTAAGACCCCCATCAGGGAAAAATTGGCTTTCTTTAAAGTGAGTAATCCACATATTGGAGAACTGCATAACCATGTAAAACAAATGCTGACCAAAGGCTGGAGGCTGGTTCTCTTCAACAGTGTTCCCTCTGTCTGAGGAGCAGGGCCTGGAGGAAGGGATGAGGAACCCTGGGGGCTGAAGCTCTGAGAGAAAGAGGAAAGGGGACAAAAATAACTGTCCCTGAGCATCTATACTACAGGTCCCCTCTGAGTAAAGATGAGAGGGCCCAACTCTCCTTCAGTGCTCCTTCGCTGCCTACCCCACAGGCTAGATAGAGCCCAGCACCAGCCTGTTCCTCTAAAAAGAGATTAGGACAGAAGGAGCCAGAACTCATTAACCCTTGGCAGCCCTATCTCAGCACTAACGGGTCTGGAAGACCTAAGCTGTATCTAGCAGGGGGAGGTGATGAGAGTGACAGGTGAGCCTGCAATGATGGCAGATGGCTGCCACTGTTCTGCAACTCACATGCAGGCTTCCCTGGGAAAGGCTGTCATCCAGAAAACAGCATCAATTGGGAAACAGACTGAAAACGAGATTAACACTCAGAGAAATGGAAACAAGGAGCCAGCAGGGGCAATAAGCACTGGGTCTTAGCTACAAAAGCCAAGAGAGACTAACTGTATAACATTCTTGAGTAAGGGAAGCAATAGGTCAATGTACCAGTAAATCTTAATTATTGTAGTTAGATCTACTCTACTGATAGATTCACTCTACTGATAACAGAGACATTGGGGGAAGAACAAGAGGAGTTGGTGGGAAGGTTCTAGAAACCCGTATGAGCATCTTAGGCTTGCTTCAGCCCAGAGCTGGAGTTAGACTGTTTGAAGACTTGACAAATCCCACAGTGGGAAAAACAAAGGTGTCCCAGAGTTACTCGGCCCTAAGGCAGTATTACAGCAGAAGTACTTCCTGCAGTGACTGGTGCCCAGCTAGCACAAAATGTGTTTGTTCTGTGAGACTGGCTCATGAAAGAAAAGACATGAGTTAATCTCACCGTCCTCAAGAATGTCTAAAACAAAAATCACCACTGGTCCTAGGCCAATTCTAAACACACTCAGCACTTAATACCAACATTGTCACCCACTTGTGGGTAGCAAAGGTGCTTACTGACAGGAAGCCCCCTTGCTGGGAGGAGATCCATTGACCTCCCACTCCTTCCGTGACTCTGCACCCCATGTTTCCCTTCCATCCCATAATAGGCTGAAAGTTTTACCATATGTTTCACAGTTTATCCTTTTCATTCTCTCTCTTTTAAAGTCATGCCCACCGTGGGGGTGCACATCCTCTTTTTTAAATGCACATGTATGTTCTGCCTGAATGTATGTCTGGTTTAAGGGTGTTGGATCCCCTGGAACACACATGAGCTGCCATGTGGCTGCTGGGAATTGAACCTGGGTCCTCTGGAAGAGCAGTGCTCTTCACTGCTGAGCCATCTTTCCAGGCCTACCCTTTTCCTTCTCACAATTCCCAGTGTCAACAGCTGTTGCATCCCGCTCTTTCTTCTTTGGGGAAACATTTACATTTGCTCTTCATCAGCCTCTTAAATGGCTGTGAGCTCAGCCCAGGCCCTCGGGGTCAAACACCTGTTTCAGAATCTTCTCACCTCTCAGCTTCAGTACCATCTGCATGTCCTTTGCTCTCCCTGAACAAAGACTTTAAAATGCCATGTCCCCTTGTGCCTTCAATGATTACATATTCCTCCTATGTCTTTCCTTGGTCACATGGACCTTATCATGTGGACCTGTCATCCGGCACCTATGCTGTGAATTCTGCAGCCCTCTGTCTCTCCCTGGCAGAGCTGTACCCATCTTCATGTCTGTTGTGAAACCTTCCCTCACTCTGAAAATAACAAAGGTCCTGCTACATTGCTCCCTCCTTCTTTATAATACCACAGTTTATTATGCAAGTAGTCGTGGCAAAGATGGTCTACACATCCACCTCACCTGACCTCCTTCTAGCCAGCTTCTGCATATAGTCTCACAGGAGTGAATTCTAGATAAACATCTGTTGACTTTATCACTATCTCGTCTACCC
The DNA here is from genome assembly GCF_021556685.1 of Rattus norvegicus. Taxonomy (NCBI): domain Eukaryota; kingdom Metazoa; phylum Chordata; class Mammalia; order Rodentia; family Muridae; genus Rattus; species Rattus norvegicus. The sequence goes on from NC_141535.1 coordinate 192,120,138, forward strand.
ATGCCAAAGCACATTACTTGTACTTACTACACACTCACGATTTCCTCTGTGACCCCTAACATTTATCTAAATCCTACCACTCATCAAGATACCACTCTGTCTCTTAACTTCTGCCTGAGCTCTTGAAGTATAGAGTTCTACTGAACTCCATCTCTTGTTTGCACATGAATTTTCTAGACTGGTCAGTTGAGGATACAACTTTCCAGTGATTCTTCTTGGAGGGAAGCATTTGACAAACATTCCAAGGTAGCTTTAGAGACAAGCAGAGAGAAGCACATACTGCATCTCAGTATGAATTGGATAGTTGCTAGTAAAATTCTGTGTACCGAGTATATAAACCTCAGACCTCTACCTAAGTTGTTATTATTTATATCAAAAGATACAAAGGCCCATTTATGTTAATTATTTCAATTAAGGTTTATATGGCTTGCTTAACACGTAAATTACAAATAGCAAAGAACAACTGCTCTAATAGGAAAATGGGAACGCATGCACATAGCTTATCAGAAGTTGGTTTGAAAAGGGTCTGAGTTTTAACCCACACTGACCTCCGTATGTGACCGAATGATGGAATGATAGCTGAAGAAAGGAAAGAAGGAAGGAGGGGAGGTTGTTTCAAGTGCTATGAGGAAAAGTTGAGCAGAACCACACAAAACTGTGTGCCTGTAGAGAGGAGAGTGAGTGTCAGATTGATATATAGCTCTGCCAAAGGACCTGGGTTCAATTCCCAGCACCCGCATGACAACCGTAACTCCAGTTCTGTAACTCCAGTTCCAGGGAATCGAACCTCTTCACACAGCATACATGCAGGCAAAATAATGCATATAAAAATAAATAAATCTTTAAAAATACAAGAATTAAGACTATTCAGAATCCCCAGTGGCCATATATATATATATATATATATATATATATATATATATATATATTTAATATATATCATCAAATCTCTGCAGGATTTCTTAAACATACTCGATCATAAAACTAAGTACCTCTGACCCAAGCTGTGAACGAAAGACACATTGGAACAAATTGATTTAAAGCAAAGAAATTCTGTCCCAGGGCTGGTCAGAGCCTATCTAAAATGTATTATTCACTAAGAGGACAGGGAAAGAGATCACTTGGGCAGGGTTAGAAAGGGTACTCTGGCTAGTAGAATTCTAAAACTAAGAAATTAACATGTTTTGTCTGAAAAGGTGCACTTGGCAGGAGAGCTGGTCCACAGAATGCCGGTGGCTTGATCATCGTAGTTTATATGTTGTTCTCTCTGTGATCATGATGAAAACTATCTGAGAAAATCAACTAAGAAGGAAAGGTTTATCTTGATTCCCGGTGTCTAAGTTCCAGTCCATGGCAGATCCAGTTACTCTTGGGTTTATGGTGAGGCAGAGAATCATTGGGAATGGACAGATGGGGAGGAGGCTGTAACTTCCTGGCAGACAGGATGCAAAAAGAGAGAAAGGGATGCAGAAAAATGGTCAGGAATGTATCAAAGGCAAAAACCAAAGACCTGCTTTCTTTAACTAAGCTATGGGAGCCCAATCTCAGGCAGTTTTATTAGAGATTAGCTCATGTCCCCGCCAGCGGGGACCCAGTTATTCAGGGTCCTGAAGAGGCTTTCTACCTGTGGGCCAAATGGGGGTGAAGAGAAGAAGGAGACCAAGCAAAAGTTCTGCTGTCAAGGTCTCGTTTATTGGGGTGAACGTTACAGCTTTTAAGGCTTTCAGGTAGGGGGAGTGTCCTTTGTGAAACACGAAGGATGGAGGGATGAGGGTATAGGCAGTGATAGCAGGAGGCAAAGAGGTCAGGCGGTAGACGATGAGGTCAGGCAGTGGAGACACCGGGTGTTGACTCAGGAGATAACTGGTATCTGCGCGAGCTGAGGCATCCCTTGAATGTTATCTTCCTGTGCCGTAAATTCATGGGAGAGGCTTTTGTCCAACAATCTCAAGACTTTATGGCAGTCATCTTAGGGGTGAATATCTGTGGTCAAACAGCCCAGAGTCACCTAGCCACTTTGAGCCATGCAGTAAAAAGGCGGCCAGGTCCAAATCCAATACGGCTCCCTACAAGCTCAAAATTAGGTCTCAACCAATACTTCCAGGAAAGGTAAGAATCAATCCAGGAAGGAGAAATAGCAGTCCCACAGGAATTACTGTTCCAAAGGGAAGGAAAGAGAAAATGGGAATGCAGGCTAAACAGGTCATTCATCCCCTATCCAGGTAATCACTGTGAACAGCAACTTCTGTGGCGGGTTAGAACAGGAGATGCCTTACTGACTTAAGGATTCCGAGTGACGAGTGGTCCCAGAATGGTCAAGCCAGGCGACAGCAGCAGCAGCAGCAGCAGTCCTTCTTAGCCTGTCCCTGTCTGCCATAACAATATGCAGTCATGCATTTATGAAAAACAAAAACCCAGCGTGTTCCTGAGTCTCCTTTGATTACCTTCTTTAGACTAATTGTTTAGGAACTTTCCTGGCTTTGAATTTCTTCAGCCCTTGAATTCACCCAAGTTCCTCATTTTTAAGTGAGAGGTAGCAGGGACAGGGACTGGTACATCACAGTGGCAGAAGTTGACAGATAGTGTGAAGAAGGGCAGAACCTGGAACAAGGTGCTCTAAGCTGCTCATCCCACTTGTGTTCCTTTGTGTCCCCATGACACCTACAGCGATCAATCCCCAGCCTGTATCTGTGAGTATTGACCGAGGTGAATTAAGTCAATACCAATGTGTGAAGACCAGTGCTAAATATTCTATTTAAATAGCAAAACTATAAAGCAGGAGAATGAATGCAGTTTCTGCTCTGGATGGAGGATGCCAGAGCGGAGAGAAGGGCTTCTAACGTGGGCATCTGAGTGTTGACCCCAAACACACCACATTGGATCCTGAAGGGATGCTGAGGAAGGACTTGGGGGAGGCTTTGGTCCCTGGAGGCCTATAAATAAAGCATAATTTTCAGTTGAAATATGGGCTCTAGGTTTCTCCTTTCCTGGCATTTGGGAACTCTCTGAGGCCCCCAAAGTTGTGCCGCCAGAAAAGGCCATTAACTCCCACAAACCCAGGGGTAAGTGCTCCTTCCCAGCCAAGGCTCATAAAATTTCAAACAGAAACCCTTCTGAACCCAGGAAGAGCAGCCCAATTGACAAGAAACACATGGGCAGGGCCAACACATGGAATGCATTTTGCGCTGAACAACTTCTTTTGATGATATTTCCAAGGGCTGTGACCACAGCTCTCTGCACCTTCATGGCAAGGCTTTGGAGGCCTTGGCATCTGGTTGGATCTGAGTCCTGGTGCTGGGGACTCTCAATGCCCTCATTGTACCACAATAGCATCCTCAGCCCTGTGGGCATGGACACATCTCACACTGTCACTCTCTCCACCCGACCGTCTCCACCCCCACTACAGGCCTCCAGGTACAAGTGTGGGCCTTGGCATTGAAGCAAGCAGCCTGTCACGGAAGGTTTATCCTAGCAGCAATCGAAGGCCATTTCCCTGCTAGTCTCCCCTCCCTGGAGAAGCCTCCAGGCCTAAGATATACAACTTCTTCACTGGATTCTCAACAGCACCGTGATGGATCCCACTACTTCTTCTAACACTCCCTCAGTAGCTATTACCACCATCATTACCAAGGACCCCACTGTGGATGGCCACAACTAGACTCCTGAACACAGTTAGCTATTCCATCCTTCTCTGTGCTGTCAGGCCCTCTTAGATCTTCCTCTCAACCTTGAAGGCTTTGTCTCCTGCTATAATTCTCTTCCATGTCAAGGAACTTTTTATGAAGCCTTCCTCAATGGCCCTCCCCCACCCCTGTTGTTGTTTCATTTAAAGCCACATTTGAAAGGAGAAATAACATCTGTCATGGGCACACACTCATTTTGTAGAGAATCCCTGCAGATACTTTAATGGGGCTTTCTTGGAATTGGTAAAATCCCCACTCTGCTTCTCAAAGCCAAACCATTGCATGTGTTAGTCTTGGGCTTCCGAATGTCCCCTGAACTTTAGTTACTAAAGAGTGACTGTCCCACTTACACTGCAATAAGTTACTTTGTCATTTGGCATTTGTGGTGGTTTGAATATGTTTAGCCCAAGAAGTGGCACTATTAGGGGGTATGACCTTGTTGGAGGAAGTGTGTCACTGTGGAGTGGGCTTTGAGTTCTTCGCTTGGAAGCCAGTCTTCTCCTGTTTGCCTTAGGAACAAAATAAGGAACTCTCAGCTCCTTCTCCATCACCCTGTCTGCCTACACTTGACCATGCTTCCTCTGAACCAATAAGCTAGCCCAATTAAAAGTTTACCCTTATAAGAGTTGCCTTGGTCAAGGTGTCTCTTCATAGCAGTAAAACCTGAACTCAGACAGAAATTGGTACCAGGAGTGGGGAATTGCTGTGATAAGCCTAACCATGCTTTTGCTTGGAAGAATGTAGATTTTGGAACTTTGGATTTGGAAAGCAATGGAATGCTTTAAGTGGGATTTAATGGACTATCCTAGTAAGAAAATGTAAGACTTTGTTGCTGAGGGTTATTTGAACTGGGGCAGCCTAGCTTTAGAGATTTCAGAGGAAAAGAATTTTAGTATGTGGCCAAAAGATTTTTGTAATATTTTGGTGAAGAGTGTGGCCTTTTGCCCTTATCTGAAGAGTCTGCCCAAGGCTAAGGTGAAGAGAGTCAAATTAATTGCGTTGAAAAAAAGAGGTCTCAAAACAATTTGCATTAGACTCTGTGCTGTGGTTTACCCTCATGAAAAGCATTTGGATGAAGCATAGCAAGAAAAAAAAGGGGGTGGAAATACAAACTGGATGGTTCAAAGAGTAAAGGGGCACCAGGAAATGCAATGAAGCTAAATTCTGTGTTCCAGGAGATAAACAGATTAAGGGAGTGGTCACTTTGGGGCAAGATCCCACCCAGCTAAGCTTATTGTTTACATGTTTACCATTGAACAAGGATAGGTGTTATTATTACTTGGTTATTGTTTTCATTTGGACTTTTAATCAGGAATGAATTACAATTCAGAAATTGATGGCACATACTTTTGATCTGGATCTTGAGGAATAGTGACCATGAAATTCTTAGGCCCAGGCATGGTGGTACACACCTTTAATTCCAGGAGACAGAGGCAAGCAGATCTCTGAGTTCAAGGCCAGCCAGGTACAGAGCAAGTTCCAAGTAGAGGAAAGCTTAGGTCCAGGTATAGTGGTATATGCCTTTAATCCAAGAACTCAGGAGACAGAGGAATACAAATCTCTTGAGTTCAAGGTTAGTTTACAGATGAAGTACCAGGACAGCCAATCTTAAGCAATGAAGGGAGGTGGAAAACAGAAAGCTAGTGATTATATAATAGTACAAGGGAGGGCATGTTCTAGCCCCCAAAAGCAACAGAACTCAGCAACTTCACCCACATGGCTCTGGCTTTAGAGTCAAGAATGAAAGGGACAACTGGGACAATTGATACTAGTTAGCTGGAGCTAAGATATTAGAAGTGATTAAGAAGATACCAGCATCACTGAGGTGAAATCTTCTGGGAAGTGTTTTCTGGGAGCACGAAGAAGCTGTGTTCTAGAGAGAGCCAAGGCTGTACCTCATGCTTCAGTTGGACTTGGAAATGTGTAAAAATCACTAGTTTTTAAGGCATGAAGGAGTCATGGAGAGCAGCTGAGGCTTGGCACTGTGAGAGGCTAGGGGAAAACATTAGTGAAGGTGCAGACTCAGTTGCAATTGACAGCCCAGGACTGAAGGGGTCATGCAAAGAAGTTGAGGCTTGGCACCATGAAGGGAGCCTATGAGATGCTATTGGTGAAGCCTAGCTGCAGTAGAAGACTCCATCAAACTGGAGAGGCCAGTGTCATGGGATGATCACCAAGAATAGCAGCAGCAATTGAGTGGAGTCAATGAGAGCTTAGAGTGCTACAGAGGGCAGAGCTGGAGAGTAACCCAAGCCCTTTAGAGGAGCCCAGAAGATGATGTGTGGATTCCAGACATTGGAACAAGAAGGTATAATGTTTAAGTTGCCTTGGAAACACCAAGATGATAGAGATGTCAGAACCACGGGATATCTGCTGAGGAAATGGAGTGTAAATAGCCCAAGAGGAAGAAGTTTGTTGCAGTCACCAAGGATGAAAGGAGCTGGAGATAAGAAGAGCGCTTTTACATCAGACATGGAGATGCAGAGTTTGGAGTTTGCCCAGCTGGTTTTTGGGGCCTTGCTTTGTTCCCATATTTCTTCACTATAAATTTTTGGAATACTAATGTATATCCTGTGATGTTGGAAGTATGTGATGTGCTTTTTTATTTTAGAGGGGATTACAGTTAAGTGATTCGTTGAATCTCAGAAAAGACTTTAAACTTTAGACTTCTAACGTTGTTGAGACTAATATGGACTATGGGACCTTAAAATTGACTGAGTGTATCTTGCATTGTGCTGTGGCTAGGTATGACTCGCATAGACTCATGTGTTTTTTAACAAATCTAGGGGTGCTAGGGAGTAGAATGTGGTGATTCGAATATGCTTGACCCAGGGAGTAACACCATTATGAGGTACGGCTTTAGTGTAGGTGTGATCTTGTTGAAGGAAATCCCAGGAAGTGGCACTATTAAGAAATGTGGCCTTGTTGAAGTAGGTATGACTTTGTTGGAGAAATTGTTTCACTATGAGGTAGGCTTTGAATCCTTCCTTATAGCTGTCTGGAAGCCAGTCTTCTGTTTGCCTTAGGAACAAAATGTAGATCTCTCAGCTCCTTCTCCAGCACTCTGTCTGCCTGACTTCTACCATGCTTCCCACCTTGATGATAATTGACTGAACCTCTGAACCTATAAGCTAGCCCAATCAAAAGTTTGCCCTTATAAGAGTTGCCTTGGTCAAGATGTCTCTTCACAGCAGTAAAACCTTAGACAGGGCTCTTTTCATCTCTCTCTCTCTCTCTCTCTCTCTCTCTCTCTCTCTCTCTCTCTCTCTTTCTGTGATTACAACTTGTTTAAGAGGTGCCCTTGTTCAAAAAGAGTAAGAGCCATGTCTTGTGTGGCTTTGACCTAGACCTAACTCAGGCAGCAGGAGTGGAGAAAAAGACAAACAATGGGTACATGGTACAAAAAAGGCAGGATTGGGTAGGTTGTGCCCACTCTGTCGGAACAGCATTGCTAGGTAATGATAGGCCAGAACCTTGGTGCTTTTATTATGCACAACACAGGGGTAGGAGTTAGAGAGTCTTGGAGGGAGGTTTCTGTACAAGAGCAGCCTCAGACTGCAGTCTTCCGGGAGGGTGAAGCTGAAGTTGCTAGCTTTTGTACACATTGACAACACCTGAACACAGACCAGAAGAAGGCTTTGCCATTCCTCTGAGCCTCACCCTAGGGAAGGCTTTGCTACTGCCATGGGTCTGAGGCATTGGGTTCTTGGCATGACTGTGCCTATGTCAACAATACAACTCACCCAGTGCTTCACCGGCTCTCTACCCATTCTCTGGCAGTTTCCTGAGCTCCCTACAAAGGAAAGGAGACTCAGAAAGTTGCACAGTTTGAGGAAGGTAAGATTGAAACATCTCTGCTGACTCTTCAAACTTGTTGAAGATAACTCAAGGGAGGGACTCTAATCTATGAGAAGGTGACAGCCTTCAGCACCTTCCAAGTTCCCAGACAGGACGAGGGATGGGAGACCGAAGGATAAGGCCGAAGTACGAGATCTCTTTAGCATTGTCCAGGCCCAAGACAACCAGTCTCCTGAGGCCAAGCTGGTCCTGAGACCCAAGCCCTCAGTTCCTGAACCGTGCTGGAGCCACTTGCCTGCATCTGCCACTGAGAATGGGAGAATTTGGGACAAGCCCCGATGTGTGCAGTGAAAGCTGTCTTTCTGGAATTGCAAGGAGATTAATGAGGTTGAGTTTTACAGAAAACATGTTTCCAAACACATCCGCCACAGGCCAAACCCTCCACGGGGGAGATTTACTTTTAGAAGCACTTTGAACTTGCATTCTCTACAGTATCTGAGAGAAAACTCACTCCTGTGGTGACCTGTTCTGCTTACGGTGAATCTTCTGGGATGAGATGACCATTCTTGGCAGATGTTCACCTCGGTAAGGTCATGTGCTCTGGAAGCACAAGAGAAAACACATACAAAAGCCCAGGGGTGAAGAAGATGGGAAGCTGACTTGAGTGACACTTGTCCCTTGCATGCTTCCAAAGTTCCCTGACTAAAACTGCCAGATCTCAGAATCAAGTTCCTCTTTGACACTGCCAGAACCTTGGGCATGTCCCAACCTATCCAAGGCTCAGCTTTCCTATTTATGTAAAAAAGCTTTGCAAAAACCCATTTCCTCCCTAACCTAGAAATTGCCTTCAGAAGTGGAAAGCCATACCTGGGAGTGCTCCAGCTCCCCACCCCCACCAAAGGGGCATGCCTACTGACACAGAGGTGAGCTCTGTCATAGCTGGAGTCTTCCCATACAAAGAGGGAAGCATTTCGAGGTGGCTGATCCAATCATCCAACACATTCATGAAATAGGTGTTAAGATCTAAATCTGAAACCACTCCCACAGGCTCATGTCTTGCATGCTTCTTCCTGGCTAGTGGTGCTGTGTTGAGAGCCCCTAGCTCCTGGGAGATGGGGCTGAAGTGACAGAAGTAGGTCACATTGGGAGGCAGCCTTCTAAGCATAGACTCAATTCTTTTCTCCTGCTTTGCACTCTACTTCTGTGGTACACCATGGGGTATACAAGCTCTGCCACATACGCCATCCTTAGTGTGATCTCAGTGGCTTTGCCCCCTGCTTGGCCTGCTGGACTGGGCCTTTATGAAACCACGAGTCAAAGTGCACCTTCCTTCCTGAAGGTGTTTCTGTCAGGTGTTTTGCCTCAACCTGTGCCACTTGGATCCCAGAACCCTGGCTATGTGTGGTAAAGGAACATAGAAAGGACAAACACACATATGGTAACATGGGGATCAAGTCACATGGGCCTGAGGCCTCAGAGTGCCCAGCAGGCCATCCTTCTGTCAGAATATACATTTACTAAGGACATCAATCACTCAGGGCTTTCTCTGCTTTCTCTGCTCCATACATGGTTTGGTCACCACACTGCAAAAGTAACTCAGACAGCAGGTGACACAGAGATGGGGATTCCAAGAGCGTGTGTGGCAGTTCCAGAACTGAAGGGGACAATATGGTACAAGTCACTTGTCAGCTCGTCAGACTCACAGGTTGCAGTTAATGACTGTCGCCATCTGAGAGTCTACTAACAGCCAGCATGTCTGGTGGCCTTTTGCATCAAGTCTAATCCCTACAGCAGTGCTATAAATAGGTAGCACTACCCTCTTCCACAGCTAAGTGAGCATTTTAGAAGGAATATGGTCAGAAGTGAGGAAGTCAGTATACACTGAGCCCCCTGCCTCTCCATATCAAAAGAGAAAGAATTCTACTTAAAAACCTTTGGAAAAACAATCTTAAGATCTTCCCAAATATCTGTGAGATCTCAGGGAGGTCAACCCAAGATGATGTTATCATTAATATCTCTCTGCTGCCAATTATAGGGTATTAGAAAATGGTGAGCATCCCAAGCCTCCATGAAGACTCCTTCCATGGGCCACAGTGCACATGTGGAGTTAAAGGACAACTTTTGGGGATCCATTCTCTTCTTCTATGGTGGGTTGAACCCCCTGTGGTCAGGTTCGCATGGCTACTCCTTTGTTCACTGAGCCAACTCACAGTCATTGGCTGTATCCCTAAGGCAATTATTTGTGTATCTACTAATCATATTACCTTAATAAGATTTCATCTTTCGGAGAGCTCAGTCTGTAAGTCCTACTTCTTTGCCTGCCCGGCTACACAACCAACGTGAAGCAGTCGCTCCTGTGTGCATGAGCTCAGGGTCTGTATAAAGGTAAAGGGAACACAGAACTGCGTTCTCAAGGTGCCTGTTTAAAAGAGCCAAGGTGAGAGAGAGGCCAGAGGATTCAACCCGACACGCTACATGAAAGGATTATACCAGAAACAGTGTGAAAACAGAAATTTCCCCTTTAAGAGGGACAAAATTGCCACGGCACAAAATGTTTCTCATCCTAAGTAACAAGTGGCAAACAAGAAGCGTCGTGCGGGCGGGGGGGGGGGGGGTGGTGGAGGGGAGGAAAGAAAAGAAAAAAAAAAGAAAAAGAAACGTCGTCGAGTGGGGGTGGGGGTAGAGCAGGGCATATAAACCAAGTGCCCCCAAGAGAAAGTGGGGTGAAACATGCCACTCAGCCTGAGTTCTCAGAAGTCTGGAAATGCACCCCTAAGTCAACAGAACACATAGTCGCTAACCCCCACAGCAGGCTCTTCCTGGGGAGATTAGAGTCTACTTTGTGTCTGGAAGAAAGCCACTCTTTCTTCCAGACCACTGAGAAAATGAATGAAAAGAAAGAGAAGGGTAACCATTAGTTTCATTAAGTTCATCTTTAGAAAAAGAAATGCAGTGTGGCACGCACCTCATTACCCATGCATGTGTGGCACGCACCTCATTACCCATGCGTGGCTTCAACACTTAGGGCATTGTCCACCCAATTTCGCCTGGCAGAGTGTAGCCCCCATCCTCCCGTGCCCACGGATGCCCAGGGGTGTCCTAGCACCTGTCATTAGTGAGGACTCAGAATGCTTATGCAGGAAAATACTCACCAGAGCAAAGCTAACAGCAGATGAACCTGCTACTTGCCCCGCCCCCACCCCACTCCCTAGCTAATCCTTTGTGATTTGGGGCTTTTTGAGAACTAAGGATTATCCACATTCCTCTTCCTCTAGAGCCTGAACTCTGGCCCATTCTATTTTGCTGCTTAAGGAAGCATTCCTGAACTGTGAGCCCCGTGACTGTTAGAAAAGGAAAACAGTGGGAATTTCACAGGATTGGACGGACGCTCAGCTGTACAAATCTGGGATGTGTTAGGGACTGGAAAACAGCTCTGCATTTGCATGGCGCCATCCTTTCCCCAAGCTCAGAGGCACGAGAGACGTTTGAGTAGGGACCTCACCAGCGAAGCAGACTCCTGCCCAGCTCCACGCCTGACTCCCCCTGACCACAGAAGGCCTCCCTGGTCTTCTGCAGGCAGATTGGGCCCCATTCTTTCAGCATTCCAGACTCCACCATTCCAGGCCACAAACTGAGCTGACGATCCAAGTCCTTTCTCTACAAAGTTGTGCACATGTGCCTGAGTGGGTGTGTGTTGATGTGCGTGCGTGAGGAGGCCAGACCCAGGCACCATCCCTCGGTTCCACGATCTTTTTTGGTGTGTGGAAACAGTGTCTCTCATTGATCTGGAACTCGCCAAGAAGCCTAAGCTAGCTGACTATCAAGCCCCATGGACTTCCATGTCTCTGCCTCCCCAGCACTCAGAGCACAAGGAAAGACGCCATCCTCACCTTTTTATGTGGGTTCTGGAGCTGGCACTGGGTCCTCATGCTTGCAAGGCAAACGCTTTACCAGCTACGCCAGCTTCCCAGCCCTAAATGAGAGTTGTCCCCATCTCCTCATTTACTTTAACGGTCTTTTCCTATCTCACAGGTGGACAACTTCGGTGACCTGCCGTGTCATGCCAAGCAGTTATAGGAACTCCAGGGGCTGTGTGAGCTGATACCACTATCAGGAGTTTCAGGGTGTGTGGGGTCCAAGGGGTTCAGTGGGATGGAAGAGTAGACCCACAGACTGACTCTGATGACCTCTCAGTGTCAGGGCTCCCCACAATACTGACTGTATTCTCCATTCCACCCACCCCCATACTATCCTTAGCCAGAAGATTTACATATTCCAAACTCTTGTGTCCTATGCTGAAGAGGGGACAGACATAACCCCTATTCCTAAGCTGCCTAATCAGGAAGGCCAGCAGAGACAGAGGTACTGCCCTCCAGCCTGTGGGAGATAACTGTACAGCCCCCCCTCTCCACTGTGGAAGGCAGTATGTCCTTTTGGTTTGATACCGCAAAGGAAATGACTATTTTAAACATATCTGGGGGATGAGAAGGGTGCTGGCCATTCTTGTTGCCCAAAAGACTGTGACAATTTCCAGAAGGCGAGAGGCCATCTGTGACTGGTTAAAATGTATATTTTAAGTTCTGTGTTGAAGTTCATTCTCTTCCCATATGATTCCCATGGTATCTTTTGTTGAATTTTTTATGAAGAGTTAGTCCCTTATACTTATGTTGGTGATTCTCGACACTTATTAAGATATCTCAAGTGTAAAAATACACAGAACTCACCCCAAACCCTTGATTAGCAGCTAATAGCCTGAAGCCAAGCTGTGGGGTTAAGATTTCCTCCAACATTCGCCACTGACAGGCACACTCAGCTCACTTCTCTTGGCCTCTCAGTGCCCTCTGGAGCCTTCTTGGCTGCCTTAGAAGTTGACATACCCCCTTCTGCTATTGTCTCTTGAGCTCCAAATTCAACACTTACCCTAGAGAATGATACCAGGAATTTAATAACTATTTCTGTGCTTTATAGAACACAAGAGAATTTCTGAGACTTTCCTGTTCCTTTCAAGTATTTTGGATTCTGTTTTTGAGGTAGATTTCTGCAGTATAGCTCAAGCCACCCACCTCCTACCACTCTGCTGAGTGATAGCTAGGGTTACAGCTATAAGCCATCAAGTCCAGCCAATCATATGGGGGTTTTTTGTCCTTTGTTTCTGTTTTTAGATTGCATGTATGCATGTCCATGTGTGTGCTCAAGTATGCAGGCCTGCATATACATATATACACATACGTGTGGAGCCCACAAGATGACATGGTGTTTTCCTCAGTGTGTGCTCATGTATGTAGGCATGCACATACATATGTACACATATATACATGTGGAGACCACAAGATGGGTGGTGTTTTCCTCAGTTATTCTCTATCCTATCTTTTCTAAGGCTATGTAGACCAGGCTGGCTCAAACTCACAAAGATCTGCCTACCTCTGCCTCTTGAGTGCTGGGATTAAAGGTGTGAACCACTACATCTGGCCACCCTATTTTTTGGCACGTGGTCTCTCACGGAACCTGAACCTACCAACAAAGCAATGGGAGCTGACCAAGAAGCCCCAGGGCCTTCCTGACTCCGTCTCCATTGTGCTTGACTGCAGGCAGGGCACAGCATACCAGTTTACATTGGTTCTTCTGTTGTTCAACCAATTAGGATGAACAACTGAAGCTCCTAGAGTTGAACTTTCTGGTTCAAATCACAGAGCTCGATGGATGGGTCTTAGACTCTGCTGCAGTCTCCCGGAATCTGGTCCCCACAGCGTGGCTGGGCAGCAGCTCTCTCCAGCCATGTCTCCTTTGGAGAAGGCAGAGCTAGAGTAGACAGGACCTAAAGGACCTCACAAAACAGAGACAAGCTGGAACGCTGCGGGTGCTTGTCCATGGCTTTCATTCCAGCACCAACCCCTAGTCCTACTTAACCCCAGTCTCTGCACATGGATTTCCAGAAACCTGCAATGTTATTTCTGGAATGGTTCTTAGGCTTGTTAATATATGAGGACCTTCCCTTAACTCAGCAAATAGGTTTCTAATGAGAAACTGTCAGACACAAAGGAAAATGTTGGGGGTTGGTCTGGGACTGTTTGCATTCATATGCTAAATCCTATACCCCAGGATCTGGTTGTCCCAAGGCCAGATAATTCCCACACACCAACCTTTGTTGTGCAAACCTTACTCCCCAGTTTAAAACTATTGGTTAAATAAAACTGTTAACAGCCAATTACTGAGGGGCTAGAGAGAGGTAGAGTTTGAATTACCAAGCTGTGGGGTTGCAGATGGAGACTGAAAACAGGAGGTCTTCATTAGTCATGACACATCAGTGAAATGCCACCCCTGGACACCAGACTGTGGGAGCAGAAATAACCCAGGAAGATTCAAACAGCAAGTGTTTGGGGAGCAGAGCTGGGGAAGTAGCCAGTCTAGCATAGAGGATTAGATTAGTGGTCATCCCCCAGTAATTGCTCAACGCCTAATAAATAAATCAGAGTTTGAGTCTCACTCATTTGAAGCTAGACAAGGATAAATTTAATTCATGTTAATTTACAGAAAAGTCACAGAGAACCTCTTCTGAGCCTCCACCTAACTGTGCTCCTCACCTCTCCTCTGCCCTCACCTCCTCTCCCCTCCCTGCCATAAAAACCTGTTCTGTGTCTTTCTCTCCTCCATCTTGGTATTCTGTTTTGCCTGATGTTGGCAAACATACTCAAAAAAGGAAAAGAAAGTGTAAAAAAGATATTAACGGAACACCTTCACGAGTGGGTCTCCTCTGAAAGCATTTCCCTTCCACCCACCCCCTTTGCAAGAATAATCCATTACCATCCATGTAAAATCAACGGCACCTGGATCCTTGGCTGTTTTTTCTGTGTGTTTGAACGTGAGGCATTGTGTACAGCCAGTCCCCTCCTGGGACATGCTCGAGACGGAGTTCCATCCCTCAGTTCTTTAATTAAAGTCACAAAAACATCAAGAGGGTCTCACCTTTGTAAACACAAAGACCCTTTCCAGGAAATGGCTCTGCCTCTTGTGTTAACAGATGTCACAGGGAAGTCGGCACGGAGGGTGTTGTTTTAAAATTCTCAATCTGTCTCGCTGGAGTTTTTCCTTAGATGGTTCCTGGATAGCATCATACAGTTGCCTTTTTTAACGTTCACGTCACTTTATTTAGCTTTTCTGCCCCGATTCACCTTGAACACTTGTCTCGTGGTTACAAACAAGCCCCACACGACTTCCTTAGATCTGTGCCGCCATCCTCCAGCAGCGAACCCTCTGCATTGAGCCTTGTTCTCGCTTGCCCCTGAGTGCTGAGACTGGGAAGAGCTTGCTATTCCAGCAGACCTGGGTGTGTCTTTCTGATTTTAAACATCCAGGTGAAAAGTAGGAAAATCTTCTAATCAAATACATAGCATTATAGTGACGTGATTCCAGACGCTCAGGGGAATTTTTAAATCCAGTTTATCTTAGGCTACATGGCTTCAGTGCCCCTTTGTATGGACATCAGACTGCTCTGGGAGTATGCATTCTTCTCTCCCCAACTGGGTTACGTCCAAAGAAGATCGATGGATGCCTTCCCCCAGGGAAGGGCCGGCCACCATAGAGGAGACTTCCTGGAGTCAGGAGAGTGAGAAGACTCATTTTACAGAAGGAATCTTCTAGAATCTTGAAAGAGAGTAGTTCTGAGTTGGGCCATGGTCTAGCCAGTTTCCTATTTGTCCTCCGATAGCTAAAGAGGAGAGAACCATCAGGGACACTGGCTCCTTTGGAAACTGTGCGGTAAGAGAGAAATACTGCCACTCAGATGCTGAAGTCCTGAGATAATTCTGTCACCTTAGCATATATTCCAGTCACAGAATGGCCACAGATTGTCTACATGTGTCATAACAAAAGCAACATGGCAGTAAATGGGTGGTGTCACAGGCTTGGCCACAGTAAAACTGGAGAAGATGGAAATGGGTCCATCCAGATGGCTCAGCAAGTTAAAGTGATTGCTCCCAACCCTGAGGACCTGAATTTGATCCCAAGATCACAGGGTGGGAGGATGATCACAGCAAGTGTCCTCTGACCCTCTTATGAATGTCATGGTACACCTACACACACACACAAATAGTAATAATGATAATTAGAGTAATATATCATAATGATAATATCATAATTGATGATGATGAGAGTGGAATGATGGTTTGAAGCAGAGGTAGACGCAAACCTTATCCAGTCACACTTGTGTTTAGGCATCCATAAGGAGAGTAGTGTGTCTGGGGTATCTGGTGTCTTGGGTATAGTGGACAGTTTTTGCTCCCTCAGCCCTTGCTCCTGTGCTGGGAGATCAATCTCTGTGTGCTAGATGCACACACATTCCAAGGCCCCTGAGTTCTACTCAGTCAGCACATAAGCAAGAAGGAAGACATAAGTGAGACTCTATCCAGACTAAGGAGAGTAAGAATGGGTGCTCCGTGGGAATGGACTCAGAGTTCTGATGTCTTGGAGTGAATGTTATACAGTAGAGGAGGTAACAGCTCAGGGTTAGAAACAGTGCCAAGCTGGAAGCCCTTGTATTCATTCAACCCCAAGAAAGTGCACCCAGAGCCAGGCTGAGCGACGGGGCTGATACTCACTGAGTTACTAGAGGGAGCAGCAAAGAGTGCTGGGCAAGAATACAGAGATCAGTATCTCAGTCAGACCCAATGTGTTCCTGTGTGGTGCTGTGCATCTTGTGACATCTTTGGGACTCAGTTTCCCCATCTGTAGGAGGAAGCAGCTGTGCTATGGCTTCCTCCAGATCTGACTTCTAGTTCCACCCAGGGGAGCTCAGAGGTCCTTGATGATGAAGTGAAGCTGCCAACCGCCCCCAACATCTGCTGTATCAATGCAACATGTCTTTTGTTATCTTGTTGTAGATAACGGAGTGGTGTTTTCCCCCACAGAACTGTATGGTATGAGAAAGCACAGACAGAGCAGAGAGAAAAGTGATCATGAGTGGGAGGGAAGGAGAGCTGCTACAGGGCTCCCCAAGGCCAGGAGTTAAGGGATTATGTCCCCCATGGCAACATAAGGAGATGATGCTGTCGGCATCCTCACCTGCCCCAAACCCTCAGCTTGTCTACTGATTCTCCTGTGCGAGCATCCAGTGCCTGGTCACTGTTCTCTGCCGCATTCTGTCTTCTCCAAGCTTTATTGACATTCTAGTGCATTCTTGTCAGACTAAGAAGCTGGTAGGATCTAGACAATACCAAATACTTCTGGTAATGTAGTTTTGCCAAACTTAGTGGTGTAAAGCAGGACCATTCTGTCTGCTCTGATTCCATGGACATCTGGGGATGGAAGATAGCTACCCAAAAAAAAGACAATGCAAACTATAAACATACTACAGCTTGATGTTTCTAGTAAAAATTATTTTAAGGGTTGGGGACTTAGCTCAGTGGTAGAGCGCTTGCCTAGCAAGTGCAAGGCCCTGGGTTCGGTCCCCAGCTCCGGAAAAAAAATTATTTTAAAAATTAAAAGGGAAAAAATGAAGCTCACTTTAATATTTTAAAATTAATCCAACATACCCTATAGGCTAGGAGTATAGCTCAAGTATGTACAAGGTCCTGGGTTCAATCCCCAGGTCTGTGAAATAAAACAAAACCCTAAAGCATCAACACTGGGATGTAGCTCAATTGCCTAGCATGCAAGAGATCCAAGGTCTCTTGGACCCCAGTAATGTGTAAAAAAAAGAGTAAAGTTTGCAGCATGCCCTAAATACTCTTTAAATGTATTTACTAGAAAGCTAGGTTCATCCACATAATGGAGGAGCAGTCCCTGTCAGGAACATAGCCCAGAGTCCCAGCACTTTCTAAATCTTTGTTAATTCATGTCAACCAGTTTTCCATTGGTCAAAGCAAATCACATGACCAACCCTAAAGCTAAACTGGGGTCCACCCAAGGACATGAAGGTGCTTGTCAGGGTCAATTGGAGGAGGCCAGTTCTCCAGTGCCCAAAGCCTAAAGAAAAATCCATCACTCCCTTTCTTTTCTTCAAAGGAAGTTCCCACCAGGACGTAGCACAGGAACTACAATAATGTGTAACCTCTTTCTTCCCATCATGTTTGTGCACTGTAAAAATACATTTTACACATTTGCAGCCACGTAATTTAATATTCATTTAGTTTTATTCAATGGAGTATCTTAACACATTCTATATTATCTAATGCTCTCCTGAAACTTACTATTTAATGGTTTTAGTCTGTCTACTATATGGCCATGTCATTTATTTAATGTATTTAACTACTTAAATAATTGTTTATTGTTGAGGATTTACTCCCCATTTTCACACTTACAAATATTAGAGGAATAATTTAAGTTCGTTTGTCTTTTCATTCTCTTAAGCTTATTTAAAAAGAATGGGTTCCTAGAAGTGGAACTCATTGTCTCATTCATAGTATCTAATTCCTTTGTTCAACAGAAGTTTCTAAGCACACGTACTCTCCAGACACTCTCAAAGGTATTAGGAATTATAACGATGACCAAACACAGAAGCTAGTGCCCATACCCACAGAGGGAGGCTACAGTGCTATTCAATATGTCTCAGACTAATACATGCTATAAAGAATAGTTGGTCCAGAATAAGGATGAAGAACGCTGGGGATGGGGATGGGATACAATAGAAGGGCTCACTCATGTGACATTTGGTCAGATATTATTACATTTATTTTTATACAACATGGGAGGACAGGACCACTGGGCAAGAAAGTTCTAAAGTCATGATCAATGCCATCACCGTGGTGTATCAGCCACAGGCTGCTGTCACACACCCAGAAAGTGACAACTACACCCCACGCCATCAATCTGGGATTTCCCGCAGAAAGTCAAAGGTTAGTAGAGATCATACACACTTGGTTTTCCCTCCTAATGTTTCCATCACATCTCAATAACGCCATCGAGTTATCTGTGAAGTCATCAATTCAGAAGTCAAAGCCTCACCTCTGGACGGGACTCATACCAGGGATCCAGCTTGTGATACATAAGCCTTTTTAGATAGGTGTCCGCATGACATCTATGATGACATGCCTTTGTCAACATAGCTGGAGCATCATGAGTAATGGGCGTGGGAGGAGGGACTCATAAGGAATTCGTGTGGGCTGATGGAGAAACTGATAATGGAACGATTTACAGAAAGGAGATAACAGTGCTGGATTTGAAGTAAACTTATATCCTTATCAAGTTGGAGACGTCTCCTGAGTAATCAGTGAAAATGTTGAGTGGCAGCAGGAAGTTAGGCCAGCCACCAGGTGCACAAGACACAAGTGCAGGCTTGTGGGATGCGGATGTGATTCTGTGGACTCTTCGTAACTCTCCCACTCGATACTCAGACGAAAACTGAACAAACAGCTAAAAGGACAGAAAGAACATGCGCTTGGTTCATACCATCGGAGTCAGCTGCTTCCCCCAGGCAGCCCTCCCAGCTTTCATGCTGCTGATCTGTAAATCAGAGTTAGTAGCAATGTCTGAGAATAGGGGTGCTCTGAGGGTGGGGGCATCCTGAACAGCCACAGAAGGACCAAGGGACCTGACACAAGGCAGGACTCGGTGGGCAACAGGCTTTGTGCTCTATTTAACCAGAAATGGTTTCTAGAAAAAGCAAGGGCAGGACAGGGATGGTCCTCAGATGGAGTCTTCCCCGGCCACCTAAGCCTGTGTCCTTCTATTGACAGCCTTGGTAAAGGTAAAATAAATCAACACTGCACAGTGGTCATTTGGATCTGAAATAAGTTTCTTGGGCGTGAAAATGGTGGTGAAATTCTTGACAGCTCTGCCTCTTGTCAGCTGGTAACATCATTTTCACAGATAATTAAACCTGAGCGAAGCAAGCAGCAGTAGAAATCATTCTGCAAATTAGTGCCTCTGGGGAGATCTCTCTCCCTCCCTCCCTCCCTCCCTCCTTCCCCCTCCTCTCCCCCTCTCCCCCCTCCTCTCCCCCTTCCCCCCCTCCCCTCTCCCCTACCTTCCCCTCCTCCCCCTCTCTCCCTCTCTTTCCCGCTCTCACTCATTCTTTTCACACTCTTCTCTATCTGTAAGGAAGCACCCTGCATGGAGCCTAGTTTGGGGACCAGCTTGAACGATTTCCTGGCTCTGCTCCAGGAGCTTCATAGCAGAGGTTGCTCAAATAGGGATAGCGGTTTTGTGAGCTATTTGTTGCTGGTTTTCAGTGTCCAGAAGACCTCTCTTTCCCACGAATTTCTGGTTTGGAAAGGAGGTGCAGACTCTGGGCTACCGACAATGACTGCACCGCCTCTGGAATCGAAGGCCTGGAGAGAGGACTGACTATTCATTCTGTGGTCATCTATTTCCTTCTCATGACAGGGGCAATTCCAAACTGGCCCTGCTCCAGGATCTTGGTGGGAAAATCTATAGACCAACTACCCCTGCAAACAACACCCTTGGGGAATGTTCCTATGGTGTCTCTGTCAGAAAGGGCCGTTTGCACTTAAGAGGTTTCCACAAAGGACACTGCTCCAGCTTGGTGTATCAAGGAGAGGGACAGGCCTGTTGTTTGGCTTCTTGGCCCCCAACAGGGGAGGTAGAGGTAAGCTGCTTAGCAAAGCCAGGGGCCCAGCAGGCCTAGAGCAACTGTAAACAGGACGGAATTGATCAGCTCAGCGGGCCCTTTATTCTGGGTGAATGAATTAAGCCTTCACGTCCCAGGGCAGTTCTGCTTAGAAGTGCCACACCATTTGCTGGGAATACCATAACCTCCCTGAAGTTTCCACCTGAGCAGAGAGATTCTCCTGCCCCAGATCTTCCAAACAGGATAGTTAGATCAGAGGGTGGGCACCGCAAAGTGGCAGCAAGTGCAAGACACCAACTAGGCAGGAATCCAAGAACAAGCAAAGCCAAGAGTCATCTGACCTTCTCTGTCACGAAGCTCATCCCTGTCTAGGTCCCTGCTTTCACTACTGTCCTGTCAAAACACAGGCTCATAGCATCCTCAGGCTGACCTGAGGATGACAGCAGTCCTGACCCAATTACACACAGGAGGGAAGAAATCCCTTACCCCAAATCCTTCCCCTTTACCCATTTTGCAGTGTGCATTGTCCTGGACTAGCCCCTCTGTTCTTGGGGACTATGAGGCATCTGTGAAACAAAAGGGAAACGAATTTAGAACTAGATCTAACGATGGGAATCTTTAGGCAGACCTCAGTTATTCAACAAGTATGGGTTGAGCCTCACAAAATTGCCACAGTTCACGGGAGAGAGCGGGGTCCAGGTGCTCATGCCTTCTGGGCTCCTAGGTTCTGACAGAGCACACAGGTAAGAACACCTCAGCATCCTGCTAATGCGTGTGGCTAGTAGAACATGGAAAGAGGGCAGGGCCAGTAACCGTCACTGTGTTAGCAGCAGAATTCTACACAACAGTGAAGAAAGCCAATGAATGAAAATAAATGAGGATGTGTATACTAAGTGGGGGAAAGTGAATTGTGGAAAGAGACATTGGAGGTTAGCATTTAAAACTTTTAAATGGAGTGATGGCTCAGCACTAAAGAGCACTTATTGCTCTTCCAGAGGATCCACGTCCAATTCCTGTCATACTCATGGGAGATCGCAGTACCCATGCCCGCTTCTGGCCTCTAGAGGATACCATACCCTCATCTGGCCTCAGTGGGTACCAGACGAGCACATACATAACAAGCTAATAAAACATCCATATGATAATGATGATGGTGACGTTCTTTATGATTAAAAGATTAAATGTGGGGTTGGGGATTTAGCTCAGTGGTAGAGCGCTTGCCTAGCAAATGAAAGGCCCTGGGTTCGGTCCCCAGTTCCGGAAAAAAAAAGAAAAAAAAGATTAAATGTACAGAAAATAATTATGTATGCTTCTATTTATAGGAAAGCATAAAAACAGTGTGTCAAATTTGGAAAAATAATCATCCCTGGTGAGGGAAAAGTTATGGGAAGTGTACTCAGAAGGACTGGTTGAAAATGGTTCAGTGTGTGTGTGTGTGTGTGTGTGTGTGTGTGTGTGTGTGTGTGTGCGTGCGTGCACATGTAAATACAATAAGTAATACTAAAATATAAAAACCTATATACATTGTTAGCTGAACTAGGTCAAATAAGTTGTGCCAACAACCACAGCTAACCCCAAGCTTATCCACTTGGCCTTTTTTAGGTTCTGGAGGAGGGAAATTCAAGAGAACCCTGAGATGAATTACTGAGGAACAAGGAAATTTCAACAGAATTATTGGTGCCGCAGGCAGACAGACAGAGGCAACAGCACGGCAGAGGCTCTGAAGAATCTGCAGGACACCGCACCAAAGAGAATCAGCGTAGCTGGGTCTCTGGAGAGAAGTCAGAGCCCACAAGGCAGAGGAGTGGGAGTCTCCTCTGTAGCTCTCCGAGGATGGATGGAGCATGTGCAGCAAGTACAGCCTGGCCTTGATTCCCAGGCTGGAGCCGAGGAGGGGGCGGACAGCAGATGTGTGGCTTTCATGTGTCTCCCTTCCAGGTGAGCTGTGCTGTCTGCTAGCTAGGAACTCAGAAAGAATGCCTCAGCAGCGCACCCTCACGAAAGATGAGGCTACAGCAGATATTGTGGCCGGAGCGGAGACTCAGTCTAACATCTGGTTCTTACAGGTTCGGCCCATGCCCACCTTACATGGCCACACAGTGTGGAGAGGCCTCAGAGGGCAGCCAAATCCAGGTGTGCTTGTCTACCCGCTCAGTAGTGGAGACTTGGAGCTGGGCGGTAACACCCAGGCAGTTCACCAGCTTTCCTGATTTACGGATGAAAGCAGCAGGCTGCCACCCAGACCCTGCTCTCCTCAGCTTCTGAATGAACTTTTTTTTTTTAACAGAAATGTACAAGTCTTGTGGTGAGCCTTGAATGAGACTAGGCCACATCATGCTCTGTAGAGACAGAGTGAAGGCCTCCTTTTACTCCTCTTGACCGTCCTTGCTGACTTCACTGACAACACTACACGGGGCAGAAGGTCACAAGTGGCTTTTTAATTAGGCCATAACATTCCAGATACAACACACTTTGTCTTTTACTATTTGGTTTTTATTTAGCCTTAATTTTGCAGGTAGCACATGAATATATGGTATGAAAAGCCAATTCTTTACTGTGTCCCACACTGGACTCCAAACGTTAGACCCACCTCCCCAGAGTCTGAGCTAATTTCCCTCCCTGATTTTCTTGCATTTCTTCTCCCATCCCAACACACTTAGAGAACAAAATTGATTAAGGTCAGTATTTGAGATATATGCTGATTACAATTACATAATTCGTAGCTGAATTATGTGGTAAATTATAATTCAACTCCCTTTCTGCACATTTTCTGCTTTCTCTAGATTTAGTAATATCTTTTTTTCTTACCGATTTTTCTCTTCCCCAGTAACTTGTTGACAGTTGTTTAAATAGCTTCCCAACTTATTCAGCTGCACCAATAGTTGCAATTACATCTCCTGGAAGAATCCTCTCCTGGGCTCTCACTTGCTTTTCTGTCTTTCTTCTCTGACATGTGGGCAGCTCTCTTCTAAAGATCCACCTTTCCTGGGTCCTGATAACTGGTTTATTTCTCCTACACTGAGTCTTATGCTAGTTACATTTATAATAGAGTCACTTGGGAAGAGGAGAAAGGCAACTGAGAAAATGCCTCTACCGGATTGGCCTGTAAGGGAGTGTGAGGTACATTTTCTCAATTGATGATTGATGTGAGAGGCCAGCCCATTGTGCATGCTGCCATTCCTCTGATGGTAGCCCTGGGTGCTATGAGAAAGCAGGCTGAGCAAGCCACTGGGAGTAAGACAGTAAGTAACACCCACCATGGCCTCTGCCTCAGCTCCTGCCTCCAGGTTCCTGCTCTGTTTTGGTTCCTGTCCTGACTTCCTTCAGTGACGGACTATAATATGTGAACAAAATAAACCCTTTCCTTCCTCAAGCTGCTTTTGGTCATGGTGTTGGTCATGGTCACAGCAACAGAAACCCTAGAAAGTCCCCCACCCACTCCCTGAATTATGTCACCTGATTTGCTTTCCACCCTGGTAGCTGACTGAGAAAGGGTGTATGAGCAATACTTTTTAATGTCTTGGGTGTTTAAAAACGGATTTATTTTACACTGGCTCTTGATGAATAACTTGGCTAGGAATAGAATTCTAGACATAAATTGCTTACTTTGGAAATTTTTAAAGCAGTACTTCATTGTCTTCTGACTTTCATATTAACACTGAGAAATAAAAACACTTGCTTTCTGCTCCTCAGTTATAACCAGCCTTGTAAAGAAAATGTGTATGGCTGTCCCTACAAGCTGCCTGTTTTAGGTTGGGGCCATGCTCTGGCCAAGGACCTGGGAAAGGGCAACTAAGGCCCCAGCCCTGGCCGAAGCGCTCTGACAGCTTCTGGGGAAGAGAAAATCATTTTTCTTTGGGAGCATGGCCAGTGGTGGGTTCCCCATGCCCCAGTGGATGGTCCCCACACTCACAATACTATGGACAGCACTAATCAGACTCAGTAAGTTATAAGAAGAGTAAAGAAAAGGATGTGAAACTGCGAGGGAGAAGTCCTGAGGAAAATGAAAAGTAGGAGGGGTGGCTACAATCAGATACATTGTCTATGTGCATGAAAGTAAAACAAATAAACAATATTATTGTTTTAAAAGTAACGCATGCCATCTGTGGACTAAAGAAGTTTAAACAATGGGCTGGAGAGATGGCTCAGCGGTTAAGAGCACCCGACTGCTCTTCCAGAGGTCATGAGTTCAATTCCCAGCAACCACATGGTGGCTCACAACCATCTGTAAAGAGATCTGATGCCCTCTTCTGGTGTATCTGAAGACAGCTACAGTGTACTTATATATAATAAATAAATAAATCTTTAAAAAAAAAAAAAAGAAGTTTAAACAAAAAAGTAATGCTTCCTCCAATCCTGTTTTTCCCCTCCGCCACAACTATCTCAGGGATATGTCCAAGTGACATATTTACAAGGGGAAGGGACCCACCTGAAAAACATAAGTGAAAAGTAAATTTTGGTTTTGTTAAATGGCCGAGATTTTTGAAGGCTGTCAACTATGGCAACTGTGTCACCAGTTCTGGCAAATGAGTAGCCAACATCTCAGAGCATCATCAATTCTATTTTTAACCATTGTGTTCGATGCTTAATGGGCTCTGTTTCCAGATCCTTCGTTTCTGGAAAATCTTACTTCATTCATAATTACCTCCTAGTTTTCTCTGGACTCTTCGTCAAAGTTTTCTTATTTGGTTGCTGGACCTCCTGAGTAAATCTTCTATTTTTATATTTATTTTCATAGAAAACATATGGGAATACATTTAGTTCAAGTATTCAAAGAAATGTTAAAAAGAAATTATACTTCATTTTTTTCTTATCAAGGAAATCTACTATATTAGAAACTAATAAAGGCCATTGTTAGCAATGGGCCAAGGAAGTAGGTACTCTCATACTCTGTTAATAAAAATGTAAACTTCACAGTCTCCTGGATGACAGTTAGGCAGTAGGAGTCCAGAGCCATGCTATATTACAATGAATGACCCCCAGCTACATAGCTACTTTAATACAAGTGTTCTCCTTGTCAATAATGGCTCAGTGGCCAAGATGACTGGTGATACACATCAAACATATCAGACAAGGAATATTTACATAAGCACAGACATTTTTTACATTTTATCACTGATATTCATTATATACAATATTATATTCCATAAAGATTCCTTTCAGTGAGTAGGGTGAGGGGGCACAGACAGGGTTGGAAGGAGGACAGGGAGGGGAGAATGTAATTATCTTTTAATTAAAATTTGAAATATTTACAGATATGTTTAGAGTACTTTGTACACTTGACCATATTCACACCCGATATACCATCTTCCTATCTCTTTCCTTCCCCAAGTCTCCCTTCTGTTTTCACATCATATATACATATGTGTATAAAATATTAATGTAGACTCCACAGTGTTTTTCTCACTGAGTCTGACTTCTTTTATGTAACAGGATGATCTTTTGCTGCCAAGGTCTTCCAGCAAATGGTATCATTTCAATCTCCACTATGGTTGACTACAACTATTACATATATGTACCATGGTTTCTTTGTCTAGCTGTCTGCTGATGTATGCACAGGCTACTTCCATAGCTTGACTGTTGTATTCACAACAGTGCTGCAGTGAACATGAGTGTGAACATGAGTGTTCAGATATCTCTGTGACCTGCTTAATGTCCTTTAGGAATATATCCAGAAGCCGTGTAACTGGTAGTTCTATTTTTAGATTTTTAGGACCTCCATGCTGATTTCCATAGTGGGTGGAATTTACACCCCCACAAATGGTGGATGCTCATTTTCCTTCCCTACGTCCGCACCAGCGTTTCTTATTGTTTATTTCCTCTTTATTTACATTTGTTTAGTGTGTGTGTGTGTGTGTGTGTGTGTGTGTGTGTGTGTGTGTGTCCACGCCACAGCACACACATGGAGAGCAAAGCACAACCTAAAGGACTTGGTTCCCTCCTTCTACCAGGTGAGCTGTGGGAATGAAGCACCAGTCATGGGATTGACAGCACTCACCTTCGCCTGTGAAGCTATCTAGCCAAGCCTTGCTTGTTTTATTTAATGAAAACCATTCTGACTGAACTGAGATGGAATCTCAATGAGGCTTTTTAAAATCAGAACAGAAAAATCTGAGTGTCTATAAAAAGAAAGGTGTTATTATAAATCCTTATAGAAGTATATGATGTAGCCTTGTAAAATACAGCTTGGGAATTGGGAGGCCAGTTCAGTGGGTAAAGCACTTGCCTTACAAGCACGAGGACCTGAGTTTGATCCTCCAGAACCGACGTGAAAATGCCAGGGGTGATAAAATGCCAGGTGGGAAGGTGGGCACAGGAGGATCCCTGCGACTCTCCACACAACCTGCTTAGCCTTATTGATGAGCTCCAACTAATGAGAGAGCCTGCCCCAAAGGAGGTAGACAATAATCCTGATGACCTCTGGCCTACAAACACTACCCCTGTGTGCACATGTGTGCGTGTGCTCACACACACACACACACACACACACTCACACACACACAACGCTCTCACATACAAACACACATGCATACACAAACAAAGATAAGGTTTATGATTAATATCCTGGTAGTACCCCAACATTGTCCTGCTAGATGCCCACAGAATCCATAAAGCAGCATGATTGTGGATGTATTATTATTTTGTTATCATTTAATACATATTTAATATAATAAATAATATTTAAATATCTATTAAAGAAAAACAAAATTTGCTCTAAAATATTTTAAATATGTGTTTTGAATTTGGGGGCAATGTTTCCAGCCAAAAGATAAAAACCAAGAGTATGACTCTAAATATGTTTGGTTTTGACTCACTAAAAAACTAATCATTTTTATTGGCTTCATTTGGCATTTAGCCATAGTTGACATATTTTTATGTATGGAATCATATTGCACATGAATAGGTGATATTTGTGTGTGTGTGTGTGTGTGTGTGTGTGTGTGTGTGTGTGTGTATGTGTGTGATGGCTTGATAGAAAATAGGATTTAAATGAATCAAAAAGGAAAAATTTAAACAATGAACAACGGATTGAAGCATTGACAGAATGGAAGAAACAAATGAGTTAGTCTCCCAGACACCTGCCACAATATGACATCATTACTATTCCCAGAAAGATAAGGACAAGAAAAATTACCAGAGCCCAGCAACAGTATCACTCAAAGAGATGCAGCAACTGCCCCAAACACAGCACCAAGCAGGAAGGAATGCAAAAGAAATACAACTGCATTTCTTCCTCCCTGACATTTCATTGTGGAACCTAAGTGGAGGTCCACCAACGGGGGAGACCCCAAAGTGGAGGCTGAGCAGGACAGAGTAGGAGTTGGACAGAGTGGCCAGTTGTAAATGGGGAAAACCCAGCTTGTACCTGTGTGCTGTATACATGTTCACCCAGCACACTTACATAGCACATGCATGGGAGGGATGCAGTCTAGTGCAGTATGTAGAATGTTTCACCAGTTTGCAAAAGATTCCCACATTTGTATGCACTTGTATTCATACAAACATATGCAAACACAGAAGATGTTTAAAGTCAAGTAATTACAGAAACTAAACTGGTTTGGGAAAGGATCCTGGTCTGAAGACAGTTTCTAAAAATAATCCCTGGGAACCCTCGGGAAAGTCTATTTTTTTAGTTACACATGTTCTTGCATACAACTGAAAGCCAAACACACAGTGGCACACGACTTCTGTGGACTGTCCTCAAAAGCAACTGCACACCCTTTCTTTCTTATGCTCTCTAAGCTCTTCCTTTTTAAAGTAATATATGCTAATTGTACAAAACACTGAGTTTCATTATGGCTTTTTCACATATGTATGTAATATAACTTGATCATATTCACCCTCATGGTACCCTCTCTGACCTCTCGTGGGTCTTCCTCCTCTTTATTACACGTCACTGTCTTTTTTAAAGATCAGCTTCCATGCATGAGTGAAAAAAGATGTGCTTATCTGATTGAGTCTGGCTTATTTCACCGAACATGATTTCCAAGCCCATCCACTTTCCTTCACATAATATGACTTTATTCTTTGTTACGACTGAGTGATACTCCATTGTGGATATCTGCTGCACCACCCACTGATTGACACCTGGGCTGAATCTGCAACTTGGCTTCTGTGAATAATGCTTCAGTAAACATGGTTGCACAGATGTTGTTGTATGCTGAGACTTTGATTAGGTATATAGCCAAGAGCATACAGCAAAATGCAGCTGAATCACATGGTAGCTCTATTTTTAGTCTTTGAGACACCTCTTTTTTGCTGTTTTCTGTCAGTTAGATATTCTGTATCTCAGTGTAGTTCTGGCTTTGTTGAAGTCTAGCGCATTCCTGGTTTGAATTTCCCTTGTGCCTAAGGATGGACTGACTATACACCTGCTCATCTACTGACGAGATTATTTGTTCCTCTAGTAGTTGACTTTTGGGGTTCTTTATGTACTGTGTATATCAATCCCCTTTCAGATGGATTGCTGGAAAAGAATATCTCCTATAAACTGATAATTGGTTCTTTTGCCATACATACTCATTTTAGTTTGATGCACTCTAATTTGTTGATTCTTGCTATTACTAATATTTTCAGACTCCTGTTCAGAAAGTCTGGCATATGCTTATGTTTTGAAATGCTTTCCCTATTTTTCTTCAATAGTTTCCAAGTTAAAAGTTTTACATTAAGGCCTTTGATCTGTCTGAAGTTGTTTTGTATTACAAGCCAGATCTAATTTTAGCATGATGATACTCAGAATTCCAGCATCTTTTGTTGCCGAGAATTGTTGGTACTGAGAGCCGGGCGTAAGCCTGCAGGGTTTAAAAAACACACATACGTGGGTCATTTGTATTAAGAGAGAATGCCAAATCTGTAGCTTTATTCAACAAATATATACCCCAAGTTCACCGGGTGGAAAATTCCAGAAAGCACAGTAGGAAAAACTAGCTTAAGGCCTCAGGAACAAAAGACCAAATACATGCCCCAAATTTACTGGTGAGAAATCCAGTAATATCAGCCTAAACCCCCAGGAACAAAGACCAAAGAACAAAAGACAGGAATGAACCATCATCGCCCAGGTATACCACCCAGGTGTGTCGCTACCAGACCAGGGTGTTCCTTTTTTTAGAAACAAAAGGCTTCTACATGCATCAGCAGGGCTCAGCAGGGGTCAAACACTGTAGGGGACCCAGGAGGGTCCAATGCCTTTCTTTCAACATCCTTCTGGACCCTCATTAAGAGTCAGCTGATTACAGTTGTATGTGTGTGTGTGTGTGTGTGTGTGTGTGTGTGTGTGTGTGTGTGTGTGTATTTATCTTATATTTTATTTCACTGGTATATATGCCTATTTTGTGACAGAACCATGTTGTTTTTGTTACTGTATCTCTACAGTATACCTTGAAATAAGGTGTTAAGATGCCTCCAACATTGTTCTGATCGTTCAGTATCGATTTGGCTTACAGGGCTCTTCAGGGTTTTACATGCTCTTTAAAATTGTTTTTCTAGGTGTGTGAGGAATGTCACTGGAATTTCTATGGGGATTAAACTGAATCTTAGCTCATTTTCATTAATATAGTCATTATTTTAATATGAGTTCTGCTGAACATGGGAAGTCTTTCTAGTCTTTTCTGGATTCCTTTTTGATTTCTTCTTCAATGGTATACAGATTTGTTCTAGTGGTAGATCTCCATTCCTTGTGTGTTTGCTCATTGGTTCGTTTTTATCATTTATTTATTTATTTATTTATTTATCTATTTATTTATTGCTTTATTTTTGAGGCTATTGTGACTAGGATTGTTTTCCTGATGTGTTCTTTACACATTAATTCTGAATTTTGCTACTTTAATAAGATGTAGCTTAATGACACCTTTAGGATAATTTTTAGGATATTTTAAGTAGTGTCATATTGCTGGCAAATAGTGATGGTTTGACTTCTTGCTTTTCTATTTATACTCCTTTTCTTGACTTATGCCTCTGGATAAGGACTCAAGAAAGAACGTAAGTTGGGTAAGAGCAGAACAAGTGGAGACCCCTGTCTTTTCATTTTTAGAGAAAACATTCTCAGCCCCCCACCCCCACCCCAACACTCTGTTACAGGTGTGCTTCTTTACTCCTGGTGTTTTCAGGACTTCTATCATGAAGGGATGCTAAATTTTTGTCAAAGACCTTTTCTACATCTATTGAGATGACCATGTAATTTTTGACTTACAATTGTGTGCGTTGAACTGTCCTTGCATCCCTTGAAACCCTGTTTGGTTATGGTTTACGGTTTTTTGATATGTTGTTGAATTTGATTTGATTTTACCAAAGACCTTTACATCTCTGCTCTTCATGGATGGACAGTGGCCTACAGTTAGATTTTGTTGTTGTTGCTCTCTTAACCAACTTTGATATTAAGGTAATTATGGCTTTGCTAAATAAGTTTGGATAGTAGGGTAATTACGGCTTTGGAAGCATCCCTTCAGCTCCTCTTCTAAGGTGTAGTTGAGGAACATGGGTGTTAGCTCTTCATTAAATGCCTTGCCGAATGCAGCAGTGAGCTCATCTTGCCCTAGGCTTGTTCTTTGTGCTGAAACTATCAAAATGTTTCACTGTCATAACTTATTATACTTTTATTTATGTTGTATATACCAATCAAATCTTGGTTTGATTTTGGCAGGCTCAAAAGTTTGGAAATATATGTACTTCTATATTTTCCAAATCTTTGCTATATAAATACTCAAAATATTCTCTAATGACCTTCAGGATTTTAATGTTATTTGTTGTCATAGCCCTCTTGTTATCTCTAATTTTACTCACTTGGATATTTTCTCTTTCTTTTGTTTCTATTGGCTACAGTTCATCAGTCTGGTTATTTTTTCCAAGAACCAACCCTTTGTTCTGTAAATCCCCTGTATTGCTTGTTAATCTCCATTTCATTGGTGTCTTCTCTCATAGCTTTTATTTCTTCCCATCTACTAATTCTGGGTTTGTCTTCCCGCTTCTCTGAGACATTGAGGTTCACCATTAGGTTGTGTACTTTCATTATTAAGTGTAGTTCTTGAATCTATAAAATTTCCACTTAGAACTGTCTTTGCTTTGTCTAAAAGATTCTGCTGAGTTATGTTTTTGTCTCCATTTGATTTTAGAAATTTTTAAATCTCTTCCTTGATTTCTTGAAGAACCCACAAATGGCTCAAAAATGTACTTTTCAGTCTTCACATGCTTTTATGTTTTCTGTAAAATATTTTTACTACTGACTTCCAGTTTAATTTCACTGTGATCTTATAAGATATAAGAAATATACAGGCATAGTGGTGCACTCTTTACCAGCACACGGGAGGCAGACTCAGGCAGATCTCTGTGAGTTTGAGGCTAATGTACATAGTGAGTTCCAGGACAGCCAGAGCTACATAATAAGAGCTTCTCTCTCTCTCTCTCTCTCTCTCTCTCTCTCTCTCTCTCTCTCTCTCTCTCTCGGTGATAGATAGATAGATAGATAGATAGATAGATAGATAGATAGATAGATAGATGATAGATAGATACATAGATATAGATATAGATATAATATATATAATTATTTCAATTCATTTGTATTTGTTAAAACTTGCCTTATGGTCTAGAATAGCATGTATTTTGGAGAAAGCACTGTAGGCTTCTGAGTAGATTGTATATCCTCCAGCTGCCAGCAGATGACTGAGCAACTCTTGATCTCAGAAATGGCTACCCTTCTAATCCTGGGGGTTCATTATTGATGAGAGAAGGTGCTGATGTCACTGCCTGTTAATGGATCTGGAGTCATTCCCCCTCGATTTCCAGCACTTCTTATCTTAAGAATTTGTAAGCATCGTTGTAGTTCAGTGAATAATATTTCTAGTCATTTCTTCTTGATGAATTGTTCTTTTTAATATGCAGTGGACTTCTTTATCTCTTCTGGTTAAAATACATTTGAAGTCTGCTTTGTCAAGGATGAGTGTGGCTACTCCTTCATTATTGAGAATTCTGTTTGCTTGGAACATTGTTTTTCATTTCAATCTGAGTCTTCACCAGTGAGATGAACTTCTTGAAAATTGTTTATTTTTATGTCCTTGTGATTTTTAGCTGTCCTTCACCTCCCCTCCTACTCCCCTAGTACTGAAGACTGAGACCAGGGCTTTCCCAGTTAGGCAACCACTCTATCACTGAGCTCGACCCCAGTCGGCTTTGACTCTTTAATCTTGAGGCAGGATCTCACTGAGCTGCCCAGGCTGGCCATTAATTTGTAACTCTTCTGACTCGGCCTCCTGAGTAATGGGATTTCAGGCCTGTACAACAAAGCCCACCTCACTTTTTATCCCCATTCTAATTACTGCCCTACTTCTGTCATTGGATTGTAGTCCATTAACCCTGATACTTTTATTCATGGACTCCCATAGAAGAAGCTGCTAATTGACCATCTTGTTGATTTCATATCTGCATTGCTGGAGTTTTGCAATAGTTTCTGAGAATTCCCTTCTATTTTATTTTCCAATTTTTCTACCAAATTTTTAACTTCTGTTTATGTTCTTAACTTTCAGGTGTTCCCTATTTTTCTTATGTTTTTACTTTATCTTATTTTTCTGAGAAGTGTCTCATTTAGCTTAGGTGAGCCTCAAATTCACTAGTGGTGAACAATGATCTTGAACTCCTGACCCTCTCACCCCTCACCTCCAAGCTTTCACCTCTCACCTCCAACTTCCAAGGACTGAGATCATAGACATGTACGACAATGCCTACTTAAAGCTTATTTTGTTGTTGTTGTTGTTGTTGTTTTTCACATGAAAGCCCAGAGATTCCTTTCGAAGTTAAGATATCATCCCTATAAATAATATTTTCTTTTAATAAAAAGTATTCATACCATCTCCTCTTGCTTTGCATTTAAAAAATTAGATGAATAATAATTCTAATGTGTCCTCAAGTCGGTTTTTAATTATTGCTTGAGAATTTTCTACACAAATCTAATGTATTTTGATCCAATCTCCTCCCTTTAACCTCCTTTTTTAACCCTCTCTACTTTTCTTTCCAACTTCATGTACTCCTTTTAAAAATTATTATTTCATACATGTATACAATTCATATTGGTCATACCTGTCCCTCACTCTATCCCTCCAACTTCCCCTGCCTTTCTCAACATATCTTCTATTTCCTTCTCAACTTAATATCTTTTTTTTTCGGTGCTGGGGACCGAACCCAGGGCCTTGCACTTGCTAGGCAAGCACTCTACGACTGAGCTAAATCCCCAACCCCAAAGAGCTATTTATTTTATGTATGAATGCTCTATGAACACCTGCATTCCAGAAGAGGGCACCAGATCCCATTACAGATGGTTGTGAGCAGCCATGTGGTTGCTGGAAATTGAACTCAGGACCTCTGGAAGAGCAGTCAGTGCTCTTAACCACTGAGCCATCTCTCTAGCCCATCTATTTTTTTTTAATAACCTGCTTAGTCCTATATGTATGTATTTGGTCATCCACTGGAGTAACCTCCCTCATCAGCCATCAGCTCTTGAGCAGAGGTTGGGGCATTGGGAGCTCCTCCTCTTCTGTGCTGGGATTTTTAAGTCTCTTGGTCTGTGGAAGTCTTGCATGAAATCAGCTTCTGTGAGTTCATGATGTGACAGCCATGTCATGCCAGAAGCCAGCCTTTCACAGAAGCTCTTCATACCCTACTGCTTTTACATTCTTCCCACCTCCTCTTCCAAGTCCAGGAAGGGACGGGTAGGACAGAAGATGGTCGGTCGTTGGCTGAGCACCTATGGTTGCTAACTCTTGGCATTCTGAGTGCATTAACCACTAACTACCCACTGCACTAAGAACCTTCTCTGGCCAGAGTCAGAAGCAGCACAAACCTCTGGAAATAAACATACATTTTAGGAGTGGCTTTGAGAAGCTGGCCATTTGGTAAAACAACTTCAGTAGGTTCTCCCTAAGGCCTAAGGCTTCCCTAGACCTGAGTCAATCACATTTACAGCATGGAGCATGGCTTCCCAGTTGTGAAGCAGACCTCAAACCCAATCAAGAAAGCAGCCAATCTGTTCTTATGAGTTAAACATATGCAACCCTATGCAAAGAGATAGTCTCCCTATCTGTCCTCACTGCTATATAGGATTTAAGGATCTACCAACAGTGAAGGTTGTCGGTCACCCACCATGTTTCCATATTGTTATGCTAGCCACATGTCATGCACAGGAAAGCCGAGACGTTCTCACCTGTGTGCTCCATTAAAACCCAATGAGCCTAGAGCACATGTGCCTCTGCCCCTCAGGAACCTGTAGCACTTGCTGAGGTTCAACACACACTTGTTGAATAACTAAGTGAACTTTGTTCAAAGTTCCTTCTCCTCAGACCCAGACCCCAGATCTTCTCCTGTCATTACACAATGGCCTGTCCTTGCCAACAAAAGGGGAGCCTGGGGCAACACATATTGCAAATATTCCAAAAGGAGGAATTCTGATAGAGAACTGTTCTATTTTTTAAGTTTTTTTTTTTAAGTTGTGTTTAGGGTCTGGAGCAATGACTTAACGGTTAACAATAGTGTGTCCAGTTCTCAGCACCCAAATTGTGGGTCACAATTGTCAGTAACACCAGCTCCTGGGAAACCTGTCTCTCTCTCTCTCTCTCTCTCTCTCTCTCTCTCTCTCTCTCTCTCTCTCTCACACACACACACACACACACACACACACACACACACACCACCACCACCACCACCAACAACAACAACAACAACAACAACAACAATAATTAGTAATAAATCTGTTTTTAAATTATGCTTATTGTGTAAGCCTATATGAGTGTACAGGCATCACAAGTGCAGGAAGCTGAGGAGGTCAGAAGACAGTTAGACATTTTAAAATTGAAGTACAGGTGGTTGTGAGTTGCTGTGTGGGCGCTGGGAACCCGACTCGGGTCCTCTTGCAAGAGCAGTGAGCACCCTTAATCTCTGAGTCATCTATCCAGCCCCAAGAGCTATTTTAGACTGCACCCTACACTGGGCATTTGTCGGCTTCCTCCTGGTTCTGTCGGTTTTTACTTCAAAAATTTAAAATCTCTGCCATCATGCACTTATGATTTATATTTTCCTGATGAGTTCATTATGGTGTCTCATTTTCTCACCATGAAATGCCTCTTTTCTCTGATCACAGGCCTGGGCTTGGATTCTGTTTGTACATCTTTCTCTGTGAAATGCCTATTAAAATATTATTGGGCTGTGTGCTTTTTTATTGTAAAAATTCTTTATATGTTACAGAGAGATTGGATGTGTTTCTGAATGTTTGTCTCAGACACATGTGAGACATTTTCTTTCAATATGTGTCTGGACTCTTAATTTTCTTGTTTTATGTTTTTATTAATTTTTTGAGAATTTCATTCAATAAATTCTGGCCATATTTTTCCCCTCCCCAACTCCTTACCCATCCTGCCTCATTACAAAAAACAAGAGGTTTTTGGTATTGATAAAAATTAAACAGTTTTAACAATTCACAACATTAAGGGCTTTGTGTTTTGTTCATAAAATGCTCCCCTTCCTTGGTTTAGAGAGATTCCCTGTCCATTCCTTATGGAGGTTTTATATCTTTAAATCATACCATCTATGATTTCTTTGAAGATGAAATGTGTATGAGGACTAAGTGTTGAGTCTCCTTTTTCTAAACATCCATTTGTTCAATGCCTCTCTGGTAAAGAGTGTCATATTCTAAATGACTGGCCTGCTTCTTCAGTGAAAAGCAGCTCACTGTGTGTGAATGGGTCTAACTCCGAATTCTCTCTTCCTCCCTTATCAACATTCCAGACTTGCTCACCTGATAATGATTCAAGTATGTTAATCCTCTAAGCTTCTCCCTCTGATAAAAGCTTATTCTGGAATAAATCTTTCGGTGCTTCATAAAGCAATAAAATGAGGTTGTGTAAATGTATAAGGCATTCTGTAATGGCATCAATGGTTAGAAAACACTGCCACTTCATCACTGTTGAATTTCCTAATCCAGGGATATGATTATCTCTCAATTTTTCAACAGTTTTAATTTCACTAAACAAGAATTTGGTTTTCATTATACAAATAATGGTTTTTCATGCCTAAGCATTCACAATTCGTTAGTGCTGAAGTGGTGATGTTTTTACTTCGCTTTCCCATTTGAACACTCATATGTGGAGCTACAATTAGTTTTCAAATATTAACTTTACATCTTATGACCTTGCTAAACTCATGACCTTTTCCACTTTTTTGAGATTTCTTAGGATTTTCGATCCAGAGGATTGTGTTGTTAGTGGAACATAGTAAAATACTGACAGGAACTAATGAAGACGGACACCTTTTCTGCCACACTGTGGAGGAACGGAACTTTCCAGTAAGCATGTTAGTAAGCATAGGTGTTTGATGGATGTTGTTGTTTAGATTAGTTGCCTATTTGCTTTCTACAGTTGTGATAAACACTGGCCAAAAACAACTTGAGGAGAAAGGGATTTTTCAGTTTATCAGCCACATTTCATCACCAAAGGAAGCCAAGGCAGGAACCTGGAGGCAGGAACTGAAGCAGAGAGCGCAGAGGAATGTTGCTTACTGGCTTGCTCCCCATGGCGTCCACAGTCTTCTTTCTTATACCACCTGGGACCACCCACCAAGGAGTGGTTTCACCCACAGTGGACTGGGTCCATCCGCATCAGTCCTTCATCAAGGAAATGCCTACAGATACACCCACAGGCCAATCTGAGAGAGGCAATTTCTCAGCCGAGGTTCCCCCTTCCCAGATGATCCTAGTTTGTGTCAAGTTGACTCACAAAGGCAAGTTCTTTTTTTTTTTTAAATCAAATTCCTTTCAGGCACTATACATTCAGGATT
Organism: Rattus norvegicus; assembly: GCF_021556685.1. NCBI lineage: Eukaryota > Metazoa > Chordata > Mammalia > Rodentia > Muridae > Rattus > Rattus norvegicus. Next base: position 192,156,951 of record NC_141535.1, read on the forward strand.
TGCATTTGTATGCTGACACACAGAGACTCTATAATTCAAATGCTTATTCCGCCTTCCTCCGTTGCAGGCCCTGATGTGGTTGGTACAAATCCACCACATTTACACTAGTTTTTCAGCAGAAAACTTGATGTTGCTTTCCCTTCCTGCTGCTAAGCCTCCATATCTTTTTTCCCCTTTAGTGTTTCAAATTGAATGGTTTAAATCATATGGCTCAAAGTTTAGTCTTTTTTCCCTACTGTATCTTCTATGAGTTCTTTCCAGCCAGTGTTCGTACCACATAATATATTTTCCTATTCTAATAACACAGTTTGCTCCCTTTTTGTGCTATTTCTTCAGGCAATGTGTTTTCTCAAGCCATCTGAACACATTGTAAGAACTGTCTTTGCCTGGTTGTCAGTTCTATTGTGTTTCATGTTGAAGTTCATTTCTATCGACCATTACTCCTTCTTTTGGTCAAGTTTTCTTTCTTGTTGCATCTGAAAAAGATTTCATGGTTTATTGGATACTGTTAATTCTGCACATCTCAATTTCTCAACTTTTCAAGGAGGAAAATGATGCTTTGTTTCCACAGGAAGTTGGATTATTTTCTGATGATCTTGCTTCTTTATAAACTTGTCCTCAAGTGTCTTGTCTTTTTGAATGTACATTAGGACTTCTTTCTCTAGAATAGCTTTCTTTATAATGATGTATTTCCCTTTACAAGTCTTCTGATTGATAAGAATTCTCTATTCTAGCCGCTTGGATCTAGTTCCTCTCCAGGCCTGTATGACATCTAGTCTCTGCTTGTGGGAATTCACTTAGTATACATACACGATAGATAGCATTCACTAAAGATACAGCCCGACGCTTACTCAGAGTTCTGCTTAGTTTTCTATTTAGCTTCCTCCACTACAGCACTCTGCCACGAGTCCTGTCATCTCCAGTCTGCTAGACTCTGGCCCTTGTATCATAAACCAAGCAAGGCTTTTAGGTTGCATTTTAGTTTAGACCAGTGGTTTTCAACCTTTCTAATGTTGCAAACGTTTAATCACTCATGTTATGATGACCCCCAACCATAAAATATTTTTACTGCTATTTCATAACTGTAATTTTGCTACTGTTATGAATCATAATATAAATATCTGATATGTGGTCCCAAAGGGAGAGTCACTGTTTTAGACCATGTTTACAAGCAGAGAGCCATTCAGATTTCATCTCTTGTCAGGAATCTAGAACCCATGCTCTTTGGTGTCCACTGGTGAAAATATAGTTCTGTTTTCTAGTTGTTTAGGGAGATAAGGTAAGTCTATTACTCTGTCATGTCTGGAATTTATTTTTTAAAACAAATTTAGAGAAAAAATGTATTGTATGTTTCTTTACAAACTTGGGTCTTTTATTCTTTTCTACTGTCTGAATTCCACCTATCTGAAGAATTTCTTGCAGTCTTATCCTAGCAAATTGTTTTTTCTCTGATTTTCTTCATTAAAAATGTCCTCATTTTCCCTACACCTTTGAAGTGAACTTTAGCAGGGTATGAAAATCAAAACTGACAAAGTTTACATGTTGTGATATTTTCTTTCAGCATTGAAATCAGCTTTTACTGATTTTATTCCATATTCTTGGTGTTTTTGTTCATTCTTGATGTCTGCTAAGTTTCTCAAATTTGTCAGTTAACAGTCTTTCATCAAATTTTTCCTCCTCATTCTTTCTCAAGTTCTCAGAGTCTGTCCCTTGTGTTGGCACAGCTGGACACATGTTCAATTCCTCCATCCCACCCAACTACTATTCTCCATTGGTCTCTTCTGAGATTTCTTCTACAGCTGGATACGTTAAAATCCACATTAGCCCAGGTACTCTGGGACATGGGGTGTGTCAGTCTTTAGTTGGAGATTTATTTGAGTGCTTATGTGATGTGATAGGGGCTTTCTGCATGCTAGAAAGGCAGAGAGCCCAGTAGCTTCTCAGTCTAGAGGCTGGATACCTGAGCAGTCTCCATTTGGTCCTGAAAGCCTGGAGGACCCCATGAAGGTTTGCTTGTATTCCACACTGGAAGACCAAAGATGCTGAAGTCTGATATCAGCACAGCGTCTCCCTCTCAGAGGTGTTCACATGCTCACTACCTTTTTCTCACATCTATTTATATCTAGGCCACTGGGTTACACCCTCTCTGTTATTCCATTCCGGAAACACCTTCACAGACATGCTCAGAAGTGTGCCTTGCAGGTGATTTTAAGTCAAGTCAGCAGCCAAGAATAGCCATTACAAGCTCTACCTTGTCAACTTGATATTTAACCCCATCTCTTTGTGCCATTCGTAATTTCCAAATAAAGATAGCAACAAGCCATCCTTTGCCTGATTTGATACAATTATCCCACATAACATGATGCCCTAGGAACAAATCATCCTTTTGCCTAACGTAATACAACTACCCCACATTCCATTATAGATACCCTAATTGTCCACACAGAATAAGTGGCAGAGTCCCTTGAGGAAAGCTTACTCTTCTGATAGCCTATAACTTAACTGTAATAATACCAATTTAACAGGTAGAAATTAACAGTAATTTAATCAATGTTTTGTTACATGGTAAAGGAGTAGAAGAGGGAAGAAAATGTGATTGATATGAATGTAAAGAAAATGAAAGTCTGACTAATATATGTATGTATATATACACAAACATATTCTTCATAAAAATGGAAAAGTTCATGACAATTAAGCTCCTTCTTTCTGACTGCTCACCGACTGTACTTAGTATTTATAACTACTTTCCTCTGCTATCCACTTCATAGTCTCCCCACTCTTAAGAATCATCTCAGCAGTCCTTGACTCTACATAGTGAGGTGAGCCTTGTATTCACTCCTGAAGGTTATGGGTCATTTATCAGCATACCTAGATTGGATTGTTGTAGTTTCCCATTGACTTTAAACCCATGGCATGGTAAAACCAAGCGCTCTCTTGCACACCATGTGTACTCTTTCTTACCTCATTTATTGACCAATCACCTTTCCTACCACTGTAATGTCTTTCTCTTGGCCTGTTGGTTTAAGTGGGTCAAGAACCCAAAGGGTCAATGGGGAGTTGTAGCTTCCCATTCTATAGAATGTTTGTTGCATCTCTTGATAGATGCGCTCTTTCTTCTGGAACCAAGACTTGTAGGGACAGCAGAGCATAAGGATCAGGGTGCAAAACTTTTACAAGTGGTCACTAGGAGGTGAGGGTGAGTGGTACTGCATTAGTCAAGTTCTCTAGAGTAACAGAACTTATCAAGTTAATCCATAGATTGGTAAGTAGGTCAATAGATAGGTAGGTAGGTAGATAGATAGATAGATAGATATAGATATAGATATAGATACGGAAATTTTATATAAAGGGGATTTATTAGAATTACATATAGGCTGTGATACAGCTAATCCAATAATGGCTGACTGTGAATGGAAAGTCTAAGAATCCAGTAGTTGCTCAGTCCATGAAGCCGGATGTCCCAGCTGTACTTCAGTAGACATTGGAATAAAAAAGAACAAAAATCCTAGGCTCTAATGCCAGTGAAGGAATGAACTTGCTAGGAAGGCAAAAACAAGCAGGCAAAGAGTGAACACTTAGTTCTTCCATGCCTTTATATGGGCTTCCAGCAGAAGGTGCAGCCCAGATTAAAGTTGTGTCTTCCCATTTCAAGATCTGGATTAGAAATGGGTTTTCCTACTTAAGGTTTAGCAAAAATCACTGGTGTACCTTCTACATTTGGACTTTAACTCCCTGCAGTCAAGTTGACAGCCTAGAATAGCCATTGTAGGTACCATTTCCATTTCTAGCTCTTGTTTCCCGGAAGCTTGACTATGGGAGAAACACTGACATACATGGAACATTGCTACGGAGTTTATACAGTCTTCAACATAACCTTGCACAGCCTGCAAGCTATTACTGCTCAGTAATTGCTGTATGGTCACCCAAGGGAAACAGTCATATTGAAAGCCCAGTGTCAATCTCTGCTGCTAGCATTAAGTGTCAGCCACAGCTATGAGCAGAAGACTGTGCTAATGAGTGAGCCCATATAGTCTCGACCCTTGTCATCATGGCACTTTGTTCATGGACCCACTGGGCAATGTTAGGGATGGCCAAGGAAGGAGGTTAATTGCTATCTATAGGATAGATCATTCTAGCTACTTGACCTCCAATACTGAGGTCACTTCTTGATAAACACTGACATAGAACATAAACATCTTCATACCCTCTGCCCATTTGGAAAGATTTATTCTCTTACCCAGCCCTTTCCACATGTCTTTATGACCAGTTTTCCAATCCTGCTCCTTCCAAGTCCCTGACTATCCAGCTAAGCCACTGGATACAACCTTTGGATAAATATATAATCACATATCCGGTTGTTTTTCTTCCAAGTAGAAAGTACTTCCCATAGTGCATCCTGCCAGGAAGGCTTTCCTTCACTGCCGTTCTTCAGCGTTGTCCACGTAAGGGGCTGCAGTACTGCAGCTACACATGTTCAATAGGTGCCTGTATGCCATATAGAAGCATCTACAAAGCAACTCCTAGCTTTCTCTCCTCAGTGAACTAATGCTAGACACAACCCAGGAGACTATATGGGGGGGCCAAAGACACTGACGTAGAAATAGGAACCATAGACATTTGGCCCACCATGTAACTTATATACATGTCAGTACCTACTTGGGACTGATCATGTGTATACCACGTTCATTTCATTGTGGATTGCTGTTGTCCACATCTAATCTTATGGTTTAGAAGGTCACATGATACCAAGTTTATTATAGACACCCCAGGCCACATGGTAACTTGGTGGCCTCCCATTTATCAGCCAGTTTCCACTAAGATCCAGAAGCAGACCAAGAGCTGTACCTCAAAGGGAGAGTAGTATCTGTAGATGCTGGTAGGGCCTTGCTTTAAAATCTCAAAGTCCTCTAAACAACAACCCTATGTGCTGTTGACACTTTGAGTACGATCTGGTCTAGGGGAGCACATGTGCTAAGAGGAATGGCAGCTGCATCGCGGCCTGGACCTACTGCATCGCCTGTTCTGAGCTATATTCACACTCTCCGCTTTTTGAGTCGTTTTTTAAAATGTGGGCCAAAGTAACGCACTTGAGTAAGGCAGGTACTGTCTCTCAAATCCAAATAGGCCCACTAAGCATGTGTTTCTTGTTTTGTACTGGGAGAATTATTACCCTTTGCTATAGAAGGGATGTCTGCATTCTCTATTCTAGTGACTTCTGGAAATGTGGTAGAAAGCCCTTGAATTTGGTTCAATTTTTAGCTATCTTCTCAACAGCAAATACCTTACCAACAAGTCCAGAGAGGCTGCTACTTCCCATTTGTGCAATTTCATCAACGAACATCATGAATTCCTCAGAAGAAAGAAGTAAAGATTCCTGTGAACTAAGTTCTAATACAGGGTAGAGCTAATGCACCTTTGAAACAGAGCAGTGAGGGTGAACTGCTAGCCTAGTCAGCTAGAAGTGAATTGCTGCTGCTGGTCCTTAGGGACAAACACGAAGATAAAAGCATTTACTAGCTGTGTACCAGGTACCAGGAGAAGTGTCATTCTGCTAAAGCAAACAAACATATGCTCCAGCACCTGCAATCAGAGTTTCCACTTGATTGGGCTAATAATAATCACCTGTCATTCTATAACATCAATCCATCTTCTGTTAAATGGAGACGATGTGGTGGGAACCACCATCTCTGCATCCTTCAAGACCTTGATGGTGACACTAGTCTTTACAATCCACCCAGGGATGTAATACTGATTTGGTTCACTATTTTCCCATGTAGAGGTATCTTGAGTGACTTCCATTTGCCTTTCTAATCATAAGAACCTTCACTCACACATCTTGGAACCAAGTAGAGGTTCAGCCAAGTGTATGTATGACAGTTATCCATTGTGGGTAGGGCGAATGAATGACCACAGGATGAATTAGCAGACCCACTGGACCTATTGTAAGAGCTTGTCTGAAACCTACCAGCAACCTGCCCTTCCTGAGTCCTTGCTTTGATTGGAGGGTTGTAAGCCTTGCTGCCTAGAAGCTCATGGAACCAGCACCACTTCAGAGAAGGAGTTCAGCAGGCCTTCCTTGATGTATAGTTACCAGGTAAAAGGCCGTAGTCCTTTTGAGAAAGGACAGGAGGAAAGTTTTGGGTGCTATAACAGGGTCCTTTCTCAAGGGGACCTGGTCTCCCCTTCATTCAAGGGGCTCTGTGTCCATACCGGGACTCAAGTCAGGAAATTGGTTGAAGAACGTCAATTCTCTGCCATGGTGATTAAGGATAGCCTTTCTGTCATTTAGTCTGGAATTTTTCTGCTTATGCGAATCAAACAAATATTTAGTAGGCTTCTTATCAAATTTGCTCCCAAGAACACTGTGTTAATTGGCCAAAATGCAGAGGCAGAATTCAGGCTTCCCTTGCTGCAGCTTTCTCTTTCATGGCGTTTTCTCTCTAGTTTGCTGCCACATTGGCAGTCCCATTATCCTTGGCCCTGTCTGGCAGTACGCCTAGAACTTTCTGCTTGGTTTTGTCACCTATCCCTGAGTCATCTGCTCAGGTGTCTGACTCTCACTTGATTGTCCTTCCAGTTTTGGCTAGCCTTGGTGTCACTCTCTAGTGACATTATTAAAGGGCATGGCTATCATCTGTAGAAAAGTTAGTTCACTCCGTGTACTCTCCCATGACCAGAAGCAGACTCTTATCTATTGTGCTGACTGGGCTTACGTCAACTTGACACACAAACTCAAGTTGTCGGAGGAAGGAGCCACAACTGAGAAAATGTCCTCATGAGACCCAGCTGCAGGATACTTTTTAATTCGTGATGGATCGGGAAAAGCCCACCCCATCGTAGGTGGATCCGTCTCTGGGCTGGTGGTCCTGGGTTCTATAAGTAAGCAGGCTGAGCAAGCCAAGTGGAGCCAGCCAGTAAGCAGCACCCCTCATGGCCTCTGCATCAGCTCCTGCCTCCAGGTTCCTGCCATGTTTGAGTCCCTGTCCTGACTTCCTTTGATGATGAACACTATGGAAGTTTAAGCCAAATTAACCCTTTTCTCCCCAACTTGCTTCTTGGTCATAACATGTCCTCACAGCACTAGAAACCCTAAGACATCTACCTTCATCATCTCAAATACTACTTCACTGTTACATGCCTCAAAAATTTTCCCCCAAAGAGTAATTTTGTTTATTGTTTTACTCATTGTTTTTCTACTTTGTAGCACCCTAGGAAATGTATTTCTGTGGAAATTAAGCCCAATTTAATTTTGTCACTTAAGCACAAGAGCTGTCTTTCTCAATTTATTCTTTAAACCCAATCTACCTGAGTGCACAGTTACTTTGAATTTTCACTTTATTCCTGTCAGTATTCTGTACAACCAAGATCTTTCTTTTATTTTGAGTCAACTGGCCCTGAACACAGCTTAATCCCTGTTAACACTCAGAATTACAATGCTAATATTATGTCGATGCTGAAGGAAGTTTGGCTCGTAGGACTGGGTTGTAGAAAGAGTATCATTATAATAGATGAGATAAGGATTGGTTTTCAGGTCCCTGAACTTTTTCTTCTTGTTCTGTAAGGTTATTGTCCTCGTACCTGGGGAGCAAGGGAAACCTCCCACACAATTGGACTGTTTCCCTCTGCAAACACACAACCAATTCCAGCAGCTTCTACCCCTAGGCACCCTCTAGCACACATGCTTACAAAATACTATGTTCTTGGTCCTGAACTTTCCCCATCCCACATTCCTCATTTTAATCACAACAAAGTGCACTTATTAAAGTCCTGGCAGAGCATGGAGCTGCAGCCAGCAAGTTACGCACATGGAGTCTCCGCTGTCAAGGCACACAACATCACAATGAAGAAATACAGACGGCTCAATGTAAACAGTGAACGATGATTCCTTTAAGTCTGTGGTCTACTGTGCCTATAGGATGCCAAACATCTGGATGAAAGATGTAACTTTCAGCCGGGAAGCTGGCTGCTCTTCCAGATAATTGAATAGACTTTTATGTGAATTGCCTAAACCCAGCAATTATAATAGTTATAGTAACTTATATTTGGATAATGATTTACAACTGCACTGTGTGTATAAGCACGCATGTGCATAGTAAATGTGTGTAGACCTGCATGTATGAATAAAGCTTGGTGTAATTACGATATCTTTATGGAACAGGCTTATTTATATCAGTTTAAAGAGAGGAATTTGAAAGCCTTTATCCAGCATGCATGGACCTTTACTTTACAATCAAGTATGAGGGGAAAGAGAATGACAGTCCCTACTGTAAAGGTGCTTATAGACCAAGGAAGGAGCTCAAAACTGAATGAACCTGACTTGCCTAAGGTCACACAACTAGTTACTGTCAGAACTGGGACTCAATCCAACTTTTCTGGCACCAAGACCAGCACTCTGTTCACAGCTGCCTTCAATAAAGGCCAGATGCACTTACAGATCGGAGAGCAGAAAGGGGAAGGGACAGCCTGCCCCAGGAATCGGAAGAGTCCCGTTAACAACAGAATGAAGCACACATCATTAAAACTACAGCCACGACGGCTGAGATCAAGCATTGAATAATGCTTTTGATGCAATGTCCAGAAGACAGGGTGGGGTACCAATGGCATGTTATCATGTCTTCTAGGTACGGATATGGACAGACAAGACAGATGGGGCAAACTCAAGCTGCAGCTTATTTCTCAGGTGTTAGGGTTACAGTTAAACTTTCCTCTTTTTTTCCATCCTTTCTTTACTTCATTCTCTAAAACATGAGCTGTTGCCTTTCATTTTTATTGATGTTGCTTGGATATAAATTATAGGCAACTGATCATCATAGAAAAAATAAGGTTGTTGAAATCAAGCAGACCTGGATCCAAATCTTAGAATCACAGTGAGTCTATATGACCTAGAAGAACTATGCAGGTCTCTGCACCTCAGTTTTCTGGGTGGAAAATGACACTAACCTGTGCGGTTGAGTTGAATATTAGAGATTCTGTATTAGACACCAAGACACGTAGCCATCATGCAACCTGCAATTACATTTGTCACTGTCATTATCTTGTGCGAGCCATGAACTGCTCGGAAGCAGGCAGGTGTTGCTAGACGTGCTGTGAAATGCAGGTTTGCCCAAGTGTCTGCACAGCATCTTTAACACAGAGAACAGTAACCTGGAATCATCCTCATTAGCTGAGACCAGTTATAAACCTGTAGAAAACCCTCCTTTGTCTTAAAGCGATTTATCATCAGTCTCTACATCCTCAACAAGCATGTACTCTGTATATGCTGTAGGTCAGACAAAAGAAACACCGGTGGTACGAAGACAAATGCAAGGGGACTAAGGATATAGCTATGTAGTAGTGTTTGTCTGACACACACAAAGCTCTGACTTCCATTCCCAGAACTGCAAGAAAATCAAAGCAAAACAACAACAACAACAAAAAGAGTGGTCTCGGTGGGGGGAGAGTGGTCTCCATTCCTACTACCGTGTGGTGGACAGGAAACACTCATGAAAACATAATCACAAGCATAACCCTACCATGATGGTCATAATCATATAGACGACATCTTAGCTGGGGTTTCTATTGCTGTGATGAAATACCATGACCAAAAAACAAGTTGGGGAGGGTTTACTTGAATTACACTTACACATTGTAGTCCATTATCGAAGGAAGTCAGGACAGGGACTCAAGCAGGGCAGGGACATGATGCAGAGGCCATGGGGGAATGATGCTTACTGGCCTGCTGCTCTTCATGGACTCAACCTAATCTCTTATAGAACCCAAGACCACCAGCCCAGGGGTAGCACCATACACAATGGACTGGGACCTACCCTATCAATCACTAATTAATTAATCAATTAATCAATAATTAAGAAAATGCCCTAAAGGCTTGTCTGGAGCTGGGTCTTAATTGAGGTTTCCTCCTCTCAGACAACTTTAGCTTACGTCCAGGTGACATAAAGCTGTCCAGAACAGATAGCCATACCAGAGCACAGAGAATGAACACCGAGCAAGTCTGACCTTGGAAGAAGGAAACTTGGAAAGGATTCTGAAAGGGTAGCTGCTGGGCTAAGCCCTGAATGCAGGCAAGACCCATAGCTGCTTAGGGAAAGGGGGCCAGATAGAGGGGATCAAATGCACACCATGTTTTCTATAATTACAAGTGGTTGTGTTTTGCCAGAGCAAAGTGGGAATCTAAAGCTAAGCAGAATTTTGTATACCTCATCCAGAGAGCAAGGAAGAATTTGGAGCTGGGAAAGTAGGAGTTAAAGAAGCTGGACTTGCATTTCAGCACACCCTCTGGAACCCCCTAGAGGACGGATTTGAGCAAGAGAGCCCAGCTGCAGTTCGAGGCTTCCTCTGACTGGTCAGAAGAAACTTAGGCATGATAGAGTGGTGATCATAGGGTGATGATCATGAAACCAGAGAGCAGGGCTAGCTCTAAGGATCCCAAGAGCCTGGTGAGAAGCAAATAGGGAAGAATTAAGCTCTTAGAGAGAATTCGCTACACATCCAGTCTGGACAAGCTTCATGGGGGAGAGAAGACATGAAATGACTTTAAAGAAGAACAAACAGATGGAGAAGAGGGAGCATATGCTAGGCAAAGAGAACTGCGCTAAGAAGATCAAGGAAGCAGGAACAATTCAGCTGTGGATAAGCTGATGTCAAGTACGTGATCAGTGACATGCCTTCAGGAACCTGAATTTTTTTTTTTTATTAACTTGAGTGTTTCTTATTTACATTTCGAGTGTTATTCCCTTTCCCAGTTTCCAGGCAAACATCCCCCTAATCCCTCCCCCTCCCCTTCTTAATGGGTGTTCCCCTCCCCATCCTCCCCCCATTGCCGCCCTCCCCCCAACAGTCTAGTTCACTGGGGGTTCAGTCTTAGCAGGACCCAGGGCTTCCCCTCCCACTGGTGCTCTTACTAGGATATTCATTGCTACCTATGAGGTCAGAGTCCAGGGTCAGTCCATGTATAGTCTTTAGGTAGTGGCTTAGTCCCTGGAAGCTCTGGTTGCTTGGCATTGTTGTTCATATGGGGTCTCGAGCCCCTTCAAGCTCTTCCAGTTCTTTCTCTGATTCCTTCAACGGGGGTCCTATTCTCAGTTCAGTGGTTTGCTGCTGGCATTCGCCTCTGTATTTGCTGTATTCTGGCTGTGTCTCTCAGGAGCGATCTACATCCGGCTTCTGTCGGCCTGCACTTCTTTGCTTCATCCATCTTGTCTAATTGGATGGCTGTATATGTATGGGCCACATGTGGGGCAGGCTCTGAATGGGTGTTCCTTCTGTCTCTGTTTTAATCTTTGCCTCTCTCTTCCCTGCCAAGGGTATTCTTGTTCCCCTTTTAAAGAAGGAGTGAAGCATTCGCATTTTGATCATCCATCTTGAGTTTCATTTGTTCTAGGCATCTAGGGTAATTCAAACATTTGGGCTATTATCCACTTAGCAATGAGTGCATACCATGTGTGTTTTTCTGTGATTGGGTTAGCTCACTCAGGATGATATTTTCCATTTCCAACCATTTGCCTACGAATTTCATAAAGTCATTGTTTTTGATAGCGGAGTAATATTCCATTGTGTAGATGTACCACATTTTCTGTATCCATTCCTCTGTTGAAGGGTTCTTTCCAGCTTCTGGCTATTATAAATAAGGCTGCGATGAACATAGTGGAGCACGTGTCTTTTTTATATGTTGGGGCATCTTTTGGGTATATGCCCAAGAGAGGTATAGCTGGATCCTCAGGCAGTTCAATGTCCAATTTTCTGAGGAACCTCCAGACTGATTTCCAGAATTGTTGTACCAGTCTGCAATCCCACAGGAACCTGAATTCTATCCCCACCACTGGGAAAACCTCCACGGCAGGGTAGAGAATACAGTCTCCCAAACGCAGTCTCCTTAAGGCTACACACAGAGAATGCAGTAAGCTCAAGGTGAAAACCTGATTCTGCACTTCATCCATTGTGACCTACAGGGACAATTGCAATCTACATGCTCCTGGTGGCACAGAAGCCTTGGGATGACCTCACTATGCTGTGAGACATTTTTCCCAGCTCTTCCCTCATTCTTCCTCCATCCCCATTCCCTGCTGGGATGGGAAGCTGTGCCAAGGAAGAAAAGGAGAAGGAAGATGGGGGAGGAGGTGAGAACAAAGCTAATAGAAATGAAGTGAGGTCAGAGTGAAGGAGAGAGGCAGATTCCAAAGATGAGAGGCTGCGTACCAACCTGAGCACCCCAGGTCCGAACGCTGCCATCTGCAAACTTCCTCTCAGAGGGCCAGATGGTACCAGTCTCTGTCTCACATCCTCAACTACACTGTTGCCAGACAGAAAAACGATACTTCACCAAGCACAGCTATGCTTCAGTAGAACTTTATTCATGGGCAGGGAAATTTGTACTTCATGAAGCGCTCCCCATCCCATGAGATGTTTGTTTTTCAGATCATTAAAAAATATGACAGTCGTTCTTGGTTGACACGCGAACCTAGGCAGTGGCCACACCTCTTGTGTAGAATGAGGACTGCTACCCCTGGTCCAGAAGAAGAACCACTGACAACCAAGGAGCTGGGAGGGACCGACTGTTGTGAAGGGAGATGTCCCAAATAGACAGTCCTATGGGATGGGAGAATAATGGGCTGAATTTCCAGAAATAACTCTTCTCTGAGTTTTATGGGTGCATTTTTGGACAACAGCAAATTGTTTAGCAGGAGGCCATACCATCCTCCATAATTAAAGATGTGGTGGTGAGCTTTTATATTTTGAAGGGCTGCTTTCTTTATCTCTACACTACGTTATAATAAAGTATTCAAAAATGTAATAATAAAACAAGCAATACATATCCTGGCTATTAATGCTCTGTTGGCTCCTAAATCTCATCTAGATGACAGACAAGCCTGGCCACCAGGAAACCGGGCATGACCGTTACGGAAGTGTGAGACTTAGGCTTGCTAGCTAGCCATGCCATTCTGTGAGGCCCTCACACCTACAGAGACTCATGATGCACTACCCCCCCCCCACAACACACACACACAGCTCCATCTCTTTCTTCACTGGTTGCTAACAGTATTTTCTAAGTTCCAAAGACTTGTGTGGTCATGTCTGGAAAATGTCGGAGAGTTTGTGAGCTCTGTCTCTTCTTCTAGTGGTGTAACTGGGAGACTAACAAGCAAGATTCTTGACAGAAAGCCCAGTCATTTCCCTTGGCCTGATCATATGTCTCTGGATTGCCTTTAAATAAATTATCCGTATCATGTCAAGTTTAGACTCTAAAACCACCTCCCGCCTATATATTTTTTCTTCCTTTAGCCCATGGCCCCCAGAGTAACAGGATTCATAAAATTATATTTCCCTTCTTTTATGCTATTTGGAAGCAGATATTCCTCCATATTAGACAGAAAGTCTAGGCTGTTTCCATTGTCCTGCTCCCTCATTTAGGCTTTAAGAACTTTATCCCAAGTCTCAGGTACCCCCTTCTCTCTCATATCAAATCTTTTAAAGATAAGTAGAAAACAAAATAGTCAAACATGGAGCTAAAAGTAAGTCAAAAACAAAAACAAAAATAAACACCGCATGCCTGTTTCTCACAGCACTGCTTTCAAGCATCAAAAGATAAAATCAACATTAAGCATTCGTTCATGGGTTAACAAAGAAAGGAAATGCAGAACGACTGTATAGTGGAATGCTATTGAACCATAAATAAGAATTCAAGCCTTTCGTGTGCAAGGAGAAGGATGAAACTGAGGAACACTGTGTTAAATGAATAAGCCGGGCACATGGAAATACCACAAGTTCTGGCGTATGTGTGAAACTAAGGAAGAGAATAGAGTGCGAGTTACCAGACCCTGGGAAAGGCACAGAAGACAGGACAGGTAGGGAAGAGGATGACGGACAGGTAGAGGGCACGAGCGCTAAGAGGAATGATTTCTAATGTTCCATAACACAGTAAGGTAGCTATGGCTGGAATGTTTGAAAATTGCTTGTGGGGAGAATTTTGAATATTTCCCATACAAAGAGACAATAAGCTATCCAAGGAAATAGTTACACCGATTACTGATCTGATCATTACACATTTGTGTGTGTGCATTTAAAAACTACACCATATGTCATAAATGTGTACATTCACATATATCAATTAGAAATACCTGCAGAGGGTTTGCAAGGAGTCTCAGCAGGGGATGGTGCTTCCTGCCAAGCCTGATGATCTGAGTTCTGTCCCCGTGACTCCTAAAAGCTGCCCTCTAACTTCCACATGTGTACTGTGGTGTGTCCCCCTACCCAATAAATAAATAAATGTAACTTCGCTTTTTAAATTACAAGCACAAACATATAATCATATATCAGAAGGCCGCGAGTTATCCTCTAGGGGAAGTAGACTTTATTGGTGATGTTCCTTCTACACTCCATTGGCTTTTGTGATGGTAAAAGTGCCAACCGCTGGACCCACGGAGGGCATAAAGAGTGTGATACACAGATCTCACCAAAGGAGCCTCACAGACCCCCAATAGCAGGCTTTACGGTGCATGTTCCCAACCAGCCAGCACTCACAGGACTTGCCCAGCTCTGGGACGGAGCCCACCCCTCACAGTGGGGAAGACAGACATTTCTCTTCCATCTGCCTGCTCTAGGCAGAAACCCCGTTGCTGTCATGAGGCACAAGGCTGGTTCAGCTGCCTTCCCACAATCTGGTTCTGAAGGAAACACACGGGCCCGCTCAAAACACATCCATCCTCGTTTCCCATTTGATCTTCCTCCCACATGCCGTTCAGATTAATGCCGGAGTTTTGTTTCCATCTGTTTTCAGCTCGTGGCTAGAAACACACGAGTCCAGTTCTGGCCCTCTGTGGGTCTAGGCATTCTGTCACAGGGCGCTGACTTGGAGCAGGGATTGGCTGCGGGAGATCCGCAACAGACCAATTCATGTCTTATTTCAAGTCAACAGACACTGGACGTGGCCTTCTCGCTGCCAGGAATCCTCACCCAGTAGACGCCAAGACATGACGCTGTTCAAATCCAGGCAGGCTCCCCTTCCTCCCCGCGTCCTCCTTGTGACATGCAAGAATTAAAATGGCCCGGCCCACTTCCGTAACCTCTTCTCCCATCAAGTCTCTTCTTCTTACTCCCCCATGGCTCCCCCACAGTACCTTTGCACTGCCTGTAGCCTGTCCTTTTGCTCCACCGGTAAGGCCCTCTCCCTCAGCAACTCAGATACTCAAGAATCTTTGTCAGCTGAGCGCGAGGCCGCTGCTGCACTGCCTGGCCCCTTGCATATGCCGCTCTGTTTTGCATCACATGATGCGTTGGTAAACGTCCTTAGAAAATGTAACTGGGAAAGATGGCTCTGGAGAGGCAGATGTTAAGGAGAAAAGAAACAAGGAAAACATGGAGGCAGAGAAAAGCTAAGGGAGCGTTCTCTGAATGGCCGCAGTTTTGGAACAAGTTGGCCTCATGGGACGTCTTCAGATGCCCATGCAGCCTGCACTCTCATTCTCCCATAGGTCCCCGTGAATATCGGAAGTTTCATGCTTCCAGGTGGTGAGAATGTGGCTTAGCACGGTCTCTCACCGAAGTGTCCGGCCATAAGAAATGCCCATGGACAGCAAGCAGGGGACTATAATGGAAGCCAGTGAACAACACGGGGGACGGGGGCTGAAGGAATGGCAGGGACATGTAAAAGAGGCTACCTGACATCAGGGATAGATTGAGATCCAGGAATGCTCCAACACAAGAAAGTGTCCAGGCCAGACTTAAACCCTTACAATCTTCCAAGATGGTCTCCACCTCTCTTAGCTTTGATCTGTTTGTGTTCCCTGGTGCATACAAAGCGTCTAAAATTGTGCCTGGCATGTGACAGTTTTTCAGTCTGCCCTGAAAGGATGAGAGAGCTACCATGCTATATGAAACAGACGCTGAGCTTTCGTTGCCCAGGGAAACCCAAGTAAACAAGGGATCTTCACAGTGCCAAGCATGGAGTGTAGGGCAGAGGCAGGCTGGTGGCTGCAGAGGCATCTGCCAGAGCAGCAGGCCACTGACCTCAGAGCTCCAGAGGTCCCACTGCAGATGTGTCCAGCCTCTGTAAGGAGCCAAGTGTGGAAAGACGGACATCTGGACTCAGTGACCCATCAGCATCTGGACCCAGTGGCAGCATCCTGATGCTGATGTTCCTGTGAGTACTCACCAGTGGCAGCGTCCTGATGCTGATGTTCCTGTGAGTACTCACCAGTGGGAGCGTCCTGATGCTGATGTTGCTATGAGTACTCACCAATAAGAGTGTCCTGATAATGATGTTGCTATGAGTACTCACCAATGGGAGCGTCCTGATGCTGATGTTGCTATGAGTACTTACCAGTGGGAGCGTCCTGATAATGATGTTGCTATGAGTACTCACCAGTGGGAGCGTCCTGATGCTGATGTTGCTATGAGTACTTACCAGTGGGAGCGTCCTGATGCTGATGTTGCTATGAGTACTGACCAGTGGGAGCATCCTGATGCTGATGTTGCTATGAGTACTCACCAATGAGAGTGTCCTGATAATGATGTTGCTATGAGTACTCACCAATGGCAGCGTCCTGATGCTGATGTTGCTATGAGTACTGACCAGTGGGAGCGTCCTGATAATGATGTTGCTATGAGTACTCACCAATGAGAGCATCCTGATGCTGATGTTGCTATGAGTATTCACCAATGGGAGCATCCTGATGCTGACGTTGCTATGAGTACTCACCAGTGGGAGCGTCCTGATGCTGATGTTGCTATGAGTACTCACCAATGGCAGCGTCCTGATGCTGATGTTGCTGTGAGTACTCACCAATGGCAGCGTCCTGATGCTGATGTTGCTGTGAGTACTCACCAATGGCAGCGTCCTGATGCTGATGTTGCTATGAGTACTCACCAATGGGAGCGTCCTGATAATGATGTTGCTATGAGTACTGACCAGTGGGAGCGTCCTGATGCTGATGTTGCTGTGAGTGCTCACCAATGGGAGCATCCTGATGCTGATGTTGCTATGAGTACTCACCAATGGGAGCGTCCTGATGCTGATGTTGCTGTGAGTACTCACCAATGAGAGCATCCTGATGCTGATGTTACTATGAGTATTCACCAATGGGAGCGTCCTGATGCTGATGTTGCTATGAGTACTCACCAGTGAGAGCGTCCTGATGCTGATGTTGCTATGAGTACTCACCAGTGAGAGCGTCCTGATGCTGATGTTGCTGTGAGTACTCACCAATGAGAGCGTCCTGATGCTGATGTTGCTATGAGTACTCACCAATGGGAGCGTCCTGATAATGATGTTGCTGTGAGTACTCACCAATGGGAGCGTTCTGATGCTGATGTTGCTATGAGTACTCACCAATGGCAGCGTCCTGATGCTGATGTTGCTGTGAGTACTCACCAATGGCAGCGTCCTGATGCTGATGTTGCTGTGAGTATTCACCAATGGGAGCGTCCTGATAATGATGTTGCTATGAGTACTCACCAATGGGAGCGTCCTGATGCTGATGTTGCTAATGAGTACTCAACAAACATCTAGCTGTGCCAGGTCGCAGGCTGAGTGTTGCCATTTATGGTCTTCTTCCAGTCTCACTGCCATGTATTAGGAAGGGTGGGATGCTCCTCATTTTATAGAAGAAAACTAACCAGGATATAGAGAATCCAAGTAGATCCCCCAAGCTCTGCTAACCAAGGGGCCTTGGATTTGAACTTGAAACTGACCAAATCTAAAAGATCTATCCCAGGGTCATCAAGATGGATCTTAGGCCTGATGCCTATGCCCTGAAACACACACAGTGAAGGAAAGAACCGATTCCAGAGTGTTGTCCTCTGATCTCCACATGAGTGCCATGAAACACACATATAGACGCAT
Source organism: Rattus norvegicus (assembly GCF_021556685.1). Taxonomy (NCBI): domain Eukaryota; kingdom Metazoa; phylum Chordata; class Mammalia; order Rodentia; family Muridae; genus Rattus; species Rattus norvegicus. Next base: position 192,174,787 of record NC_141535.1, read on the forward strand.
ATTGATTGATGATTGATTGATTTAATATAAATATAATAACAAAAATAAAGTCCTTTGCCACTAAGCTGCATCCTAAAAAATGTCAGGATCAAAGGGAAGAGACCAGCCCAGGTTTAGAAGAAGGTGATCAGACACTGTCCACATACAGCTAATTATATGGTGTTATATGATTATAAGAACTAATACAGATGGGGACCTGTGGGTCACCCGTCCTCTCTTCATCACCTGCAGCCTCCTTCTAGCCCTCAGACCCATGAACACCAGTCTCTCTATTCGATCCATGAGGACATGTACAGGGAATCAGCCTTCCCAAGGTACAGATGCCACCTGAGGAACCATGGTGTACACAATGCATCCTCTACATCCCCAAGTTACCAGAGTCCTCACTCAGTGCATACCCTGAGGTGAGGCCAAGACTGGCACACTGAGCCTGTGACAGGACAGGGTGACTGATGGCCCCCGTGATTAATCCACATCAACACTGTCCAATAGAAATATGAACCACATATAATATGAACCACATAGAAAGCTCTATATATACACATGGGAAGTCGCCAAAGAATAAATTAAAAAAATACTCTTTAAAAACAGAAGAGACAATTCCACATATTCCAGAAGGGATAGTTTGAAAACAAGCAGAAAGAGGTGAAATTAACAGTTTTACCTACCCATCCAAAATCTAATACATCAGAAGTATTATTATAACATGTGATCACATAAAATTTTGCTTGATTTTCCCCCTTTGAAACAGAGTGTCATGTAGCCCAGGCTGCCCAAAAATGACTTTGAGATCCTGATTCTCCTACCTGTTTCCATAATGCTGGGATTATAAGCATGTAACGTCACATCAGATATGTTGTTAGGGCTGAACCCATAAGCTCTTGAATGCTAAGCAAGCATTCTATCAAATGATTCATATTTCTAGATTGTGTAAAATTTATTGAAATAATCTATACTCTAGTTCAAGGGCTCTAACAGTTTAGTTGCTAGCTATGGCTTGAGGCTGCTGTTTTGGACAGCACAGACCTGCTGCTGTTGATAGAGGACACACACACCTCCACACATGTACATGTGCACGCACACACCCATATTCACATTAGAACATCACAAATAACAAGGAGTGTTGTCAAGTCCCTGAAGCAAATCACACCAGTTAGAGTCTCCGGCCCAGGCATCTGGGCACCACACTGTGGACAGCCTGGGACACAGAAGTAGGAATACCTGAAATCATACCCAGAGCTCAGACAAAAGAGAGGAAGCCGGTCCCTCACAGGGGGAGGAAGGAAAGGAAGACATCTGGCTGGCTGCCCTTTGAAGTTCAGCTCACCTTCTAGTATCTGGAGTTGAAGGCCAAGGAAAAAGAGAGTGAGGGGCCTTTAAGCAATTGAGGCGAGAGGGCAGAGGTCATCGGTCAATTCCCAAGGAAATGGGTTTCATATGAGACTCAAGAGAGAGAAGATTGTGATTGCAAACTTGTAAAGTTAACAATTTGTGTGTCCAAGCAGCATCAAGCTGCAGGAGTAGGAAGCCCTGACACAGTAACCAAAGACTGAGCCCCAGACTCATTTATACTGAAATTAATTGACTCTCAGAACAGACTCCCACAGGCAAAGGAAAACGGACATTCTGTGTGCTTTCCCTAAGAAGTGAGGGCTTAGAGACGGCTGGGGTGGGAGATCTCAGAATGGGATGAATTGAAATGGATCATAAAAAGGAAAGAAAACATTCCAGTCCCCCTTTTGTGAGCCCCGCCCCAGTGCCATTAGAACATGCATTCAGTGAAGGAGGTGACCTCGGCCACCAGCAGAATGTCCTGGCCACCTCCCTCCAGTATCACTTCACAGAAAACAGATACCTCCCACCTTGGCAGATCTTACAGCGGGGTAGAGGTAAGAAACTGAAAAGAAACCCAACAAGGGAATAAAGTCTTTGGGGGGATTTTAAGCCAAACGAAGGAAAGAACTGGAATTTTGCAGCTCCTTGGTCTGTTTTAGCTGAATGACAGGAGAGCTATGTGAGAAGGGAGCATCTCACAGGAAACAGGAGGCCTGAGCCACATGGAAGACACATGCAGGAAACGCATCGTAATAATCCAATGTTTATAACTCAGGAGGGCAGAGTCTGGCACGGGACTGCTCAGCTTCCAGATCTCTTTCCTGGAGTCAGAGTTAAAAGAGAAATGTTAGGGAAAGTCTGTGATGGTAGGGGTGAGTCCCGAGAGGCCACACGTTCCTTTCTGTTGCTGTTTGTAGATTTCTGGAGTTTCTTGGTCTCTTCTCACAAGGACAAGCCCATCCATGTGGAAGTTTACAGAGCTCCGAAAACTGCCTCTTGTGATCAGTAGTATCAAGTTCAGAAAATCTGATTTCCTATGAGTTCATTTGCAGGACAGCAGCCTCCTTTTACTGTAATACCTTCAATGTTTTATTGTTGTTGTTGCTGAGATCTTAAGTGCCGCCATCTGAGTGCCTTGTCTAGTTAACTGATGTTAACCAGCCACCCAATAATAATCCAGTCTCCAAAATTTCTCTCTGAGACAAACCACAGCTTAGATTGGTCTTGTTCCAGCTCCCTGACACACACCCATTGGAGAAGGCACTCTTGGGCCTGAAGACTCTTCAAAGCCTTCTGTCTGGGCTGGCTGCTCCTCCCGCTGCTCTGAGTCACTGCTCACGTAGTCTCTCACTTAGGAGGTGAAGGTTTGTAATTCTTGCTGGGAACTAGATTTCCTGGGCTCCCTGGCCTAACATTTAAACTACAGTCATACCGCTCAAGAAGAGACTCAGGAAGCAGGAAAGTAATGGAGGGAGCAAGAAAACTCACCGGAAGGATGCCAGAGAGCCATCCCTGTGAGCATCTCTTCACAGTTCACCAAGACTGCATAGACACCCTCGTTTTACTTCCAGGCCAGGAAAGATGTAGCCTTCTTTGTAAACTAAAGAAACTGAGGGGCTGGAGGGACAGTGCAACAGTTTAGAGGACTTTAGGTTGTTACAGACAATCCAGGTTCTACTCCCAGCTGGTTCACAACCATCCATAACTCTATTCCAGAGGATTGATGCCCTCTTTTCCCAGGCACACACATAGCACACATGCAAAAGGCAGACAAAAATACCCATACACAAAAAATAAAGAAAATAAATCTAAAAAAGGAAAAGCAAAAAAAGAAGCAGAAGAAGGAGGAGGAAGAGGAGAAGGAAGAAGGAAGAGGAAGAAGAAGGAGGAAGCGGAGAAGGAAGAAGAAGGAGGAGGAAGAGGAGGAGGAAGAAGAAGGAGGAGGAAGAGGAGAAGGAAGAAGAAGGAGGAGGAAGAGGAGGAAGAGGAGGAGGAAGAAGAAGAAGAGGAGGAGGAAGAGGAGGAGGAAGAGGAAGAAGAAGAGGAGGAGGAGGAAGAAGAGGAGGAGGAGGAAGAAGAGGAGGAGGAGGAGGAGGAGAAGGAAGAGGAAGAAGAGGAGGAGGAGGAGGAGGAAGAAGAGGAGGAGGAGGAAGTGGCCCAGTTTGCAGCCACAGCTCACCTGAAGCCTCATGCAGTTGGTAGTGGAGCCAAGAGTCAGATTCCCTTCTGTCAAGACACTTAGCCAATCTGTTCAGGTGGAATCTCCTTCTGCAGCAGATATTTCAGACATCAAGGTTGGTTGTAATTAGCTTTATTTAATCAAATACTGATTAATACTGATAAAATAAATACTGATTAAATCTCAAATTAGCACTCCTCTTTCACCTACCCTGTTTCTAAGATCCTTCTCTCTTAGCCTTCTGAGGGTGATGAACTTGGGCAAGATAATAAATAATAATTTCACTCAATAATTATAAAAGAGAAAAAAGTAAATTTTCATTTATTACTTTGGGTCTCACCATGCAACCCTGGCTGGCCTGAAACTCACTATTTAGAACCAGGGTGTCCCCAGGTTTGCAGCAATCACCCTGCCTCTGCCTGTCAAGGGCTCAGACTACATGAGAGCATCATTATCCTATTGGAAATAAGATCAAATAAATTCAAGAAACTAGCAAAACCGAAACCTGTCTATTCTACGGTTTGGCAGGAAGGGATGGCAACATACAGGAAAGAAAGACATGGCTGGTGTGGATCTGGCTGAGGACAGTAGTTTTTAAAGTTCTTCAGTCTTGAGAAATTCCTATCCTTAGTTCCCATGGGTCAGAATTAATGAATAATTTGGGCCTTGTGATTGCCTCCTTTCTCTAATCATGGGTTTAGTTCCACGGAAGATTGCTTTTTTAAGTTTATTTTTATTTCATGTGCATTGCTGTTTTGCCTGCATTCATGTCTGTGTGAAAGGGTTGGTTCCCCTGGAACTGGAGTTGCAGGCAGCTGTGAGCTGCCGTGTGGGTGCTGGGAATTGAACCTGGATCCTCAGGAAGAGCAGCCAGTGCTCTTAACTACTGAGCTACCCACCTCTCCAGCCCAGACTACATATAACTTCCCAGCCCTCAGAGTTTAAAACAAGCAGGCACTGGCCACCAGCTAGCGAGGAGAAAGGAGCTTCTGGCCTCCTGCTTATCTCTGACTCTGGTGAACTCTAAGCACACCTCATTAAAAGTGGCCCAAAACGACATTTCTTACAAAAACCCAGCTTTCAAGAAAACACCTATTAGGGATGTATATTTTGAGAAAAGTATACGCATGCCTATGTTTTAGAAATTTCACTGCTTAGAGCAACAGCAACAACAAAGCTACAGGTTGCTGAGGACGAGAAGTCCACATTGCCAGCAATGAGGGAAGCATCTGACCTTGGGAGGAGTGTGGGCCGGGCTAGGATGAGCAAGGTGAGCAAGCTCGGGCAGTGACTTCCCTGAACACAAGTCACCAGGACCACCTGCTAAAAATAAACGCTTCTGAACTTCGTGCCAAGCCTCCTGAGTCAGAATTTCCCAGACAAAGGCCTGGTCAAGCCTGTCTTTAACCTGAGTCCTAGGATTCCTCTCCCAGCAAGGAGACAGTGGACAGCATGAGTAAGCCTGGGGTCTGAGGTAGCTCGGTGTGGAGGGCAGGAAAGCAGAGAGAAATGTGGGAAGGAGATCAGGAGAGTGAGACTAGGTAATGGCAAACGTCACTGTGAGAGCAGGGCCATCAAGATGCCAGCTGGATACAGGCATGGAGGATGGAGGGGCAGGCTCCAGGGAAAAGACATGTGGCTCCCTCCTGCCCTAGTGTAGAGAAGGCGATGTGAGCAGCAAGGTGGTCCTGATGTCAAAGCATCACTTGTTGGCTGGGACCCTTCTCTGGGAGCCAGTCCTACTCTTCACTGCAAGGAGAACACACAACAGAGTGACCCAAGGTGTAAAATGACATTATTTGCTCAACACTCAAGCTTTTTCTCTTTTAACCAAATGCACTCATGACGGGGCGCCAGGAGACTCCAGTGGAAAGATTTCCCAAAGGCAGCGTTTAGTGGTCATGGCACGGATAGGAAGGCCCTTAGTCTACATGAAAACTGGACGGACAGCCCAGTTTGACAAGAACATTCCAGTGAAAATGCACTTTGGCCCACAATTCTTTCTTCAATTAAAGGATGACAATGTCCTATATGGCTTACTGTGTGTCCAGGGATGTCCTACATACTCTATGTGTTGCAAACAGTCCTCATTATAACAATGTAACTGAAGTTGTGATATTGTTCCTGCTTTACTGATGAGAAAACTGAGGCACAGAGAGATTATATTACCCTCCCAGTTTAAAAAAAATCAGTCAAGCACAGGCAGTCTGGCTCCATAACTGAACTCTTAGCCTCTCTCTCTCTCTCTCTCTCTCTCTCTCTCTCTCTCTCTCTCTCTCTCTCTCTTTCTCTTTCCACCACAATAAGAGTGTCAAGAGGCGATGCAGAATGGTCAGAGTGTGTGTTCAAGTCATCTGAGAGCAGCTGTCTATTTCAGTGACATGAAAAGTTTGCTGTAAGTGTCACACCAGTGCTATGTGGGGGAGCGTAACTCTAGGCTGGGTTAAGAAGTCCTGGTGATGAGGTTCCGTCCGCTAGATAGAGGGAGTCGACAGGAGTTGTGGTCAATATGGTAGAGACTGGGAGAAAGGACCAGGTTCATTCATTCATTCATTCACCTCAGCAAGAGTTTGCTATCATACCCCACCTCAGACCTCACCCCAGACCCCACCCCAGACCCCACCTCAGACCTCACCCCAGACCCCACCCCAGACTCCACCTCAGATCTCACCCCAGGACCCACCCCAGACCCCACCCCAGACCCCACCTCAGACCTCACCCCAGGACCCACCCCAGACCCCACCCCAGACCCCACCCCAGACCCCACCCCAGACCCCACCTCAGACCTCACCCCAGACCCCACCTCAGACCCCACCTCAGATCTCACCCCAGGACCCACCCCAGACCCCACCCCAGAACTCACCCCAGGACCCACCCCAGACCTCACCCCAGACCCCACCTCAGATCTCACCCCAGGACCCACCCCAGACCCCACCCCAGACCCCACCCCAGACCCCACCTCAGACCTCACCCCAGACCCCACCTCAGACCCCACCCCAGACCTCAACTCAGACCTCACCCCAGACCCCACCCCAGACCCCACCTCAGACCTCACCCCAGGACCCACCCCAGACCCCACCCCAGAACTCACCCCAGGACCCACCCCTGACCCCACCTCAGACCTCACCCCAGGACCCACCCCAGACTCCACCTGAGACCTCACCCCAGGACCCACCCCAGACCCCACCCCAGACCTCACCTCAGACCTCACCCCAGACCCCACCTCAGATCTCACCCCAGGACCCACCTCAGACCCCACCCCAGACCCCACCCCAGACCCCACCCCAGGCCCCACCTCAGACCCCACCTCAGACCCCACCCCAGGACCCACCCCTGACCCCACCTCAGACCTCACCCCAGGACCCACCCCAGACTCCACCTGAGACCTCACCCCAGGACCCACCCCAGACCCCACCCCAGACCTCACCTCAGACCTCACCCCAGACCCCACCTCAGATCTCACCCCAGGACCCACCCCAGACCTCACCCCAGACCCCACCTCAGATCTCACCCCAGACCCCACCCCAGACCCCACCCCAGACCCCACCTCAGACCTCACCCCAGGACCCACCCCAGACCCCACCCCAGAACTCACCCCAGGACCCACCCCGGACCCCACCTCAGACCTCACCCCAGGACCCACCCCAGACTCCACCTGAGACCTCACCCCAGGACCCACCCCTGACCCCACCCCAGACCTCACCCCAGGACCCACCCCAGACTCCACCTGAGACCTCACCCCAGGACCCACCCCAGACCCCACCCCAGACCTCACCTCAGACCTCACCCCAGACCCCACCTCAGATCTCACCCCAGGACCCACCCCAGACCCCACCCCAGACCCCACCCCAGACCTCACCCCAGGACCCACCCCAGACCTCACCCCAGGACCCATCCCAGACCCCACCCCAGAACTCACCCCAGGACCCACCCCAGACCTCACCCCAGACCTCACCCCAGGACCCACCCCAGACCTCACCCCAGGACCCACCCCAGGACCCACCCCAGGACCCACCCCAGGACCAACCCCAGACCTCACCCCAGGACCCACCCCAGGACCCACCCCAGGACCCACCCCAGACCTCACCCCAGGACCCACCCCAGGACCCACCCCAGGACCCACCCCAGACCTCACCCCAGGACCCACCCCAGGACCCACCCCAGACCTCACCCCAGGACCCACCCCAGGACCCACCCCAGGACCCACCCCAGACCTCACCCCAGGACCCACCCCAGGACCCACCCCAGGACCCACCCCAGACCTCACCCCAGGACCCACCCCAGGACCCACCCCAGACCTCACCCCAGGACCCACCCCAGACCTCACCCCAGGACCCACCCCAGACCCCACCCCAGACCTCACCCCAGGACCCACCCCAGACCCCACCCCAGAACTCATCCCAGGACCCACCCCAGACCCCACCTCAGATCTCACCCCAGGACCCACCCCAGACCTCACCCCAGACCTCACCCCAGACCTCACCCCAGACCCCACCTCAGATCTCACCCCAGACCCCACCCCAGACCCCACCTCAGACCTCACCCCAGGACCCACCCCAGACCCCACCCCAGAACTCACCCCAGGACCCACCCCTGACCCCACCTCAGACCTCACCCCAGGACCCACCCCAGACTCCACCTGAGACCTCACCCCAGGACCCACCCCAGACCCCACCCCAGACCTCACCTCAGACCTCACCCCAGACCCCACCTCAGATCTCACCCCAGGACCCACCTCAGACCCCACCCCAGACCCCACCCCAGACCCCACCCCAGGCCCCACCTCAGACCCCACCTCAGACCCCACCCCAGGACCCACCCCTGACCCCACCTCAGACCTCACCCCAGGACCCACCCCAGACTCCACCTGAGACCTCACCCCAGGACCCACCCCAGACCCCACCCCAGACCTCACCTCAGACCTCACCCCAGACCCCACCTCAGATCTCACCCCAGGACCCACCCCAGACCTCACCCCAGACCCCACCTCAGATCTCACCCCAGACCCCACCCCAGACCCCACCCCAGACCCCACCTCAGACCTCACCCCAGGACCCACCCCAGACCCCACCCCAGAACTCACCCCAGGACCCACCCCGGACCCCACCTCAGACCTCACCCCAGGACCCACCCCAGACTCCACCTGAGACCTCACCCCAGGACCCACCCCTGACCCCACCCCAGACCTCACCCCAGGACCCACCCCAGACTCCACCTGAGACCTCACCCCAGGACCCACCCCAGACCCCACCCCAGACCTCACCTCAGACCTCACCCCAGACCCCACCTCAGATCTCACCCCAGGACCCACCCCAGACCCCACCCCAGACCCCACCCCAGACCTCACCCCAGGACCCACCCCAGACCTCACCCCAGGACCCATCCCAGACCCCACCCCAGAACTCACCCCAGGACCCACCCCAGACCTCACCCCAGACCTCACCCCAGGACCCACCCCAGACCTCACCCCAGGACCCACCCCAGGACCCACCCCAGGACCCACCCCAGGACCAACCCCAGACCTCACCCCAGGACCCACCCCAGGACCCACCCCAGGACCCACCCCAGACCTCACCCCAGGACCCACCCCAGGACCCACCCCAGGACCCACCCCAGACCTCACCCCAGGACCCACCCCAGGACCCACCCCAGACCTCACCCCAGGACCCACCCCAGGACCCACCCCAGGACCCACCCCAGACCTCACCCCAGGACCCACCCCAGGACCCACCCCAGGACCCACCCCAGACCTCACCCCAGGACCCACCCCAGGACCCACCCCAGACCTCACCCCAGGACCCACCCCAGACCTCACCCCAGGACCCACCCCAGACCCCACCCCAGACCTCACCCCAGGACCCACCCCAGACCCCACCCCAGAACTCATCCCAGGACCCACCCCAGACCCCACCTCAGATCTCACCCCAGGACCCACCCCAGACCTCACCCCAGACCTCACCCCAGACCTCACCCCAGACCCCACCTCAGATCTCACCCCAGACCCCACCCCAGACCCCACCTCAGACCTCACCCCAGGACCCACCCCAGACCCCACCCCAGAACTCACCCCAGGACCCACCCCTGACCCCACCTCAGACCTCACCCCAGGACCCACCCCAGACTCCACCTGAGACCTCACCCCAGGACCCACCCCAGACCCCACCCCAGACCTCACCTCAGACCTCACCCCAGACCCCACCTCAGATCTCACCCCAGGACCCACCTCAGACCCCACCCCAGACCCCACCCCAGACCCCACCCCAGGCCCCACCTCAGACCCCACCTCAGACCCCACCCCAGGACCCACCCCTGACCCCACCTCAGACCTCACCCCAGGACCCACCCCAGACTCCACCTGAGACCTCACCCCAGGACCCACCCCAGACCCCACCCCAGACCTCACCTCAGACCTCACCCCAGACCCCACCTCAGATCTCACCCCAGGACCCACCCCAGACCTCACCCCAGACCCCACCTCAGATCTCACCCCAGGACCCACCCCCGACCCCACCCCAGACCCCACCCCAGACCCCACCTCAGACCTCACCCCAGGACCCACCCCAGACCCCACCCCAGAACTCACCCCAGGACCCACCCCGGACCCCACCTCAGACCTCACCCCAGGACCCACCCCAGACTCCACCTGAGACCTCACCCCAGGACCCACCCCTGACCCCACCCCAGACCTCACCCCAGGACCCACCCCAGACTCCACCTGAGACCTCACCCCAGGACCCACCCCAGACCCCACCCCAGACCTCACCTCAGACCTCACCCCAGACCCCACCTCAGATCTCACCCCAGGACCCACCCCAGACCCCACCCCAGACCCCACCCCAGACCTCACCCCAGGACCCACCCCAGACCTCACCCCAGGACCCATCCCAGACCCCACCCCAGAACTCACCCCAGGACCCACCCCAGACCTCACCCCAGACCTCACCCCAGGACCCACCCCAGACCTCACCCCAGGACCCACCCCAGGACCCACCCCAGGACCCACCCCAGGACCAACCCCAGACCTCACCCAGGACCCACCCCAGGACCCACCCCAGGACCCACCCCAGACCTCACCCCAGGACCCACCCCAGGACCCACCCCAGGACCCACCCCAGACCTCACCCCAGGACCCACCCCAGGACCCACCCCAGACCTCACCCCAGGACCCACCCCAGGACCCACCCCAGGACCCACCCCAGACCTCACCCCAGGACCCACCCCAGGACCCACCCCAGGACCCACCCCAGACCTCACCCCAGGACCCACCCCAGGACCCACCCCAGACCTCACCCCAGGACCCACCCCAGACCTCACCCCAGGACCCACCCCAGACCCCACCTCAGATCTCACCCCAGGACCCACCCCAGACCTCACCCCAGACCTCACCCCAGACCTCACCCCAGACCCCACCTCAGATCTCACCCCAGACCTCACCTCAGACCCCACCTCAGACCTCACCCCAGGACCCACCCCAGACCTCACCCCAGGACCCATCCCAGACCCCACCCCAGAACTCACCCCAGGACCCACCCCAGACCTCACCCCAGACCTCACCCCAGGACCCACCCCAGACCTCACCCCAGGACCCACCCCAGGACCCACCCCAGACCTCACCCCAGGACCCACCCCAGGACCCACCCCAGGACCCACCCCAGACCTCACCCCAGGACCCACCCCAGGACCCACCCCAGGACCCACCCCAGACCTCACCCCAGGACCCACCCCAGGACCCACCCCAGACCTCACCCCAGGACCCACCCCAGGACCCACCCCAGGACCCACCCCAGACCTCACCCCAGGACCCACCCCAGGACCCACCCCAGGACCCACCCCAGACCTCACCCCAGGACCCACCCCAGGACCCACCCCAGACCTCACCCCAGGACCCACCCCAGACCTCACCCCAGGACCCACCCCAGACCCCACCCCAGACCTCACCCCAGGACCCACCCCAGACCCCACCCCAGAACTCATCCCAGGACCCACCCCAGACCCCACCTCAGATCTCACCCCAGGACCCACCCCAGACCCCACCTCAGATCTCACCCCAGGACCCACCCCAGACCCCACCTCAGATCCCACCCCAGACCCCACCCCAGACCTCACCCTAGGACCCACCCCAGACCTCACCCCAGGACCCACCCCAGACCTCACCCCAGGACCCACCCCAGACCCCACCCCAGAACTCATCCCAGGACCCACCCCAGACCCCACCTCAGACCTCACCCCAGGACCCACCCCAGACCTCACCCCAGACCTCACCCCAGACCTCACCCCAGACCTCACCCCAGACCCCACCTCAGATCTCACCCCAGACCTCACCTCAGACCCCACCTCAGACCTCACCCCAGACCCCACCCCAGACCCTGGAGACCTAGTGCTGAGAAAACAGATACCTCCCACCTTGGCAGATCTTACAGCGGGGTAGAGGTAAGAAACTGAAAAGAAACCCAACAAGGGAATAAAGTCTTTGGGGGGATTTTAAGCCAAACGAAGGAAAGAACTGGAATTTTGCAGCTCCTTGGTCTGTTTTAGCTGAATGACAGGAGACCTGTGTGAGAAGGGAGCATCTCACAGGAAACAGGATAGGGCATACTTCGAAGGCCAACAGAGTTTCAGCACACTGGACAGAAAAGCTCAGTGGGAGGAGCAGAACCCAAGGCTTAGGGCCCTGGAGGAGTTAGGAAGACATTCTGTGTGTACTGAGAGACATTGGTGGGCTTTAAGCAAGAAAAAGATACAGTGCATGTGTGTTTATGTGTGTGCACATGCACTTTGGGAAGCATGTGTGTGTTCATGCATATGGAGGTCAAATGTCAAAGTTGGGCGTCATTCATTTTTTCAAGAGCCTGCCACACTCTTTTTTGTTTGCTTGGTGATGGTGGTGGTGGAGGTGGTGGTGGAGGTGGTGGTGGAGGTGGTGGTGATGGTGGTGGTGGTGGAGGTGGTGGTGATGGTGGTGGTGGTGGAGGTGGTGGTGGAGGTGGTGGTGATGGTGGTGGTGGTGGAGGTGGTGGTGATGGTGGTGGTGGAGGTGATAGTGGTGGTGGAGGTGGTGGTGATGGTGGTGGTGGTGGTGGTGGTGGTGGAGGTGGTGGTGGTGATGGTGGTGGTGGTGATGGTGGTGGTGGTGGTGGAGGTGGTAGTGGTGATGGCGGTGGTGGTGATGGTGGTGGAGGTGGAGGTGGTGGAGGTGGTGGTGGTGGTGGAGGTGGTGGTGGAGGTGGTGGTGGTGGTGGTGGTGGTGGTGGTGGTGGTGGTGGAGGTGATGGTGGTGGTGGAGGTGATGGTGGTGGTGGTGGTGGAGGTGGTGGTGGTGGTGGTGGTGGTGGAGGTGGTGGTGGTGGTGGAGGTGATGGTGGAGGTGGTGGTGGAGGTGGTGGAGGTGGTGGTGGTGGAGGTGGTGGAGGTGGTGGTGGAGGTGGTGGAGGTGGTGGTGGAGGTGGTGGAGGTGGTGGTGGTGGTGGTGGTGGTGGTGATGGTGGTGGAGGTGATGGTGGTGATGGTGGTGGTGGTGGTGGTGGAGGTGGTGGAGGTGGTGGTGGAGGTGGTGGTGGAGGTGGTGGTGGTGGTGGTGGTGGTGGTGGTGGTGGTGGAGGTGATGGTGGTGATGGTGGTGGAGGTGATGGTGGTGATGGTGGTGGTGATGGTGGTGGAGGTGGTGGAGGTGGTGGTGGAGGTGGTGGTGGAGGTGGTGGTGGTGGTGGTGGTGGTGGTGGTGGTGGTGGTGGTGGTGGAGGTGGTGGAGGTGGTGGTGGTGGAGGTGGTGGAGGTGGTGGTGGTTGAGGCAAAGTCTCTCAGTGGAGCTGGGAGCTTACCAATTAGACAAGTCTGACTGGCCAGCAAACCCGAGAATTCCTCCTTCCCTGGTAGTGCTGAGATCACAGGTGGATAAACCTCTCTGACTGGTTTTCCAACAGGAGCTGAAGCTTGAACTCAGTTCTGCCTACTTTTACAGAGAGCACCTTACTCACTGAGATGTGTCTTTGTTGTTGGTTTGGAGCTTGGGGGGTTGTTATTGTCCTTGTTTGTTTGTTTTGTTTTTAATGTTTCGGTAACCTGGCAAGAGAACAAACCACCTGTAGGTCACCACGTCTACCACGCTGTAAGATCTGCCAAGGTGGGAGGTATCTGTTTTCTCAGCACTAGGTCTCCAGGGTCTGGGGTGGGGTCAGGGGTGGGGTCAAGGGGTAGGGTCTGGGGTGGGATATAGGTGGAGTTTGGGGGGGGTCTAGGGTGGGTATGGAGTGGGGTATGGGGTAGGGTCTGGAATGGGGGATCAGGTAGGGTATGGTTTGGGGTGGGGTCTGGGGTGGAGTCTGGGGTGGGGTCAGAGGTAGGGTCTGGGATGGGGTCTGGGGTGGGGTCTGGGATGGGGTATGGAGTATGGTTTGGGGTGGGGTCTAGGGTGGAGTCTGGGGTGGGGTCTGGGATAGGGGATGGGATGGGGGATAGGGTGGGGTCTGGAGTGGGGTCTGGGATGGGGTCTGGGATGGAGTCTGGGGTGGGGTCTGGGATGGGGTATGGAGTATGGTTTGGGGTGGGGTCTGGGGTGGAGTCTGGGGTAGGGTATGGGGTAAGGTCTGATAGCAAACTCCTATATGACTTATTTTTCTTTTAGTTTTTGATTTTTGGAGACAGGTTTGTGCAGCCCTGGCTGTCTTGGAACTCACTCAGTAGACTGGGCTGGCCTTGAACTCAGAGGTCCTCCTGCCCCTACATTCTGGGTGCTTGGGCAGTATGCAAGCAGGTGACAGTCATGGAAGTGAAGAGTGGGGTGTAGTTTAGAGACAGGTCCATTGCTCATTGCGTTGTCCCCACCAGCACTGAGAACCAGTTTACAGCAGTGGAGTTCAGACCACAGCCACTGACTGACCTATAAAATATGAATGCAAAGAAGACCAGAGAAGCCACACACTTCCACGTCTGCCCTGGCGGGAAGCACAGATAAATACAAAAAGATGCTCTTCTTCCTGGAAGTCATGGGCCCAAATCGTTCTCTAGGTGTGCCAGATCTGAAAGGCAGGGCCAGGTTGTCTTGGGCGTCTCTTAATGACCCTGAACCAAGGGCAGCGCTCCAAACAAGAACAATGCCTGTTCTGTGGAGTGACAAGCATGCTGCCCACGCCCATGGAGCAGTCACGGGCAAAGAGGCTCAGAGAACGAGGATGGTTGGAAGTGTGACCTCCTAAGACCCTGAGTCTCAAACAAGCTCAGAGGACGGAAGAAGAGAGAGGCAATGGGCCACACAGCCAGCTCTAGAGCGTAAGGGGAGAGGAGACAGGGTACCAGTGAGTCATCAGTGCCTACAGCTAGGGACTCGCTGTGGAGAGTTTGTTGAAAATGAAGTAAAACTGAAGATCAACATTAGATTCTTAGTGCCCTCAATAGACTTTTCCTTTTAAATAGAACCAATAGTCTAGAAACTTATGCTAGCTTCCAAATCTTATCCCCTTTGTTTATTTACTTAGTTTGTGGCTATTGACAAAACATTCAAGACCAGGACTCTGTATCAAACTTTAACAGGCTCACAGCCGTCCCAGATTACCTGGTTCAAATGCAGATTCTGTTTGCATAGGTCAGCAGCTGCCTTCCTACAGACACTCTGCCTATGCCACCACCTCCGCCCTAGAGTTACGCTTGGGGTAGGAAGGTACACTCATTACTGTGTGTTTCTGTCACCAAACCCCTGACAAAAGTGACTTAACTGAGGAGAGGATTATCTAGGGTCCCAGTTAAGGAGAGAGTTCACTCAGTTGTGACGGGAACAGTGCGGGGATTAAGGGGGTAGCAGTTTCTGTGGCTCAGAGCAGGAGGCACAGAAGGGAATTCCAGATGCCGTGGGCTTTCTCCTCCCCTGCCCCCTTTTAAAATTCAGTCCTTTACTCTCCATCCATGGGTTCGCCTACATTTCAGGTCGATATCCTCTCCCCCTTAGTTCGATATCCGCCAGCATCTGCACTGACGTCCCATAGGCTACCTCCATCTCCTAGGTGAGTCTGCATCCAGTCAAGAGAAGGAGGAGGGGGAGCCGCCACAGAAGGCTTTGGCCCTTGTGCCCTTTCTCACCCTACTTTGACTTGAATAAGATAAGTTCATTCACTACTAGACCACCCACTGTACACGAAGCAAACACCATTGAGAGAAGAGGTGCATCCAAGTGAGTGAGAAGGAATGCCTTTTAAAGAAGAGCAGTGAACGTGGGTGAGGACTGAGAGAGACATGGGGTGAACATAGCACCTTAGGCCTGGGCTCTGCCAGGCCACATATACACTGGAATTGTGCGCAATGCCCCCACTCCATCTTCAAACTCACCCTGAAGTAGGAAGGGTTCTTCCTTACAGAGAAAGAAAACCAGGCTCGGAAAAGTTAAGTAGATTTCCTGGTTCACACAGAAAAACATGATTTGGATTCTAGTTTTGCTTCTCTGTATCCACTTACATCAAATGGTCTGTGTGTGCGTGTATGTGTGTGTATGTGTGTGTGGTGTGTGTGTGTGTGTGTGTGTGGTGTGTGTGTGTATGTGTGTGTATATGTGTGTATGTGTGTGTATGTGTGTGGTATGTGTGTGTGTATGTGTGTATGTGTGTGTGGTGTGTGTGTATGTGTGTGTGTGGTGTGTGTGTGTGGTGTGTGTGTGTGTGTGTGTGTAGGGAAACATGCTGATAGCTTCTTACAGGCATTCAGGGTTGAGATGGTGGATATCCCCATTGTAGACCCATCCACTAAAGAAATATGGAAGAACTGTACCGAATTTGTCTGGCCTACCAGAAAATCACAGCACTGGGGACTTCATGCTGAAAACATAATTTTTACGACTGCAGAAAAAAAGACAGGTTTTCTTATCCGTTCCTAAGTTCTCCTTTTATGGGCTGCAATTCCACAGTCCGCAAAGCCACATGCCCAGCCAAGAGATGCTGGCATCTCTGGCTCATGACTACAGATGCTAATAGACATTTCAGCTGCAACCACCCGGGAGCCGTCTTCTGGTACACGCCTGTCTCTGTCCGAGGAGAGCAGAGCTCAGCCTGGACATCCCGGGTGGGAATGTGCTTCGTACCATGCACTGTGGGGCAGAAAACCTCAAAGTGAGGTTCCCTTTACAATAGCTGTCCCTTTTCTGGAGTCCCTTGGCTCTGTCCTGACCACCCACTTACCCACATAGATGGCTCCCTCCCAGCTTCAGCCACCTACTGCCCCAGTTGACCGCTAATTTGGAGCCCTGGTGGGTGGTGGCACATCTGGCTTTCAGAAACAACTCCATTTACTCTCTGTCTTTCTGAGTCATTGTTGCTCGGCTGGAGGCAGGAAGAACAAAACCTACTGAGGCATTGAGTCTTGCCCGATGGCCACCCCTGCTCTGACACACAAAGGGTGCCACCTGAGGCTCTGGGTGCCTGGATGATGCCCACGCAAACCAAGACAGTTTGTCATTAGAGGCCAAGATACCTGAAGTCGGGCCCTCCCAGAGACCCACCAGCAGACTTTAATCATATTGTCTGTCTGTCCCCACTGATGCCTGCTTTCTATTTCCTGTCTTGCGTACAGGAACGTGAAGTCCACCAGTTAGAGAAAGGACCCTTTCAAGACTGCAGGTGTTTCCCCCGAAGCATAGCCCAGCTTCGTCTCTAGGATTGTTACCACTTTTCTAGACCCCATTCACTCAGTTCTGGGGCAGAAGCCATACGGGCCACAGAGGCAAAGACAGTTTCCCCCACAAACCCAACCACCAGCCACCCCTAGGACAAGAACTCACATCTTGGTATCAACAGTATATTTTGTCCTTAAGAAGTTAGGGAGAGAACCAGACAGAACACCATATCTTTTGCAATCATGTCTTTTTTATTATTGAAGCCCGAGGGGTCCCATCTCTTTCTGCCCGCTGTTGACTTCAAGGTAGCACTCAGTGTCCAGGGATGACGCTTAAATACAAATTGAGCCCTCGCCATCATGAAAAGAGGTAGGTTTTAGGGGTGATTTGTTTAAAAGCAAGATCATAAATCAGCTGTCCGTTTTTCTTTCTTCCAGGCCTGGCACACTCACCTTTACACTGAATTAATCGCATCTGAAACTTGACCTCACAGCCCCACCCCCACCCCTTCCCCACCCGGGGCCTGCTGGAAACATGTGCATGAGGCCTTGCAGTCAGTGTAGCAAGAGCTTAAATTGTTCCACATTTTTAATAAATGAGCCAGGAACCCATGGGACAACTCCCATTGACCCCAGCACTCGACATATTGATCAAATGAAGAAGGTGGAGTCAGATTGGCAGTGGCCAGACTTGAGAGGACAGTTACTAACTGTGGCAGGCCCACGCCTGGGCAAAACTGATCCACACTCTCAATTGCAGCCAGAGTGCATCTCAGCCTTCAGAAAAGCTCAGAAACATTAACTGCCAGGGACAGCTCAGCTGGGGATGGGGGAGGGGCGGGGTAAAGGGAAGAGAGAAGGGAAGGCATGCGGGACCACCTGCCAGAGATGGAGCAGCCTTTGCAATCTGCAAAGAGCCAGGTCTCTGGGACTTCTGCCAGCTTCTTCCTTCTCTGATTCTAAAAAAAGAAATTTGATTGCAAAAAAAAAAGTTTGGAGTTTACTGTAACGGACCTACGACTCCATGGTGTAAGTGAGCCTGGGTGAGAAGTGTCACAGCCCATGGTGACACTGGAGACAGGTTTGGCATGGAGATCAGCTTCCTCCCCAAGGACCCTGCACTTTTTGGTAAGGAATAAACATGAAAATTGATTTGACAAATGGCTACTATAGCCAATGCTAGAATCTGGAAGCACTGAGCAAGGCACGAGGCCCACTCGCGCAAACATGGTCTAGCCAGGCAGGTGATACAATGGCAGAGATGTGACAGGGAATAAGAGAAGGGCCTTATTCCTAGAAGGTCCTACAGAAGGACCACCTAGACGAACATGCTTGGGGACATTTTCCACATAGAAGCTCTCCATCCAGGCTGAGGCCAAGGACATAGGACAGGAGTTGTCTGCAGGGCTGTCAGAAGGACTGAGATGTATACAAGCAGAGAAAGTGGGGTGTCCTTGGGAACCGAAAGAGAGAATGAAGTTACAGTGCAGAAAACAGGACCAGCAGGGGAGCCGATGAAGGGGAGCCTCCAGGAAGTCCCAAGCAGCCTGCAACAGGAGCTTAGACGGCAGGAGCACAGGGTTAGATGGCAGGAACACAGGGCTGGGGCACCCAGAAGAGGGAGCCATGGAATTCTCTGAGCGTGGCTGGAGAACGTTTGCCTGCTAAAGGATGACTAGGTTTGCTCCAGAAGTGAGAAGACTGCTTCAGGGGGAGGAAGCAGAGGCAGTGTGGCTCTGGCAAGAGTAACTTTACTCTCTCTCCAGTCCCAGGTGAGCTCCTGGATGAACAACACACGCTATGCCAGGTTCTTCTGGATCACAGTGAGGTTCAAAATATGGAGTCTGAAGCTCCAAGAAAGGTGGAGGGAACACGCATGTAGACCACATCCCCTCAGCCCAGGGACCCTCCTGCAGAGAACAACCTGTATCTAATATTCAGGCCAGGCAGCTGGAATCACATTCAGGGAATGAGGGAAATGAGCGCTTTCTGGAGGGGCTTTAATAAGCAAGCAGTCATGGCCCTGTTCATATATTGTGTAGAAACACCATCCAAACCAGGGTCCTCAGAAGCCATGCCAATTCAATCAGCACAACTTGGTGTGTGGTGTTCCAGACAGAGATGTTACAGAAATGTCACATTTATTCTTCTGTCACCCCCGAAGTAGAGGAAGCAATCCTGTCATTTTACTGTGAGAAAATGGCAGTCAAATACCCTGCCCAAGGTTCTCAGTCTGGTTAGCAAGTGAGAGTGAGGAAGGTCCAAGACTTTCTGGGACACACGCGCGCACACACACACACACACACACACACACACACACACACACACACTCGTGAAGGCAGAGGGTTGGAGAGTCTCCAACTGAGAGGCAGTCCTCAGAGGTACTTTGTATCTCTCTGTATCACTTCTCAGGAAGTCACTCAGAACCCCACATGCAGTGAATGAGGATTTAGAAGTTGTAGATGGGGCTGGAGAGATGGCTCAGTGGTTAAGAGCACTGACTGCTCTTCCAGAGGTCCTGAGTTCAAATCCCACAACCACATGGTGGCTCACAACCATCTGATGCCTTCTTCTGGTGTGTCTGAAGACAGCGACAGTGTACTTATATACATAAAATAAATAAATCTTTATTAAAAAGTTGTGGTTGAACAAACAATTAGAATAAAGAAGCTCACAGCAGTTGTCTCAGGGAAAACTTAACTAACAGTCTAAGAAAACCCGAGATGGCGGCACAAATGTCCCAGGCCGAACTGAGGGAGAGGATGAAAGACAACACGTGGAGAAAGGGGCCCTCAGAGGGGGTCATTCTTTGAGTCACCTGTCCTCCAGCACAGGACAAGTCTGAGTCATCAGGTTTACCTGTGCCACCTCTGCTGAGTCACTGCCAGTCAGTGGGCTGCCCTCGTGTAAGGTGTGTGCTGGTGTGTTTGCATCCGTGCCCACACATCCAGCAGTGTCAGCCAGGGTGACTCATGAACTCTCACGTTCTATCCAGACATGTCACCATTAAGTCTTGTCAGGGATTCTATGTTTGTCTGGCTCCAGAGAGAATGTTTTTCCACAAACAGGAAGCAGGACTTGTCCGCTGGGGTACAGGACAGGAAACCACCCACCAGCTACACTGGAATGTGTTCATCTCACCTCAGAATTCATCCATCAACTGCCCCCTCTTCCTTCTGTTGCCTCCGGCTTCTGCACCAATTCCTAGAAGATTGACAGGAAACATAGTTTCACTGGTGGCCTTTACTGTCTGTTACAAAACTCTTCAGAGTCTCCAAGATTCCCTGGTACCCCTCATTCACTCTTCTGAAATTCTTATTCTTTGTCCATGGTGTCATTCCTCACAGTAAAACCAAATTCACATCCTCATACATCACTCCCTGCCCCAAACCCTCTCATCTCCTGCCATACACAGTCTTTGCAAAGTCTTTGGTTCCCCCCACAAAGTGCTGTGTCTCTAATAATGTCCACTGTGTTGCCAGTCACACACAAGACAAGAGGAACAGGTCCCAGGACCTGTAAAATGTGACTCTGGTCACAGCTGAGCAGTCCAGGGATGAGAGTTAACCTAACCCATGTCTGTGTGGATCACCTTCCTGGGACATAGGAACAAAGATTTGCTCAGCAATGACAATCTTAGAATCCCATGCCTTCCACAAATAAATTGAAGCTGAGGTGAGATAGGAGAGATGGGAGCCCTTCCCAAGATAAAGCCAGGAAGGCTCAGACAGCAGTTCCACAGTAAGGGGAGAAAAAGCTGACCTGAGAAGTGGGGCTAAGAGAAACCATTCTCTCCTGAATCCCTAGGGCTTTGTACCCAGAAGGTGCTCTCCCTGGTTTTACCACTGAAGCGCAGTAGATGAAAGAGTTAAATGTCCATTTACAGTGAAATAAAAATATGACTAAAAATATTTGAACCACCGAGTACAGACAATCATACTGTTTTAGAAATGGTTTTTCCTATACTCACAGTTCATAAAATGCCCCTTCCAAATCCTTCATATTTACCTTTTGTGTGAGTGTCTGGGTCTCCATGGAGCCATCTTCTGCATTACCAGACATCAATTTCCAGATCGTCAACATATTTTTCTGTGTCTGTCGTTTGACATTCTTTATAGGCCCATGCCAGGATATGTTACTCCATGCCACAGAAAGAAGTGAGGCAGACACAGAAGGGGTGGAGAAGGGAACCGAGGGATGGATTTATAACTTCAAACACATTACTCGTTTTCTTCTGGGAAGTTCTTATTCCCGGCCTAAAATTGATCCCCCTCAGTGGTCTTGCTTACAGTTACAGCCGTCGCTTGTGATAGGACTATGTATCATCAGTGATTTTTTCCTATAGAATATGTCTAAAGATTTCAAAGGCCCTCGAATGGAGATTGGTTGCCTTTACTTCAGACTGGGCCTTAACCATAACCTATTCTATCATTCAGACCAACTGAGAGGGAGTTCACTGTGACAGGAGAGCTGGACATGGAGCGTAAGGCTGTTTCCGTGGAGCCGTTTGGCTGAGTCCTTACCCTTGGTGTTAGTGTATTAGTTATAGCCACTGCTGTATCTCATTTAAACTGGGCAGACACCGCCTGAGTCCACACCGTGGTTATCCTACAGGTGGTATGATCAAGATCGCCAAGACATATGCTTGCCTCAGGCCACACAATGTGTAAGAAAGACAAATTATATGATATATGATATACAATATATGATATGCGATACATGGTTTATTATTATTATTATTATTATTATTATTATTATTATTATTATCTGGCTGGCAGAAGATGGAGGTGGCCTCCATCTTTACATGAGGGTCTTACCTGCACCTGAACAGTCACTTGCTTCCTAGTTGGATCTTTGCACACCCCTCCCCCTTGTCCAAGAAGAAAGAAGCATGTGGCTATTTTCCTCTGTGAGAAGTAGAGCTCACAGAATGCCTTTGAGGAAAGCTGAACTATAATTTTACTGAGCAACAACCACCATGGGCCAAGATGTATGCTTCGTTTTATGATCAAAATTTCTAAAATCAGGTAGCTGTGACCTACAGATGAAAAGGAAGCTTAAAACAACAAAGAATCGCTGGGTCATGGTGCATGACTTTAATGCCAGCACCTGGAAGGCAGTGGCAGGCAAATCTCTGAGTTCAAGGCCAGCCTGTTCTCCAGAGAGGGAGTTCCAGGACAGACAGAGCTGCACAGAGAAACCCTATTTCAAAACAAACAAACACACACACACACACACACACACACACACACACACACACACACAAAGGAGAAGGAGGAAGAAGAGGAGAAGGAAGAGGAAGAGGAGGGGGAGGAGGCTGCCAGTCAGGCAAGTGCTCCACAAACCCTGGCCCAAAAGGGTGAAGTTGTTCTCCAAGCACCAGAACCAAAAAGACCAAGTCCCTTTATTCTGCCACCCTGGGGCTCCAGTGAGGAAGAGGGAGGCCCCACCATGGTGTATCTTGATCTTGATGCCTCTGAAACTATCCTCTGCCTGGTCTGTGAGGACTAAAAGAAGCGTCCTCACCTTGGTGGGCAGACACAGAGTCCTGTGCAGAGCTGCACTGCACTGGAGGGTATGACAGCCAAGAATGCTTTCATAGCTGCGCCCTGCTGCCTGATTCCGTCTGGAATGCATAGCCCTTGTCCCTTTGATCTTTAATATGGCTGCTTGCAGGGGCCTGGTCCCATATTCTCATCTCCTTCGTCATGTTCCACATTGTGTCTCCACCCTAAGTTCCTGGACACAATTCTGAAACCCTGGTTCAGAATGCCCTCTCCCTCCCTCCCTCTCTTCCCAACCATTGCTGAAGGTATGCCTTTACTCAGACCACCAACATCACACACACACACACACACACACACACACACACACACACCAGCAGATACCTGACCACCCATGAGCATCCTCTGTTCATCCTGATGAAGGGACACTTGCCCCTCCTCTTCTTGGGTCTTCTAGTCAGTGTTTCCTACACCCCCAAAACAAAGATCCAGTTGCTTCGAAACCGGCATCTGGTATCTTGGCTGGGGCTTCCTCTGTTTGTTTAGTTTTTGCTTTGCATCCAGATGTTGGTGTCATGTAGGCCTTGCCTGGAAGTCCTGCAACCCCAGCTAGAAGTTGTGCTTTCCATTACCATAAGGAGAAGTCATCCCACCTGGGAGCTGGGAGCTGCAGCTTGTCCTTTCAGAACAAGAGGCTCTCTCTCCTGCTCTGCGTCCACAGTCACAGCCTAAGGCTCAACCTGCTCAAAGACAGTTAGCTGTGGATGTGCTGCTGTCTTTTTAAAAGATTTGTACAGAACACCAGTGAGAACAAAATGCTGGAATCTGATCTTTTGAGCTGAGTGGAGGCCCCAAAGATATCAGGTCACCATCCCTGGAATCTAGGAATATTACCTCATTTGGGAAAAGAGTCTGAAATTAGAGAAATGGTTTGGTCTATAAAGCGCTAACAGCACACATATGAGAACCTAAGTTTGGATCCCTGACACACATATAAAATGCTAGGTGTTGTAAGGCTATCTGTGATTCTAGCACTGTGAAGGCAGAGGCAGGTGAGTTTGGGGTGCTGGGCTGCTAGAGGCCCCAGAAGGACTCGAGACCTGTTTCCGCTCAGCTGCTACGTCAAGTGGGAGAGCAACCTATGGACAGCCCAGCTTAGACCTGACCCACCACGGCAGAGCTTCCTGCTAAGTGTGGTCCTGAGGTCAGTCAAAGACCTAAGGGCCTCATCGCCTTCTGGTCCGTTGTAGAAGACCTGAAAGATGAACCCCACAAACTTGTGTGTGCTGACAAGCGAATCAACCTGGTGTCCTCGAATTTACCCCACGGTAAATGTGGTTGATTAACAATAGCCCATCCTGGTCAGACCTAAGAAGTGTGAATGGTCAGAGTTCACCCCTCTCAAATAAAGAGCAACGATCTCCCCAAGATACTGATAGAACCACTGGTTGAGTACGTCTGCTTTCTGTGAACCTGAGCCATGGTGAAGAAAGAGAAAGCTTACCGTGCCTGGCTATCCACTAATGGCAGGCCTTAGGCCAACAACTGTGGACAGTGTGTTCACTGGGCAGAGAGACCGGGCTATCAACCTTACCACTGCAGAAAGCAACCCTCTGAAACATCCTCAAGCTTATCGCCTGCCACCATCTAGGATATGATACTCATCCTCCCCTCCCAGGACTGTGCTGTCTGGAAACTCAAGAACTAGGATTTCCACAAGAACTGTGCCAAGAGTTGGAAAAATAGATAACGTTCTTGATGGCAAAAATAAACATACCATAAAAAACCAAAACATTTTAACCAATTTGATCTGCAGATTAGGAAATTGTGTTGCTAAGGCTCCAACCTGGTGGTCTTTTAACTGTCTGGACTTAAACCCTGAGTAACTGTGTAAGACTAATAGAAACCAGCAGATGCCTGTCCCAGCTTCCTTTGCCAATAGCACATTCTATTTTTTGTATGTTTCTTAATTGTTTATCCACTTGCTCCATGAGAAAAGAAACAGAAAGAGGACACTCATGAAAACCCAAGTCTATAAATAAAAAGCCATATTTCTATGTATGAACAAGAAAGTGGAGAAAGGGGGGAAGAAAACCTGTGCCCACTCACCCCAATGTTTCTAAATATGCAAGCATTTGGCATTATGTAGGGACGGGCTCTGTGAGTGGTGCTTAGAGGACAGAGTCCCCTTTAATTTGACAGTCATATCCTCCTGCCAATGCTGAAGCTACAGCTAAATGAAAATCAAAACAACTATTCCAAAATGATGAAATTTGGGGATTGAATTGAACCGTTTGATGCTACTGAAAACACATCAATTTTGGCTAATTCCACAGGAAGTGACCCAGAGCCTTCCTGCCCGGCCACTGGTCACTGTGGTTACCTGGGTGGTACCCTTTCAGGACCAGGGCTCCCTGCTTTCCTTCTCCTTCAGCCTCAGCTCACCACTGACACTCAAGGAGCTTCTGATGGACTTCATGTGCCACAGGATAGGAAGGTCAGCCATTGTTCAGAACAGGAAAGGGCATCACAGCAAGAAACAATAACAGGGAAGGAGAAAAGAAAAGACAAGGGAGTGGCGGAGATAAAAGCCAAGCAGGAACATGTAATTTGAAGAGGAAAGGGCTACCAGACCACTTCAGAGGGTTAGCTGAACCGAATGAACTGAAGACAAGGCCAGCAAAATGTCCCCGTTACCCTTGGCTGTGCCCAGGTTATTTATATCCTTAAGAACCCCAAGATCCGAGAATTTGCACATTTTTCAAGTGTCCACTCAGTTATTCAGAAGTTACTTG
This sequence comes from Rattus norvegicus, assembly GCF_021556685.1. Lineage (NCBI taxonomy): Eukaryota > Metazoa > Chordata > Mammalia > Rodentia > Muridae > Rattus > Rattus norvegicus. Next base: position 192,200,190 of record NC_141535.1, read on the forward strand.
GAGACTGTATAGGACTCTGGGCTTAGTTCTAAGGCATTTTCAAGGTTATAGCACGAAGCTGGAGTTAGAAATTCCAAAGATGTGCTACAGAGATGAAATGGAGGGCAGTGCTGGGGAGTGCAGGGGTTGGGGAGGCACTCGGCAATGGGGGGATCAGCAATGGGTGAGTGTGTGGAGTGCACTCAGCAATGGGCGAGTGCGGGGTAGGGGGGCACTCAGGTCTAGTTGGCTTATCTTTCTCTAGGCTCGTCTAGACTGAGACGGATGATAATTATGAAAAATTTTAAAGCAGTTTTTGAGCTAGAGACATAGCTCAGTTCGTAAGGGGTTTGCCAAGCACACACAAAGCTATCGCCTCATACAACAGCGAGTGGTGGTGAATGCCTATAAGCCCTGTACTCAGGATGGGGAGGCAAGAGGATTAGATGTTCAAGGCCATCCTTGGCTACATAGCAAGTTAGAGCGCAGTGTAAGCGACACAAGACCCTGCTTCCAAAAACTAATTCAATGATCATAACAAATTTGGGGATGTTTTTCCTTACATTATCTTTCTAAATGAAGGTATGAACTGGTCATTCTCTGTCTCCAAATATCACACTACACTGATCCCCAAACCTTCTTAGCAGTTCTCACACGGTATGCTCTGTTCTATACAAAATTAGTATGACCGTGCAGTATGAGAACTAGTCAAGAGTGAGGCCCTAATTAACAGTGAAGTAGACAGAACCAAACACAGAAACCTGAGCTCTTGGGGAAGCTGCACAGGACAAAGGACAAAGGGAAAGGGTGAGAAGAAGAAAGGGCAGTCACATACAGGGAAGCTCAGGGAGAGGGGAGACCTGGAAACTTGGAAACTTCAAGACACGATTATGTGACATCCTGTGAGTTGAGGGATGACTGCATGATCAGAAGGCAGAAGTCACTGCTCCTTTTTCCTCTGAAGCATCCAAATGAAAGAAAAGAAATGTATGGTAAAAACTGTACAGCATTTCAGGAAAAGACTTTGGAGATGGAATATCTTTGATTTGAGTTGGATCTTCTAATACTGTTCTCTGTCTCTGTTTTTGTCTCTCTTTGTGTGTCTTTGTCTCTGTCTCTCTGTCTCTGCCCCTCTGCCTCTCTTTCTCTCTCTCTCTCTCTCTCTCTCTCTCTCTCTCTCTCTCTCTCTCTCTCTCTCTCCTTTTCCCTCTTTTCCCCTTCACCATCAGTGAAAAGGCCCACATGAGAAAGAACCAAGCCAACCATCAGGAAACTTAGACCAACAACCTACAAGGAACCCTATCCTGCCAAAAGTCATGTAGCTGGAAGATTACAGACTGAGTCTATACAACGCAGAAACTCCCATCAGTCCTGTAATGACAGCTCTGAGACCCCGTAGCAGAGAACGGGGCTGGGCCACAGCTCAGTCTGGGCTTTAGTAACCTGAGCCTGTATTATGCATCAATACCTAGCTGATCCAGGGTAGTTACTTATGAGGAAGAAGATTACATCTAGGCTCAAGACTTTTGTTTTCCTAGATTGTACAGAGCCTGGGCACCAGATCCGTGGATCACATTAGGCACAATTGAGTCAGCACTAGGAGGGCAGCATTCTTTGGTGAGATACTGGGGCCTCTGAAGTAGCCTACGTGCTGCTGAGGCTCTTGCAGAGAAGAAAGGCTGCAGGCAGTAGAAAGGGAGCACCAGATGTGTGATTCAGAGACCTGGCCGCTTGTCCTCAAGCTGGCAGAAGGAGTAAGATCTAACAGCCACCCAGAGGTTAGCCTTGACACTTGGACTCTTTTCTCTGAACTGAGAGGAAAAAAACCACAGAGGTTTTGGTTTTGGTTTTGTCTTTAAGAAAGAAGGAAAAGCACCGATATTTGCTGAGAGACAAACAGGAGCCATTTTCGAAACTGAGGAGATGGAACTGTTGGTCAATGTCCTAAGAGGGGAAAATGTTCAGAGCAGATAAGAAAGTGCTGGCAAGTCAGAAGTGTACTTTGAAACGATTATAAAGGTCCCCAGAGTTGGAGGACCTGAGGATGGCTTAAGAGTGTCATCTGGAGAATGGGGGAGGAACCCACTCTGCCCACTGCCTTAGACCCTTCAAGGAAAGAGAAGAGTGTGTTGAAGCTGCAGGGAAATCTCCAGGGCACATGTGAGCTTCTGACTTGGAGAACCAAGAGGAGTCTGTCTCAGCAGAACAAGGGTTTTACTGTGTGTGGTGAGAAACTTAAGAGGGAAGCAAGCACACCCTGAGTTGGGTGAGGCAGAACTCAACCTTAAGGAAGCCAGAGAAACGTTTCAATGGCACAGGTAGAGGAGACTGGGGGGCTACAGATGACCCGGGGGCCAGAGGTTCCTGTCAGTGAGAGCACACTGATAGCAGGTAAGTTCGTTGCATTGACCATCTTCAAACTCCAGCTGCACTTCAACCTCAGTAACTCATCTGAGTGCATAGAACTGGGAGCCCAAGCCTCCTCCGAGACTGTCTCCAGATGACTGCAGATTTCAGGAAAGCACTGGCTTGCTGTTTTCCTGTAGTAAACAGTGGCAAACAGAACCCATTAAAGTGCTGGCTAGTTTATGTCAATTTGATGCGAGCGAAAGTCGTTTGGAAAGAGGAAACATAAATTAAGTAATCTCCCTAACCAGATTAGCCTATCACTACATTTTCTTTTTGTACTCAGTGTAGGAGGGCTGCGGTGGTTTAAATAGGTATGATCCCGGTAGAGTCACATGCTTGAATGTTTGGCCCACAGGGAATCAGGAGGTGTGGCCTTGCTGGAGTCGGTGTGGCCTTCTTGGAGGAAGTGTGTCAGCATAGGAGCAGGCTCTGAGAACTCATGTATGCCCAAGCTACACTGAGTGAGACAGCCTCTCCTCCTTGCTGCCTTCGGATCAGGATATAGAATTCCTGGCTGTCTCTAGCGCCATGCTGCCATGCTTCCCACCATGACTAGACCTCTGAAACTGTAAACCAGCCCCAACTAAATGTTTTTTTTATAAGAGTTGCCATGGTTCCGAAGTGTCCTCACAGCAACGGAGACCCAAGACAAAGGCTCAGCCCCTGTGAGCAGTGCCACCCTGGGTAGGCGTTCCTGAGCTCTATAAGAAAGCAGGCTGAGCAAGCTGCTCAGTGAGCAAGCCAGGAAGCAGCGCCCTCCATGGTCTCTGTTTTAGTTCCAGTGTCAAGGTCCCAGCCCTGTCTGTGTTTCTGCCCCGACTTCTCTCAGAAATGTACTGTACTGTGGAACTGTAAGAGAAACCCTTTCCTCCTCAAGTTATCTTCTGTCTTGATGCTTCAACAAAGTAATACAACACTAAATCTAACGACCTGAGTGTGATGCTCAGAACCACATGGTGGAATGAGAGAACCGCCACACACACACTCACACTCACACACACACACACACTCACACACACACACACTCACACACACATACACTCATACACACACTCACACTCACACACTCACACACACACTCACACACTCACACTCACACTCACACACTCACACACATACACACTCATACACACGCGCGCACACACTCACACACAGACACAGACACACACACACTCACACACACACTCATACACACACATGCACACACACTCACACACACTCACACACACAGACACACACTCACACACACATACACACTCTCACACACACATTCACACACACTCACATACACACACTCTCACACACACATACACACACAGACACACACTCACACACACTCACACACACATACACACTCTCACACACACATTCACACACACACTCACATACACACACTCTCACACACACACATACACCCACACACTCACACACACTCACACACATACACACTCTCACACACACATTCACACACACTCACATACACACTCTCACACACACACATACACCCACACACTCACACACACTCACACACACATACACACTCTCACACACACATTCACACACACTCACATACACACACTCTCACACACACACATACACCCACACACTCACACACACACAGACACAGACACACACACTCACACACTCACACACACAGACACAGACACAGACACACTCACACACTCACACTCACACACACTCACACACTCACACACATGCACACTCACACACTCACACACACTCACACACAGACACAGAAACACACACACTCACACACACACTCATACACACTCACACACAGACACACACTCACACACACATACACACTCTCACACACACATTCACACACACACTCACATACACACACTCTCACACACACACACTCACACACACATACACACTCTCACACACATTCACACACACACTCACATACACACACTCTCACACACACACACATACACCCACACACTCACACACACACAGACACAGACACACACACACTCACACACTCACACACACAGACACAGACACACACACACTCACACACTCACACACACACAGACACACACACACACACACACAGGTAGACAGACAGATGTAAAAAAATAAATACAGTTCCACATTTATTCTTTAAAACTTTTCCATTCAATACTTTACCGAATGGCAAATTAGCATAGAGGAAAGAAACTTGGATCAAGACTTCGGGGAACTGGGTCTCTGTTCCAGCTCCGTCTGACAAGCTATGTGACCTTAAACTAACTTCCCTCACTCCATATGCCAAGCAAGGGCTAAACCAGATTCCCTCATGTCCCTGCAGCACCAACATTGCAAGTTCCTGCAAACAGAGAACATGAGGCCAGCTCTGAAGATCACGTGGGTCAGGTTTCAGTTATTTCACTTTTCAAATAGAAGAAACATTCCAGTCCCTATCTGTAACCTTCTGGAGACTTCCTATCCATTGATAGGATTCCCTGTGGGAAGAGTTTTGAAATAGTGGTCATTACTGTGAAATAAAATTCTGGGGATTAATCTGCAAGCAAGGCTGAACTTTTTGAGTGCCTTTTCCCAAATGTATGAGAAATCCTTTTCCAATGGGCCATGGGGCAAATTCTTTTCCGAAGCATCTTGTGTGTATTCTCCAAGCTGGGTTCTGCAGGAGAAAAGAGTTGAGGCCAGATAACTTGCCACTTACTCATAAAGCTGTTGTGGAAGACAGACTGACAGCCACCGATGAATCACGTCTAAGCCATTTCATGTCTAAGTTTCAAATTATCTGCAAGTATTACCCCACGCACATCCATGTAGCTTCACCAGTGACACCATGAGACAGCATAGAGCTTCAGGAATAGCCATGAGGTGAAAGAGGGACTTTCTCCTGGTCTGCAGCCTCCCCAGAGGCTCATTTTGTTTCTTCCCTTCTCCCCTGCACTCTCACTTCACACACGGGCACCCCAGCCCATTTAGTCCTATCTTGTACCATGTCAACAGCTCCAGATAACCTACAACAGTGTCTCAACCCAGACCCACACACGACACATGAAAGGAAGAAGATGAAAAGCAGACCAGGAAGCTGCCTTTGATTCCAAATGCTGGAATTTTGATTATCCTGGCCAGGCACTTGGGGACTCTGCAGTTTTCCTTTTTCATAGCACTATCACCAGTATCACCAGTACACAACCAATGCAATAACACACTTACAACAGTGCATAGCATAGTTCAACAATGTTACACTTTATTTTTTTTTTAGTCATTTGACAAGGATGTTTTTGTGGTATTCTGGATGCTGCGTTCCCTTTCATAGCATCTAAGCTATGAATTAGCTATAATGAACTGAAGTAAACTTTTTAATAGTACTATGTTAAAAGGAATGCAATTCACTCGGGGTAGGAGAGTTGAGGCTGGTGAGTCTTGAATGCTGAGTAACAGTGGAAAGATAAGCAAGGACTAGCCAGATGGTGAGTGAAATCCGGTGCAGAGTCAAAGCAAAGTGAACCAGAAGGGGCAGGGAGGAACGGATCTACAGGAGGAAGATGGAGACATCTACTCTAATCCACTAAAGATGGAGTTCAAAGTAGACACCAGGGGGCTGGGAGGGGGAAGGGCAGATGGGAACCAACCTGTGAAGGTTTTAAATGGCACCCTGGGAATTCCGCTTTCATTCTTTAGGTGGTAGGAGACATACCTGGTCATGACTAATTCTACAGTTTAGAAAAGTGCTTCTAATGTCACTGAAGAGAATGGATCAAGAGGAAAAGGAAGATTGCCAGAGACTGAGGCCGGACACCTCCCTCTCCTCTTGTTCTTTGTTCCGTTTACATCTCCTTCCCTAACTTTGACCAGAGAAGTCCCTTGTGGACAGTGCCATGTCTTATGCACCTTCATGCCCCAGAATGCCTGGGGTAGTGTGAGCACAGAGTAAGTGCCATTATACATAGTGAGTAACCAAACCTGAGGCAGGGTGGCAGCAGCCTGAGTCTCTTAGAGACGAAAGGCACATTCGACAGACATTTTCTGAAGTAGTTCAGAAAGTATTTGGTTTCTGGCAAAGGAAAAAAATTAAAGTTTGTCTATTGGACAGCTCATGTCTTTGGGCTTTTTGTTAATTAGGGAGAGTGATCAGTGAGTGGGAGAGAGGCAATGGCTGGGTAGGTGCACAGAGAAGTCTGTGGCCAGGATCCTGAAGTCCAGGGCAGGCTGGAATCTGCTCCTGAGGTTCAGTGTCTAATGGTGTTGCTGCCAGGGACAGCCAGATCATTCAAATTCCCCCATTTTCAACATGGACTGAAAACTTCAATCCCAGTGAAAGAAATACCCTCCCTGCAAATAAATAAAATAAATAAAAATGGTGTTCAAAGTTCCCTGCTTCATTCAATACAAAAAAAAAAAAACAAAGAAAAGATGGGAGGAGGAGGGGCAGAGCTAATCCTCTGACGATGTCAGCTCACTGCAAAGAGTTAAATATAACTCTGGCAGAGACACACCCCAGGGGCCTACCCAGCATTCTTCCCACCAATGTTCCTCAGGTCTCTCAGGGAGGAGACACTTGGCTGGAGGCACAGGCCAAGGCCTTTACTGGGCTCCCTTGGTGCATGGAAGGAGTCCTGAAAAGAGAGTTAAAAGGACTACTTTAGGGCTGTGGTCACTTCTGTACTAGGTAGCCATGGGAAAGTCACTTCAACCCCCTAAGTCACATTAGATTTTTGTCTGTGTGTGTGTGTGTGTGTGTGTGTGTGTGTGTGTGTGTGTGTGTATGCATGAGTGCACACACACATTTTCTTAACTACTTAGCACTGACATAATTCTGGGACCCCAGGTACTCCCAGATGACACCTCCATCAAAAGAAGCAGAAGTTTGCAAAATCATTACCTTATCCCATAGACCCTGATGGGCCGGATGGACCAGCACCGAAAGATCGGAAAGTGTCCACTTCCTACGGTATCTACAGACACAATTTTGGAAGTCTGAACATGAGGTGTTGCCTTTAACAAAACTTAAACTGCAGGAGTAGAATCGGAGCCAGTCACTGGCTGAAAATGGAATGGCTGTGAGAACTTTAAGGCAAGTACAAGGCACACCTGGGCTGCACGGCTCAGCTGATGAGTAAAGTCCGACTTGCCGAAGGGTGCCAGTGAGGTCTCAGGGGCCGTGAGCAAAGTCTTGCTGGGATTTTGAAGAGAAGAGGCCCTCTATGTCACAGAAGAATGTGGCCAACATTGTCTCCTGTAACTGCATGACTGAGAAAATGTAGCTAACGTACTGGCTAATTTACCTAAGACACTCTCCAGAAGTCTTTGAGGTGCCACCTGGTTTCATAAGGCTGTTTTGTTAAAATGTGAGAGGACAAAGAGGAGCTAAGAAAGACGGGGTTTTAAAACCAGGTCTGGGTTTTAAGGTTCTGAGATTAAATAATACTATTATGTATGTGTGCTTGTGTTTGTGTATGTGTATGTGTATGTATATGTGTATGTATGTAAAGATTCAACTCATGCTCCCTAGGGCACAATGATAAAGGGGTGATCTGGGCCAGGCCTATCACCTCCTCTGTTAAAGATCTCAGAAAGGCAGAGAAAGGGGTGGTTCTCAGAAGCAGCCCAGAAAGGTGCACATGCTCAGACTCTATTTTTGAGTTTAAAGATCTCTGGTGCCACATCTAAAAAAAGTAAAATGATAAGAGCTTTAAAAGGTCATTGTCGGGGTTGGGGATTTAGCTCAGTGGTAGAGCGCTTGCCTAGGAAGCGCAAGGCCCTGGGTTCGGTCCCCAGCTCCGAAAAAAAGAACCAAAAAAAAAAAAAAAAAAAAAAAGGTCATTGTCCCTCAACCACTCCCAGATTGCTGCTATCATCAAACTGCAGCCAACACTTAGCAAGTGTGACAGACTGTATAAAATGAGCAGAGACCTTTAAAACCCCAAACTTCTACAAGCAGAAACAGTCTAGAAAACCAAACCTTTCACTGCAAACATGTGATACCTTCCCTCAAGGAGAAAGGATGCTTCAGCAGGGGCAGGAACTTCAGGGAATGTCTTTGGGCGGGGATGGGCTGACTTCTGAACAAGAATTATGTTTGTCTGGCCGGGTTTCAGAATCTGTAAGCCAATAAGTTTACATAAGCCTGGGTCTCTGTCTCTTGAAACAGAAATATCTATTTTAGTAATCTCACATCTATGTCTCAGCTGCACATTAGGTTTACAAGGGACAAATAACTTCTGCCCTTAGTTTCATGGTCCACAAATTGAGAAGAATTGTACTTACAGCTGTGCTTGGGAAAGGGCGGCTGAAACTGCGGAGCTGGCTTGAAGGAAAGATTCTGAGCTGTCACATAACGTGGTCACATCTTTCAGGGATCTGGGTGGCACTGTGCATGGGTCTGGAATGTGAATTATTAATAAATGAAAGATATACCATAATACCAACATTCCAGAATGTTCCAGAATGACTCCAACTTCCTGGCTTACGCATCCTTGTATAGACAGCTCCCCTGCTGTTTTTAGGTTTGTCTGTGAGACAATAGAGTAGGACAGACATAACAATGTGTCACTCTGATTTGGAAACTATGTTGCCCTGTGGTTTCTCCCTTCTCAGATCTCCCACTCAGGAAATTTGGCTGTCGTGTCTTGTGCCACCTTCCAGGCATGCCTCCATGAGGTGTAGAAGGCCCGGCCTATGGCCACCCAGTGACCATGAAGAAAACTCTCCACCCCCAGTTGAGCCATAAATATGGACCAATAGATCAAAGCAGTAAGTGGAGACAAAAAAACAAGCCTGTGTCATATGATCCATTGGTGTTTTGCCAGCACATCAAAGCTGTCATGTGAGGGAGGGAAAATCTAAGGCGAGAGACTAGAAAGGGTGCCTACCGTATACATGGAAAGAAAGTCAACCCCATAATTAAAGTTAATTGTAGGTAGATCATATACCTAAATGTCAAAAATAAAACTATAAAGCATCCAAAAGACACTAGAAGGTCTTTGCAATCTACTCATGCAACAGTGTCCCCATCTGAGACAAAAATGGAGAATTTTAACAATACCTAAAACCTGTGTTCATCAACAGGGAGGTAAAAACCACAAATTTGTGTTGCTCTCAAACTTGATCCAAGAATCTTCTTGCTGTGGGTAGTGGTCAATGCAGGGACACTTAGCTTTTCAAAGTGCCAAGAAAAAGCAACTGTGAGGACTCGGTCATGGGTGAGACATCTGTGAGAACCCCACCCCTCACCCCAAAGCTCAGGGAACACTGCAGAAGAGGAGGCAGAAAGAAAGTAAGAGTTGGTAGATTGGAAAGAATGCTGTGAAGTTCTCTCCTCTGAAGAGAGCATGGTTGTAGCACACATGATTCACAGCAACTGTGGTTACCTGCACAAGATCAAGCTGATTTAAAATCCCAGCATGGAGGGAGCCAGTGCTCCCAAGGCCCTATCTTTACCCAAGGAGCTACTGGCAGTTGATGGTTTGCTGGGGGGAAAGGGGATCACATGATCACTGACAGGTTTCCCATCCCCCACGGACCTCTCCCCACCACCATACCCTCCACCCCCATACTTGTGTGCATATGGGAGGGAGGGGGAAATAAAGAGAGAACATGAAGTTGGAAAGACGATATATTAGGGCAGGCCCAGAATATATGGAAGAAGGGAGTGAGGGACATATATACATCTATGAAATTTCAAAATAATAAATTAAATGTAAGTATATTTCAACAAACACGTTAGATTCTAAGTGACTAACTTTTTTAAAAAGCATGAAGCATACTGGAATAAAAGAGTCACAATATATGTCAAAGGACATATTAATTTCAATGACCTTATAAAATAATAGTATAAAGACAATCCAGTTTACTTTTAGTGGGCAAAGCTGTTAGCGTATACTTAGTGAATGATTATATGTAAGGAACCAGTAAATATAGGAACTCAGGACCGACAGTCATCAAAGCAGTAAAGGTAAAATCACAAGACACTGCCACAGCCTCCAAAATGCCTCAAATGAAAAGGCTGGCGAGTCAAGGCTGTGTAACAAGTAAGACCTGAGGGTCTCCTGGAGAGAGGACTAGATTGTCAGCCTACCGTGAAACAAAGGCTGCTGATTTCTGACAAACACGTCTAGGCATTTCCTCAAGCGAAATGAAAATGTGTATCTATGCAAGATTTATACAAGAATATAAAAAAGAAGCCATCTTCACAGTGGCCCAAAAGTATTTTGTCAACAAGAAAAACAGACATGATATACTCATATAATTAAATACAATTTAGCAATAAAAAATTTTTGAGAACTTCTGGTATACACACATTATAAGTCAGTTTCAATGAATTAAAGAAGCCAGACACACAAAGCCCATACTGTGAATTTCACTGATGAGAGAATAAATTCTCTGATGTGAAATGTTTCTGTTAAAGAAGCCAGATCTGGGCAAGTTACCTAAATGGCCAATAAGTAGGAAAAATTGTTCAACCTCATTTGTGTAAGGAAGTGAAAATATCAAACCCTTCAGAAGATGGCTAGTATCACCTTTCCCAAAAAATAATGGTATTTGCTACGACAGGCTCTCTCACGTGCCCCTGATACAAATTGATACGACCTCTCTGGAAAATAGTTTGGCATTGGGTATTATCCTATAACCCAGAATTTATGCAGCAGAAATGTATGCATACGATCACCAAGAGACCTACAGAGTGCTCACAGTGGCTTTATGTTCACAGCCAAAACTGTAGAGAACCCAAATGCCCATGAACTGGAAAATCTACAAATAAGTTGTGGGCTCCAAGTGTAGTAAAACACCATGCCAACTTGGAAATAGGTAAACTGTACTCGACAGCATGAGGAAGAAAACTGATAGAAAGGAAAATGCCATGTGGCTGAGTTCAAGGTCAAACGAGGAAAGGAAAACAGATCGTAGCATTAGAAACTTATTGCTGTTGTCTTTGTCTTTAATAAAATTTAAAAAAAATCTTGACTTTAAGGAAGCTTACCCTTTGGAGATAGAGGAGTGGGCATGAGAGAAGGTTCTGGAGAAACTAACTGGTCTCTTTGCTCATCCAAGTGGGCATTACACGGGTATTTCTTAGATATAATTAATTGGCTATTTATTTATGATAAGCTTTCCCTTGTGTATGTATAACAACAGCAAAAAACTGAAAACACACATGTGCGTGACAGTCCCACAGGTGTAAGTTCTCAGAAAGGCATGGCCATCCTCACTCAGCGCTCTCACCCACAGTGCTCCAACAAGAACAAGAAACAGTCCAGATTGTCATGGCAGATGCTGGCCTCCCTTGCCTATCCTCCCTGGATGGAGGTGATAGACAAGAAACTGAACCCTGCCATAGGTTTCCAAAGGCCCCTTTCTTTCTCTTTTATTTTCTGTGACTCATGGAAACAGTTTGTTGATCCCCAGCTCCTGTTCCTGAGGGTGAGGAAGGACCTTGCTCCCTTTAACATTTTATTCAAGATGCTGCTTCTATGTGCCTGACATCTTCTATGAGAAACATTGATGCTCAAGAGGTATATGAAGCATAATTGGAAAACAATATGCTGGATCGTTCTAGCCACTTGTCAGTTAAATTCATCCTCATGTGAAAGGCAGGGTAGAGAACATGGGGTTATGCACCTATGCTTCCTTCCTGACCCACAGTACACCCTCCGCCCCATCCTACGCTGACCAGTAGCAGCTAGTAATTGATTCTGTCTAGGGACTGAGCATCTAATGGAGTCTATGAGACCATCTCCAAAACCACCTCCCCAACATCGTCCCTATTTTTTCTCATCTTTTACACCACTGGCTACCAAGCTTCTGACTACCCATCTCCCTCCTTCTGTGCACATATACATACTATACCTTCTCAACACATCGGCTCATAGGTTTGGGACATCTCTAGCACCTTCTTCTTTATCTCCACCCTCACTCTTCTTCAACACTGAATTCACAGCAACCAGCCCTTGATGAGACACTGGCAGTGCCCTCCTGGGCACCCTGAGCTTCGTGTATCTCCCTCAGAGTCACCAAAGCAGAGACAGTTTACCAAGACCCTAGTTTAGAATTCATAACGTTGTGCTCTGTCTCTTACAAACAACTGAAGTGTTTATGCACACAGAGGAAATCTGGAGCACGATGTCACAGGTGACCAGTCCCTGGTGAACTCCTGACACTCTCCAAAGCTCACACACCACACCCTCGCCTCTCTTGCTTTGTTTACTGTTGGCAGGAAGCTTCACAATCGTCACTGCTTTCTGCAAAGACTATTTTTGTAAAATAAAAGAACTCTGAAGATGCTCATTTCTGTGATCTCTCACTGCTGTCTCCCGCCCCAGGAACCAGCTGAACTGCTCACTGCCAAGCCGCTTGGCACACGGCACCAGCTGGCTTGTCGGCCTCAGCCCCGCAGGGAGCTGGGGCAGGCAAGTCTCTTCACCTCTTTGTGTAGCAGCGCTGGGTGGATTCAGCATGGATACCATGATATGACACCAGAGGAAAGGTGAAATGGAACACTTCGCCTAGACAAAAAAGTGGTACTCTCTGTCTTTGCAGTCTCGGTGACACTGGACAGAAATCCTCTACAGCCTCCCTGGACCCCAGCATCAACACCTTTGAGGTTCTACTCCCTTTCGGGTAGACACAAAAAGGCCTTCAGAGGTGCCTGGCTTAGGCAGACTTTGTAAACTGGTACAACTAATCTAGGAGATAAAGTGGCATCCTCAGTGCTGGATGGTCCACTTCTGGGTACAAATCTCAGAAGTGATATAATCAGACCTGAGGATGCTTAAACCAGAATCTGTAACAATGATAGGGGAAGAGGAGAGGAAGAGAAAAGGAGTCAAGAGAGAGAGATGAAGAGACCTGGAGCAACTGAAATGCCCATCAACACACGCATGCGTGAAAGCAGAGTGAGGTCCTCTGTGGAGCTGTTGCTCAGGGCTAATCAGTGTGGGCCTTGAACTCAGATTTCCAGCACCCATGAGAAAAGTCACATGTGGTGGCTTATACTATACCCTAAGATTCCTGGGCTCTCTAGCCAGACACATCAGTCAGCTCCTGGTTCAGTGAGGAACCTGGTTACAAGCCAAGGTAGAGAATGACGGGGACAATACCTGATGTCAAGTCCTTAACTACACACATATGTACACACCCCCTGTGTCATGTATGTAACATGTACACGACACATGTTCTACATACAAAAAACAATACAATGACTGAGCTACAGGAGACTTATTAACATGAATAAATCTCAAAAATACATAGTTAAGTTTAAAAAAGCCAAGTTACAAAAAAAAAGGGATTCCAGTAACAATTTAAACATAAGCATACCTACTGTGTGTTGTCTATAAATATATGACAATGTTATGAAAAGGTGACACTTCAGGGGGAAAATGGCTATGAGGGAGGAGGTTAGGATTAGGGGAAATGGTTGCAGCTAAACTGTTAACACTTTATTTCCTTAAATAAATATTTGAACTAAATCTAACAAAATATTACCACTTGGTTAAGTTCAGGGTGAGAACATTGAGTATCGATTGCATCACTGCCGAGCTGCTGAGGTACTGTCTAGTTTAAAATATAATAGGTGTAAATAATTCTCTAAATGTTCTCCAGGCTCTGGCCTCACTCACAAAAGATAAAAGGTCCAGTCTGGCCAAGTGGAAATTTACAATAAACAAACACCAATAGGAAGATCACCAACTCCCCCGCCAGTTCCTGACACTCTGACCTCTGTAGCAAGGCCCCTCCCTCCTGCTCTGGCCAGGCCTGTTGGCTCTGACTGGGGCTGGCCTGTGGGAGATACAGGCAGAGAGACAAGCACAAGAAGAAAGAAGTGATTCTTTCCTGCTGGCCTTGGGGCTGGAAGAAGCTACATTTTGCTACATCACATCTCCTGTGTGGGACTCTTCCTAGGTTTTACTGTGACCCTCAGCCCCTCAGCTTGGTAGTGATCCCTACTTCCTCTGTTTCTTCTGGACGTGGGGTACACAGGGACTACCTTCTATTGCTGTCTCCACAAAGGTTTCAACATCCCTTGTCAGTTTCCCTTCAATTTTTGAACACATCTTTATAAATGGTGCCCTTGTGAAACTCTCCTTAATATCCCAACTCAGGTGTGCCATCCACTTTCTTCTGGTGCCCTGACCTCATGGAGCACACAGGAAGAGCAGGACTCCTCAGGAGAGCAAGAGGCACCAGGAACAACTCTCTGCCTGGTCAAAGCCAAATGCTCAAAGGGATGTGGTGGGGAGAGGAAAACCCGAACAACAACAACAAAAAAAAAACAAAAACAAAAACAAAAACAAAAACAAAAAACAAACAAAAGAGGAACCCGCAAAACTGAGCTTTTGTCTTAGACTAACCTCAGGAGACAGCCTCTGTGGACTACTTTGCCCTACAAAAGTAAGGCTCCTTCACATGGTCAATCAAATAATAGGTTTCAGACCATGGTGTCACAATCTTAGGATTCATGGAGGTTTAAAGAACGGTGAGAAGCAAAATGCATGTGAATGTGTCCCTTCGAATAGATATAATATTTATCATCTGTAGCAGAGAGAACCAAACTTGTAGACAGAGGTAGAAATGCAACTTCCATATTAACATTGCAACTCTAACAACCAAAAAGGCCCTAAATCTGTAACCTCGTTCTTCCAGAGAAGAGATGCTTGTGCAAATTTCACACCTGGAGCTATCTAAAACACGGAGAGCTAAGTGGTCCCTTAATTGTAGAGCCCCTCATTTGAAGACCGAGTGTGCAATGTGCCACAGGGTTTGAGAATCTTGCTCACCATCACACATGTGCTTGCTCACCATCACACATGTGCTTGCTCACCATCACACATGTGCTTGCTCATCATCACACATGTGCTTGCTCACCATCACACATGTACTTGCTCACCATCACACATGTGCTTGCTCACCATCACATATGTGCTTGCTTACCATCACACATGTGCTCACATCACATATGTGCTTGCTCACCATCACACATGTGCTTGCTCACCATCACACATGTGCTCACCATCACACATGTGCTTGCTCACCATCACACATGTGCTTGCTCACCATTACACATGTGCTTGCTCACCATCACACATGTGCTTGCTTACCATCACACATGTGCTTGCTTACCATCACACATGTGCTCACCATCACACATGTGCTTGCTCACCATCACACATGTGCTTGCTCACCATCACACATGTGCTTGCTCACCATCACACATGTGCTCACCATCACACATGTGCTTGCTCACCATCACATATGTGCTTGTTTACCATCACACATGTGCTCACCATCACACCTGTGCTTGCTCACCATCACATATGTGCTTGCTCACCATCACACATGTGCTTGCTCACCATCACACATGTGCTTGCTCACCATCACACATGTGCTTGCTCACCATCACACATGTGCTTGCTCACCATCACATATGTGCTTGCTCACCATCACACATGTGCTTGCTCACCATCACACATGTGCTTGCTCACCATCACATATGTGCTTGCTCACCATCACACATGTGCTTGCTCACCATCACACATGTGCTTGCTCATCATCACACATGTGCTTGCTCACCATCATACATGTATATGAGTTTCCAGTTGGGTTTCTTATCCATGGAAAATTGCCAGCGGGAATGGGATTGGGAGGGTACCAGTGGCATGTTTCTGCAGAGAGAGGGTGCAGCTTGAATTCTGGCTGAGGTGAAGGAGAAAGCTACACAGAGAGGGAAGATGCAGAGAACAAACCAGCTTGGCTGGAGGAGCAAAAAATTCATGAAGCAAAGGACTTCCTTCTATTTATCTTCTCCAGGGACCAAAATTAATCTTTCTTTAGAATTGTTAGTCTGATGAAATTTATTATCCTGGATGACAGTAAGTCTTCCCAGGTTTAGAGAGAATCTAAAAGCGCATGATTGATTTCTCCTGAGATGATGCCCAGACCCATACTGCTACTCCTCAAAACTAATATTTAATAAACCAGGGGAATTGGGTCATGAACTCAACATTAACAAATTTAAAAACTCTCAGTAATATTTAATGTTAGAGCTGTTTTGATCTTGTAATTTCTGCTATGACACATGAATTTAGCACACTGTGGAAGCAGATTGCCAGAAGCCTATGTTCAGGGTGAGCTCAGCCTGTCTATACCTCAGTTTTTGTAATTTCAACTATCCAGACCCTAGGTGCTATCTGATGGGCCAGTGAGGTGCTGTTCTCAACCTTCCGAAGAACTGCTCAAGACGGTATTAAAGAGGACTGCAGTAAGACTCTGGAACTGAGGGAGTAGAGGGGGAAGTGACCCCTTACAGGAGCATGAGAATATGGCTGTGCTTCCCTCCATGTCCGGGGTCTTGCAGACATCCCCATCTTGACAGCTAGTCACAGCCAACAGCATTGTCCCCAGGGAGGGTAGATTCTGGTCCTGCAGGAGAGTGTGTCTCTCTCATCTACCTGGCAGCTCAGGTCTACTATGCTATACTGTTTCCAGGACCCATGGAGGTTCGCTGAGTTGCTAATTCTCAGAATGAAACCATCATTACCACAACCCCAAGCCTTTGGGCAGAGCTGGACAGTGACCAAAGGCCAGCACACAGACGAATCAAATTGTCCCGCAGAAGGAGCCCTGGCGTGATCTAGTTCTTAAGAACTACAAAAGAGAAGACTCAGGCTCAGAGCTGACAAGTGAGGTACCCAAGCTCCTGGAATGAAGGTGTGAGAGACTGCGTTTGACTGCAAGTCCATCCTGCCTAGCAGTGACACCCTGGTCCTCCCATAGCAGAACATGGTCTACCTCTGTAGCCTAAAATATTCTATCTTCTTTTTTATACAAATATTTTTTCTTTCTTCGGTTCAGTTACTTTTTTATTTGTCATCAAAACAGAAATGCAATTCTACTGATCCATTGCTATTCTACTGTGTGTAACCCAAGCTACGTTTACGGGGCCTGCAAGCACTAAATCTGTATGTAAAGTGAGCATCCGGTCAACTCGTATTGAACTTGACTATGTAGGGGAGGCTTTCAAGCATCAGACATGGAAGAAAACCCAGACTTGGGCAGGGCACTGGGAATCTCGAATGTGGGAACACGCTGCTTATGATGTAATTTGGTCCCCCAAGAAGGTGGTGGAGGTGGCGGTGAGCATTATAGGAAGAATGTGAGATATGTTTCAGGGTAAAATTGGACATCAGGAGGGGAAATAAAGGAGGACATTAATTTTTTTCCTATTTCAACTCTGAGCAGCTGGACAAACTCGTGGAGATGCCCAGGGGTGGTGAAATGGACTAGTTTGTCTCCGGAAGAAGGAAGAGGGTGGCAGCCTGAAGAGACAGTGACTTAAACTGAGGAGGGAGAGTTTGGGCAGCCAGCCATCAGCAAACCTCTACTAAGGCTTCCCTGCTGCTCTGGAACACCTGAGCTTGACCGTGGAATATCAGAAATACAAAGGGGGAATATCAGAGAAGAGCAAACCCATCAACCAATATAGAGAGGCCTTGCCCTTGTTAACCTTACCACCAGCATTTCCTTCCCAGAATTCCAATGGGCCCTCTCCAAGAAGCACCCTGAACCTCCATCTTTTGAGATGAGAGCACTGTCTTGGAGCTTCATTCCTTAGATGGACATATCCACCACTACCGTGTCTCAACCAGCAGCACCTATGAGCACATGAGTCTAACTCCTGGAGGGCAAGGGTGGCCATTGCATAGTTCATTGAACAGTTTCCTCCAGCAGTTGTCCTTTTCCCAGATATTCTCTCCTGGTAGCCCTCCCCTCCAGTCTCCCAGAGGAAGCTCTCCTATCTACCCATAGTCCTAACAACTTCTGCAAAAGCTGAGTTTTATCAAACAAAGCTTAAAAAGAAATCTATGTCACAGAAGAGAAAGGCGCTTAGGATTTGGCCTCTGTAAACCATCTGAGTGTGTTGGAATCCCTTAAATGTACAGACTTCTCTATTTCATAAACCTCTAACTCAATTTCGTTTCTTAAATATTTGTAGAATTTCCACGAGAATATCCAACAATGACCGGTGGCGATGGTGATTAAAATAGAAGCAAGGAAATGGGATAACAACAGCAGCCCACCAAGGCCACCCAAGTGGGGAAGCCAAACCACAGGGGAGCTGGAAACTCCAGGGACAGAGGCCTCTGGGGAAGTCTTCCACTCCCTCCTTTCCAGAGCAAACTCTATGGAGTCATATGCCACCCGCCATTTTTTTATCATCAAAAAAGTGCCTGGCCAGGGCTCCATTGATACGTACACTGGACCCAACAACAACAGTTCACCACGACCAACCACCAGAGTAGGGAACCCACTATAGGTTGCCGCCCAGATTACCCAAACCTGAAGCAACTTTGATAAATTCCATAGCTCATTTCTGGCAAGAAAGCGCTATACCCCACTGGGAGGTGCAGGGGGGACTTGAAATATGAAATTCTCACGACCTATGGCTTTTGCAGAGCCCCTCCTGGATGCCTAACACTTCCTGTTGGTTCCATCGTACCTTCTGTGCGGCAGACTGACAGTTTCAACCATTCAAGCATCTCGGGTTACTGTGTTCCTGAAGATAAGAATTCCCCGAAGAGCCTTCCCCACCACCACAGCTAACAATAGCATTTCCTCTTCTAAATCAGCCCCTCCAATAAGAGCCCAAACCAGACCCCACCACACCCAGTAATGGGAACGTCACTGACAAATGTTTCTCATCTGAGCCCAATCATTTTATAGGGCATTATACAGAGCCACAAATGCATTCCATATGTGTTCCACCTCAGAAATCCTGACGCCTCCTCTCCAAACCAAATCACATTACTATTATTGTTGTTGTTGTTTAACATTTGTTCATTTTTACAAGTGCAAAGAGCACCACAATCATTTACTAATGATCTATCATCTGGAGCCCAACCCCTGAACGCTCAGATACCAAAAAGTAGAGATGACTCAGAGAGCTGCATTACGTAGCTGGAACTTCAGTGCCCTTCCTCCACCCAAGCTATGCACCCACCCTTATCTTCCAAAGGAAGAAGAGAGTAGCAGGGGACCCATGTGGGATTTTTCTGAAAGAACAGATGTTTTGCATGACAACACATAACTGTGATTGCAACTAAAGCAGAGAAATTTCAGCTCCCTTTTAGCACTGTGAGCATGGGGGAGCCTACACCTTCTAAGTCTGGGGAGAAACAGATATAAGATCCTCCAGAATGTTCCTGCACTCTCAGGGAACATTTGCAAGTTAGAGAGAATGAGGATGGGCCCCTTAGACTTATATGCTTAAATACTTAGTCTCCAGTTGGTAAAGCTGTTTGGGAAGGATTAGGAGGTGTGGTCTTGTTGAAGAAGGTTATATCGCTGGCAGGGGTCAGGGGGGGGACGGGGTTTTGGGGTGTGGTTTCAAAAGACTTACATCATTGCCAGTGTGTTCTCTACCTCCTGCCTGCACATTAATATGTGAACTTTCTGTGCTCTGGTCATCATATGCCATAAGAATTAAGTATTTTCCAGAGGCAGATGTTCGCAGCCAACCATTGGACTGAGAATGGGGTCTCCAATGGAGGAGTTAAAGGACTAAGGTAACTAAGGGGGCTTGAAACCCCATAGGAAGAACAATAATATCAACAAATCAGACACCCCAGAGTTCCCAGGGACTAAACCACCAACCAAAGAGTACACATGGAGGGACCCATGGCTCCAGCCACATATGTAGCAGAGGATGGCCTTGTAGGCATCAGTGGTAGGAGAGGCCCTTGGTCCTGTGAAGGCTAGATACCCCAGTGTAGGGGAATGCCATGGCAGGGAGGCAGGAGGGAGTGGATGAGTGGGTGGGGAGCACCCTTATAAAAGCAGGGGAGAGGGAATGGGATAGTGGGTTTCTGGAGGGGAAACTGGGAAAGGGGATAACATTTGAAATATAAATAAAAATTATCCAATAAAAGAAAAAAAGGGGGTTTGGGGATTTAGCTCAGTGGTAGAGTGCTTGCCTAGCAAGCGCAAGGCCCTAGGTTTGGTCCTCAACTCCGGGAAAAAAAAAAAAAAAGATGTGAACTTTCAGCTGTCCCAAACAACTTGCTTACTGCTTGTTACCATGCTGCCCTACCATGTCAGACTCTCAACCCCTCAGAAACTCTAAGCCAAATTAAATACTTTCTTTTATAATTTTCGTTGGTCATGATGCTTCTTCATAGCAATAGAAAAGTAGCTAAGACACAGGTTGTCACCAAGGAGTAGGACATTGCTATAAGCTTGATCATGTGGTTTTTGGAGGAATGTAGAAGATTTTGGGACTTTGAACTAGAAAAGTGGTTGAACACTTTAAACATAATTTAACAGGTCATCCTGGTAAGGCCGTGGAAGACAGTGCTGAGAACCATGCAGACTACTGAGGCCCAGCTCAAAAGGTTTCAGTGGGGAATGATATTGGGCTAGAGATCTTCCTCCCAATATTTTAGCAAACAATGTATCTACTTTCTATCCTTGTCCTAAGGACTTGCTTGGGGCTAAATTAAAAAGTAATGAACTGATTTCTTTGGCCAAGGAGATTTCAAGGCAGCCTAATATTGACTCTGTCCATGTTTGCTAGTAAGTAGTCACTTTTTAAAAAATTACTTACTTTATATTCTGCTTACTGCCCCCCTCCTGGTTACCCCATCCCACCTCCCTTCTCCTCTGAGTAGGTGGGGACCTACTGTGTATTCCCCCGACCCTGGCACATCAAGTCTCTGTGAGGCTAGGTACAACCTCTCCCACTGAGGCCAGAGAAGGCAGCTCAGCTAGACGAACATATCCCGTGGGCAGGCCAGAGGTTTTGAGATAGCCCTGGATCCAGTTGTTCCGGACCCACGTAAAGACAAACTGTACATCTGCTACATATGTGCAGGGAGGCCTAGGTCCAGCCTGTGTATGTTCTTTGGTTGGTGGTTCAGTCTGTGAGAGCCCCCAAGGGTCCAGGTTAATAGTCTCCGTTGGTCTTCCTGTGGAGTTCTTATCCACTTAGGAGCCCACAATCCTTCCTCCTATTTTTCCTAGTAATCACTCTTACTCAGATCTGCAATGAGAAAGAGAAAATGGGGCAGAAAGCAATTTTTAAAAAAAGTAAAGTTTGAAAAAGAGCACCAAGAAATTTAACCTTGGAGCCAAGGCTTGTCCTGGCAGAGATGAGAATAAAGAGAGGCTTGATCCAAACCGGTATAAAGGGAAGATGACCTCCAGGCAAGAACCCACCCAGATAGCCTCCAAGTTTTTGAAACGGAATTTTCTGTTTCTAAAAACAACGACAAGCAAAAGCTTCTGAAACGTGATTCATGCGTGACAAAGCTCCATACCAAGCAAGCAGTGGAACTCTTTCACTCGGTTCTGGCTTTAGAATCATGACGAACACATAGGAAGTAAGACTCTGAGGCCAGGGATATGACAGTGGAATTCCGGGGCCCGGAAGCCCTGACACACCATTGGCTGTACGGAGGCCCTGAGACACCATTGGCTGCCCAGAGGCCCTGAGACACCATTGGCTACTCAGAGGCCCTGAGACACCATTGGCTGCCCAGAGGCCCTGAGACACCATTGCCTGCCCAGAGGCCCTGAGACACCATTGGCTGCCCAGAGGCCCTGAGAGGCTGAATGGTGAAAGTGAAGCCTAGGTTGCAGTGGAGAGTCCAGGATGCTGGAGGTGCCAGATCTGTGGGGTCCCTGACTAGAAAGGCTGCACACAGGGAACACAGGGAATGAGAACAAGTGTGCCGTAGGCAGCAAGGCTGGACGGGAAGAGCAATGTAAGTCCTTCGACTTCAGACAGGGAACTATAAGATTTGGAGTTTGCTCTGCCGGGTTTCCATCTTGCTTTGGCCAAGTATTTCCTCGCTATTCTCTGGTTCATCCCTTCTGGAATGGTAATATATATTCTGTGACATTGTAAATTGGAAGTATTTAATTTGCTTTTTTATTTTACAGGGAATGACTATGAGTCTTGAGTCTCAGAAGAGACTTTAAACTTTGAACTTTCAGACAGTGTTGAGACTGAGAGACTCTGGAGACTCTTGAAGTCAGACCGAATGCATTTTGCGCTGTGCTCTGACTGCAAGCCTGTGGGGAGGGAGTGGAGTGTGTAGTTTGAATGACACTGCTTCCCACAGGCTGGTATGTTTAAGTACTTGGTCTCCAGTTGGTGAAGCTATCGGGAAGGATTGGGCCTTGTTGAAAGAAGAACGTCACTGGGAGCAGGCTTTGGGGTTTCCAACACTTCCAACACTCCCAGTGTGCCCTCTGCCTGTTTGTAGACCAAGATGTAAGACTTCAGCCAACATGCCTGCTACTTGATGCTTTACTGCCCCACCACGATGGACTCAATTCTCTGAAGCTCTCAGCCAATTCAATGCTTTTTTTTTAT
The DNA here is from genome assembly GCF_021556685.1 of Rattus norvegicus. Lineage (NCBI taxonomy): Eukaryota > Metazoa > Chordata > Mammalia > Rodentia > Muridae > Rattus > Rattus norvegicus. The sequence goes on from NC_141535.1 coordinate 192,222,931, forward strand.
AAGTTGCTTTGGTTGTGGTGTTTTATCACAGCAACAAGAACGTAACCAAGACAGGAATAAGATAGCGTGTGAGTCTGTGACTGTTCTAGAACTTTCCAGGAAAAGAACAATCTACTACGTAATCTGCTTGAGGCATTACCTCCCAGCCACTTCTAAAATTCTAGGAAGATAGTGCCTTCCTACCTGTACCCTCCCCTGGCACTCTCCGCCAGTCGGTGCACTTGAACATTTCAGATCGCTTTGATGGTATCCTAAGCAGAAGGACATAGAAGATTGATTGGCTATGAGATGATATGCAACTTCACCCAGGGCTCAGAAGCAAGACCCACACTTTGGGACAAGCACCTCTTGCACACCTGCTTCCCCCATTCATGCTCAGCGTGGCTCCAAACTCAAGATTCTCAGAGGCGGTTGATGAGGAAGCATGCCTGGGGGGTGGGGGCTGTTTAAATCAAATAGCACCAGCCTTCCGAGTAAATTAAAAATATGTGAACATACAGATTTTTCTCAGCTGGAGACTCTTGTACATTTTTGCTCCACCTTGGTGCCTGTTAGTGCTTGTCTGTTAGCCAGAACTAGCCTAACCCAAAATAAATGAATGGGTAGAAACAATTAATGGGAAAGCCCCAGAAGGAGCCTGTGTCTTCCAGCAGCTGCTTTTCATGACCCGGGATGCTTGTGTTTGTGGTTTCATGTTGCATGAATAGACTGCAATCGTATGTTTTCTGGGGGAGGGTTGTTCCTTGCTTGTTTGAGGAAATTCAGTAGACCATATTTGATGGTGGGCTGGAAAATCATTGTGACTGTCAAGCCATCACCTCCACCCCGCCCATGTAGACGTATTAGAATAGCACAAGATTTTAAACCTGGCTGATTATCACTCCAAGAAATAAAGCCATTTCTTCAACTAAGGTAACTGCTCCAAGCCTCAGTTTCCACCTCCTGAGGATGGACGTAATATAGCCAGCGAAAGGAAGATACTCATCAAACACTCATCTTCCTTATCACAAGGACTAAGTGAGCTATGTTTTAGACACACCTGGCCCAATTTCTCACACCTCCCAGTGAATCACTGGGATTCACACTCCTACTGCGAGCATTCTAAACTTCAGCCCTCGGGCTCCTCCAAGCTCTAGGAAACTGTCTTACCAGCACTTGGTTTCTGGTATGTGGAAGCTCCTTCCCTCAGCACCCAGCCATCAGGAGTCTCAGACAAACTCCAAAAAGCTGGATCTCCAGCAGAAGTGAAGCAGGAAAAGAAGGTGTTTGCACACCTTAAACCAAAGGGTCTCTGCCCAGGCTAGACCCAGCTGTACCTGGAGGGAACAGGATGAAACATAGACTCTCTCCAGTGCCATCACCCAGGCCTCAGGTTGCCTCTCTCACATGTTTGCCCAGATCAGGCCCAAGAGTTTTAATCAAATGTGTGAAGAAAAAAACAACACCACCAAACAAAATCGCTCCCCTTCTCGTACACGGGAAGGGCAAGCCAGTCCATTCAGCATCCAGAAGGAGCTGGCCCTTCGAGAGGAGCAGTGTCACCTGGGGCCTTCTCACTCGTGATAGTCAGCTGGCACAGGAGCCAAGTGTGGGAAAGAAGAAGAGAGAACAGCTAGATGTCAGTCCCAGCCCCCTGCCCAAAGTTCTCCAACTATGGCTTCCTCAAAGTGATTCTAATTGTTTAAACAAGATTAAACAAGCATGGAATTTGAGAGGGAGAAGGAAGAAATTTGAAAAACAAATAGCAAGGGAATTTTTCTTTCCAAAGACCCGAAACAAATCTAAACCGTAAGAACAGCTTTAACCTAGTAACCTTTTTAAATCCCAAATTGAACGTGTCCAACAGAAAGTGTCCAGAGGAAGCGAACATCCCAGAGTGAACATATATAGAGATAGAGGAGCAGTGAGCCCAATAGCCACCACTTTCACTGCATTATCGAACACACACACACACACACACACACACACACACACACACACATTCATATGCACACACACATACATATGCACACACTCACATATGCATACGCACATACATATGCAAATACGTGCACACATACTCACATGTGCACACACAGACCTAATGCATTTCTGTTCAGAGCACCAGCATCAGCCCCATAAAGTAAGAACATCACACACCATTTTAAGTCCCAGGAATGGCACAATCCCACCAAACAGCACTGAGATTTAAAGATGCCAGGAATCCACAGTCTCTCGCAGAGTTGAACTTGGTCACTGTGCTTTGGAAATTTTTGCACTTCCAGCACCTACTCTGTGGCAAAACACAGGACGTTTTCAGCAGATGTTTACGAAGCTAAAATGGTTCACTCTATGCACAGTGATGCAGGATGTCCCCTCAATGGTCAGGCAACAGGGTGACTTAGGATTCTGGAGTTAACTTAGCTACTAGAAAGAAGTCGTCGCCAGAGGCCAGAAGCCCACCATCTCCTTGCGCACTCCTCCTTTTCACATACCAACATCAATCTGTGGACGCAGCAGGTAAAACACTCACTGGCCTGGCGACTTGCCATTTTAATGAAGCCACAGACTTCAGGGTTGAAAGGGATTCTAGGAGCCACAGGATCTCCTCCACAGATGCTCAGTCAAACTCAGTGGCTTTCCATCATGGAGGAGGCTCCTACCCTTGTGAAATAGGCTTCACTGTCATTTTTAAAGAATATCGTCTGAGTATTTAACCTCGTCCATAACAGCTATACTTCATGGGGCTTCGTGCTGTGAAACTACTCTTAAATTCTTATGTCCCACTCTGGTATCTCTTTTTGGAGACAGTGGGGATTATTCAAGGGTGACCAGGTATCCAGTTATTATACCATGCTCCTCACTTAACCCATACAATCCCACAGTTCCCTGCGCTCCTGACTCTAAAGTCTCACTTGAACAGGATTCCAACAACAAAGAATAGGAGAACATACATTCAAAATGTTCTGTTTGGATTACTCAAAAGCCGTCAAATAATAAACCATAGGCATTTTATAATCTCCTTTCCCCATATGTTTGTCTTTGATCAAGGCAAAGCCTCCCCTAAAACTCTCTCCTTGACTGTTTCCAGCAAAGCAGGCTGAACCCCTCTCCAAAATACCCACCCCACCAGCCTCCTGATAGAAAAAAATAGTCTTACTTCATTCATAGCTTTTAAACTTCCCTCCCCTTTACTCTCCCACTTCCCTATCTCTGCCCTACAAACAAGTTCTAGGAATGTCCTGGGTATTAAAACATATACTTTAAGGGTTGGGGATTTAGCTCAGAGTGCTTGCCTAGCAAGCGCAAGGCCCTGGGTTCGGTCCCCAGCTCCGAAAAAAACAAAACAAAACAAAACAAACAAGAAAAAAACACATACTTTAACCCTGCATCATGAGGTGATGGGAACCAAAGTCCCCAACACAGGAAGGCAGCATCTTCCCTCTCCAGCCCCCTTTGCTGCCACTGCCACTCCAGTGGCACAGCTCCCAGCACCTGGATCATTCTGGTAATTGTTCTCTGTGAGGAGGCGCCATTACGAATGAGGCTGAAGAGTACAAAACGTATACCGTATTCCTTAAGAGAATCGTGAAGCTTATTTCACAATTGGGCACTCAGGTGTACTGACAGAGATGTGCTCTGGACGGCGGTCAAGGCTAAACATTGCCTGGCAACTAAAGCAGTGTGTATGATTTGAGGGTCTCTCAGCAACCCCAACCCTTCTACCAAAAGCATATGTCCACCTACATAGCAAAGTAACACCCCCTGTTGCTCAAAAGCGTTAAGGCACCAGGAGGTGCCTCAAAACTTGTCAATAATTAATGTTCATTGATGGTTTAAACCGTTTAGGGCTAGAACTAAGGGAGTGAGAAAGGGTCTGTATTTGCTGTAGGTAAGCATTGTGTGCCAAGAGCAAGCATGGAGTGAGAGAAGTGTAAATAGAGAAATAAAGGATGCGTCTGAAGAGACTGACAGGAGCCCAGCAAGAAGCCGCTGCCAGACCCTCAGCACCTCTGCCAGCTTCTCGCACAGCTGCTTGAGGAGAGACAGCCTGGGAAGAGCACGGCGAGAGTGCCCTCTAGTGGAAGGAACCAGGGCTTGGCCCTCCTCTGATTGGTGTTTAACCTGGGTTTACATTTTCTGTAACTTCTTCAGTCATTTATTCTGTAGGCATGGGTTGAATTCTCCTTATGTGCTAAACACCAGTATGAACACCAGGGAAACATGTCACTAAGACTTAACCATCACTCCCAAGAGAGTTGCAACCAGGTGAGGAGATTGGACAACTCCTGGGAGGGGTGCATGCATGTACGTATATGAATGACTGTAAGCATGCATGTGTGTACATATGTGTGTAAGTGTGCGAGTGTGTGCATATGTGTGTGCATGTGTGTGAATATAAGTGTGTGTGTGAATGTAAGTGTGCGAGTGTATGTATATGTGTATGCATGTGTATGTAAGCTTGCATGTGTGTAAGTGTGCATATGTGTGCATGTATGCTTGTATATGTGTCTATTGTGGGGCTGTGCTAAGGCAGAGGTGGTAAATCAGGAGGATCTGCCCAACAGATGGGACCCTCAAGCTGAGAAGATGTTTAGCAGTTAGGCAAGTGGAATATACCTATGTCAGGCAAGACAGCTGGGCCTAGAGATGTTGTGGCCCATCTGGGGAGAGAAAAGGTAAAAAGCCAGAGAAGCCTGAGAGGATAAGCCATGGATGGTTTCTCCTTCCCTTTAAACACGATAGGAAGCTAGACAAGCCGAGAGCCATTTTACAGATTCGAGAATCATTGCTCCGATGGGAAGGGAACAGAAGTTGATCCTCAGGGAAACAAGACTGAAGGCCAACAGAAAACGAGGGTCTAAATTAGAACCAGGACATGAGGCCGGGTGGAGGAAGAGATGTGGCACAAAGCAGGTCTGCAGGACTTGCTTACAGAGTGGGTGTGGAGGGGAGGCAGGATTGGGAAATTCTCAATCAATTCTGAGCTCCAGCTTGGGGGGCAGGGGGCTAACTTGATGGTGTGTTACTCATTAGACCAGGGATCACAAAACCTATATACGGAAGATGGTAAGTTCTATTTTGAACATGGGGAATTGGATGTGGCTAAGAGGAGAATTCTGGGAGGTAATTGGTAATTGACTGTTTAGTCTGAAGCCTGGGGAATTGATCTAGGGTTGGCAGTAGTCTATGGCATTGGAAGGGGAATGGCCTTCTGAGGAAGCAGCCACCATAGAGAGAGAACAGCTGGGGGCAGGCTCCTAGGCAAAGCTCCCTGCTAAGGGGGATGGGTGCCACCAGAGCCGAGAAGGACTAAGAAAGAGCCAGGTAGGCAACTCCTTAGCGTTTAACACCCCTCGTGGAACCATGAAGATTAAGAATCATGTAACAAACTCAGCGTGAGGTAGGCACTCAGGGCTAGCTACTGCCCCTACTGTAGTAACATGGCTAGGAAAGGAAATGTAACAGGACCCAGACCCGTGTTAGCTTGTGTGGAGGCTAGCGGATGTGCAAGTGGGCACTGTTGACTGATGTCTTGTGTGTTGACTGAAGTTCAGAAATGGATTCTGACATTTAGATCTGAGTAACCTTAATGATGTCCCCTCAACCCCCAGTGCTGCAAGGCAGAGACGACTGGTGTTTCTATTTATTGATAAGCACTTCAGATTAGTAAACACTATGCAGTGTGCCTAGTAATCCTCATAAAAGTCGGGCCCTCTTTAAATCATGTCATCTCCAGGGCATCCCTTTTGAGGAGTGAGGATCAGAAAGGAACACGAAAACACATACGTGCACTAGTGACACACACACACACACACACACACACACACACACACACACACAAGCATGCACACGCCCACAGAAGGTGGCAGCTACTCTTTGCCAAATCTCAGTTCTTGGCTCTGCCATTGCCTCCTCTCATCCCTACTAAGTGCCTCAGTTTCCCATTGGGAAATGGGACTAAAGGGTTCAGTACCTCCCTCCCTTCCTCCTAAGAAGTAAACCTACTAAGGTCATATTTGAGGCTTCTGGAGCTGGAGGATGTGAAGACCTACGTGGACTGTTCAGTTAAATGGCAGGAAGGTGCAGCCCTTGCCCCTCACTCTAAGTAGATAGGTACACTGAGAAGTTGGAACATCATTTGGGTGCCTGACCCTTGCTGTAGTCACTCCTGAAGCTGAGGACAAGTGGGAATATTGGGAGACTGACAGTTACCCACAATAAGTAGCAAGCAAATGGAAGCTCGGCTCTGGCAGTGGACCATCAGCTGGAAGGCAATGAGTTGCCGCTGAATGAAATCCTAAACTAAGCTAGCCCGATCACGGGGCCTGCTCTCTTTCTTCTGCCCACGCCCTTCCCCATTTCGAATTTCCAGGTCCAAAACATAAGGCCGAGACATCTTTATCAGATGCAGCATACAGAAATCTCTACTTAGGATTTCTCTGAAATGTCTCCCTTTTATATGTAGTACATAAATGTGTGGTTCATAAATAAACACCTCACACTGATCTGTCAGCAAGGGAAATGATCCACCCTGAAGGCATTTGGCCACCTCAGCTCCAGAAGCAACTGACCCTCAGGTTTCTGGAATGTCCTGTGACCTGCCTTCTCGGCAAGCCTAGTCCACCCTCAGCCCACCTGTTCCTGGAAGCTACTTAGAAGAATTCAATAAGTTTCCTTTGCCCCACCCTACCTCTCTCTAATCAGCGAGATGGGTCCCTCACCTCAACCTTCCACTCCTGGTGTTCCCATGCCTCCAAAACACACTGAATTTTGGAGCATGGCTGGGGGTGGGGGGAGAGGAGGGAGTCATCACTCTCTCCTGGCATGGCTCTGAAGCCTTCCATGGTCACGTGCACCCTGAGTGGCTCCATCAGCAGCACAAGAAGGCTAATCCTCCAGACAAGTGTTAGCAAAGTCTGCGAGAGCAGGAGATGATCACATTCAACAGCTATTTGTTGAGCTCCCCTCATCTGCTCTGCAATGTACTAATGTGGCTTTGGCCCAGCAATGAGAGAGGGGAGTGTTATGAAGACCGTCCTCACAAGGAAAAAGCAATGTCACCTTCTCACTTGGCACTACACACAGTTCATTAACAAAGCTCTTTCAATAACGGCCATTCCATCTCTACCTTTAGAAGAGAAACTGACATTGCTACTGGCCAGCCCATGGCATGGTTCCCACATTCACATGAGGGAAATAGATGCCTGGCGATGCCCAGGACTGGTGTCCAGCAGAGTCCCAGTGATGAGACCCTGACTGCAGATCCAGGGTCCAGGAATGGAAGGCACTACCACCTGCACCCTTGGACACAAACACAGACCTCTATGGGCTAGAACTTAGACGGTGGATGCCAGGGAAACAGACCAAGACCACATGTTAAATACATCTAAAGAACCATGGTGGAGAAGGGCCAGCCACCATGGAGAGTCGGGAAGAGAACAGATGACAGCCACCCAGCGTTGGGCTTCAGGGAAGCAGGAGAGTTGGTCCCCTCTGGACCACTCTCTTCTGCCCTTACCCATTGTCATGTTACCCCACTTCAGACCCTAAGAGCCACATTACCATTCTTCAGTTAATCAGACTAACCGTGAGGAGACAACCTGCTCTCAAATGGCACCTCCATTCTGGAGGAAAGGGAAATTAACATTTCTCCTGCTGCAACTAAGAGTTCTTCCAAGTAGACCCTACAGGAAGTCTTCTCATACCCATGTTTGGTTCCCAGTACCTACAAGGTGTCTCACAACCCCCCTTAAGTCCAGTTTCAGGGGATCTGAGACCCTTTTCCAACCTCTGTGGGCACCAGGCACACATATGGTACAGATATCCAGGCAAAACATTCATACACATAAATAAGTATTTACAGTTTTAATATTTCTTTCTTTATGTATTGACTGTGCATGCACCATAGTACTCATGTGGGGCTCAGAGGACAGCTTGTGCGCCTCAGTTCTCTCCTATCCTATGGAGATTAACTGTTTAGCCATCTCCCCAGCTCCCTGTAATAATTTGTTAAAAGAAGGAAGGAAGCTTAGCACCTCTCCTTCTGGCTACAGATAGGACCTGACCAGCTGGCCTAGGCTTCACTCCCAGGCCTCCCCCCATAATGCACGTTCATGAGTCAAATAAACTTTCCTTCCTTGATTGTTTTGTCAGGCATTTTCTCATAGCCATGAGAAAAATTGGCTAACACACCCACCCACCACTGATCCCTCCTGTCTGTGCCTTCCAGTTCAGAGCCATTCCAGGGGAAACCAAGCTGGCATAGCTCATCTTTGCACACAAGCCACACCTACGCAAGCCTATAGTTTAATTACAGCTGGGTCAGTTACCCTCCCAATCAAGGAATGGTCTTGTAGGAAAATAAAACGGCTGTTTGCCAGAGCCTGGAGCTATGAGGGAAGCTGGGCGGAACCACAATGACACCCACTCCCTGTGTTCAGGCTTGTCTTTCCTGTCCCTCCATGATGGCCTGGGGACATGCTCTTCCTACTTCACACCTGCGATTCCTGGTAGCCTGACAGATGAACCCCTGCTTCCTACATTCAGCCAAAATCTAGACCTTATTCTGGCTTTGATCTCTCTCTCTCTCTCTCTCTCTCTCTCTCTCTCTCTCTCTCTCTCTCTCTCTCCCCTTCTCTCTCTCCCTCTCTCTCTCTCTGTGTGTGTGTGTGTGTGTCAGAGAGAGAGAGAGAGAGAGAGAGAGAGAGAGAGAGAGAGAGAGAGAGAGTCTGTGTGTGTTTGTTTATGTGTCTCTGCTGTGTCTGTCTGTGTCTGAGTCTGTTACTCTCTGGAGCATTAAATTGCCTACTTCCATTGTCTTGTTAACTTATCAACTAGATTATAAAACCTTCACACATTTTCTCTGTGTATGATAAGTTACTGGCTGCTGCTTGTCAGGAAGGTCAGAAGCATGAGTGAGAGCATGGAGCATGGAGCATGGAGCATGGAGCCAGTTCAGGAAGAGCGACTGCCTCCCCATCACCATTCTACACAAGGCAGACCTGCAGGCACACCGGTAACACCACCAGCCATATTAGCCATGCTTCTGTGCCCTGCTCCTTCCTCCAGGGATGCAGAACAGGGTCAGAGCCATAGCTCATGGCTCTGCCTCCCCTGAACATCATGGCTAAGCCCTCATCTTCCCTAGATAATAAACCTGCAGAGTCCTAGGCAAAAGCCTTTCATATAGACAGAAAGCACTGTTATACCAAGTGAAACTCAGCCATCTAATTTGGCTACTTGCACTCAAGCCATGCCCAGTAGAACCACAGGGCCTAAGAGCATATTGTGATTAAAATGTCTGGTCTGAGGAAAGAGCCACCCAATAAAGTGCTTGCTGCACAAGCATAAGGACCTGAGCATGGATTCCCAGAGCCCACATAAAAAGCTGGTGGTACATACCAGAGAACCCAGTGCTGGGAGCCAGAGACAATCAGATCTGCCAGAGCTCACTGCTGGCCAGCAGTGAAGGGACAAAGTTCCAGACTGAGGGACAGGACCTTGTCTCAAAACAAATTAGGTGAGAAGCAATAAAAGAAAACACCCGACATGGACTCCCAGTCTTTGCACATGCATGGGTTTACAATGACTCCACCTAAGTCATTGGCATACACAGGCCACGTTCTAGGTCTGGTTCTGTTGCCACAGCCACCTGTATGTCCTTCTGCCATCTCTTGTCTAGCCATTCCTCTCCGGTCCTTGCCACCTCCCAGGGTACTGTGCAAGTCACAAGCTATGGCAACTGTAAGATGGGTGCTGTCATTGTCACAGTTATCAACAGTAGGCAGACAGTCGGGCCTAGTGCAGCTTAGAGCACCCCACCCCACCCCCAGGGGTTCATTGTCTCAGACAGACAGGCCCAGACCTATGCGTTGGGAACAGAAGGGAGAAGTGAACACTAACCAGACTGCTGAGGTATACGCAGTGGGTCTCCAGTGAAACCAAGCAGTCGTTTACTCTCAGACAGGCTTGTTTCCAGTGTGGGGTCCCCGCACTGGGAGAAGTGAGATGGGGATTCCAGCTAGGGCTATGCTAGATCCAGATGTTCTTTGTGAGTTTGGGTCGCTCAGCCGCCTGCCACGCTAATATTACCCTCCCTTCTGGAGAGAAGGAAACCGGGTGTGTGAGAACTGAGGCCTGCACCAGCTCACATTCCCAAAGTCTCCTCAGACCAGCAATCTCAGACTAGCCAAGCCAATGCTCTCAGGGTAGTAGTAGAAATTCCAGCTGGGTGTCTCCAGTAACACCAATGTCAATGCGAGTGGTACCTGAACACTAGGGACTGGTAGAAAGGTTCCCTAGCTCTAAGAGGGCCCAGATTTACCCCCAAGAAAGTGGAACTCTGACACTGTAGTCAACACCCTCACAGAGGGGACACACATTTGAGTGTCTAGGAACTTGAGAGACCCAACGTCACAGTTGCCAGTCTATTCTGGCTCCCAAATGTCCCTGAGTTGAAGGATATCAACACCTTCCATGCAAATACCAAGACAAGAAGTACATGGGACAGACCCATGGGACATTACTACAGGAAACGACAGCTAGGAAGTCTGGGAGCTGGGAACAAGCTCCCAGTTCAAGGTCTCCATGTGTCATAATCATCCGCATTCCTAATCTGTGCTCCTGACCCCTTCAAAGATCCTAGAGACAATTCCTAAAGAATTCAGCCATCCACAGTTGGAATTCACCCTAGTGATGAGGAAACCACAGAGAAGGAGCCCTCGAGGATGCTGGGAGAACCAAGAAATGAATTTCCAAAGAATCCTGGAGGCACCCCAGGCTAGGACTAAGGGACTCTAATCTAGATTTGGCCTATTTGCTTCCATGTCCCTGGTTATCCGCAAGTTCTTTCTTGTAGATATGGGTTGCTCTGCTCTGCAGACCATCCCCTGACATGTTGCAGAAATGTGAGACATTATGAAGATGCCCCGAATCTCAGAGAGGCCTTTCCCACACCCTCCCACTGAAGAGCAGTTGTCTAGAACCCAGGGAACAGGGTCAGATAAGAAACAGCTTAGCGCCAGTGAAGACCAAGCTGCAAGATGGCCCATCTCCTCCAGGGAAGCCCCGAGTTCCTCCCCTTGGTTGACCCAGGCAAAGGAAGTTTCCATCAAGACAGGGCCTGACTCAACCTCTCCCAAGCAAACCAGACACCAGCCACCAAACTGCCAACACAAGAGTTTCCATAATGAGATGCTTCCAGGAAAGCCCTGTAAAACCTTTACTGTAAATTCAATAAACTGGGCTTTGAACATGGTGGGGGTGGGAGAGCCTGGAACCACACCCCCACCTCTACCATCCCCTCTCTTGTCACACACAGAAGACAAAAAGGCAGGCCCACTCTTCTCCCACTGCCAAGACCTCTCTGTTCCCCAAGTCATCTCAACCCACTCTCCCCACCCTACCAGCACCACCAGACCAGGTCTAACCAGGCACATAGACAGTCCTACTGACACTCTGCCATCGCCAGCCAGCAAGCGGGGAGGGGAGCCCTCGCATCCTTCCAGGCCACCAGTGCTCAGGGATACAGTTATGCTACAATGTTACAATGCTGTTAGTTCACAGAACAAAGAAAAAAGAAATGCACCCCCAAATCATTCAGCTCAAATCAAGAAGTTTGGCCTAAGGGAGAATCACTACGTGTTCCCTCTGTCAACCCTTCACTAGGTCTTCCTGGACTGTTTACCATGATCCACACTCCAAACACCTCACCCTTGACCCTAACATTGAGACCCTGATTTTTACACACACACACACACACACACACACACACACACACACACACATACACACACACACACACACACACACACACACACACACACTATCACCCCAGGGCTGAGCTTGCAATGTGTCCAATGTGAGCACCTTAGCCTGGACTGTACAGACGCTGGGAAGAGTAGGCCTTCGCCTTGAGTATTTGGAAAGGTCTTGGCAGACCTTGCTCTGGGAAATGAGGTGGACAGACTGTGTGGAAGGGAACGGTTTTACCAGCACAGGCTGGAAAATTAGGACTTTGGTGGACAAGCAGAGCCCTCCAAAGCTTTCGAAGCAGAAAGCACTGAGATGTCAGGGCACATACACTGCTACTTGAAGAGGAGAAGTGACTCTTGGGGGTCACTTGTTCTCTCTGCGGTACCAATAAACCTTTGTGGGTCAGGGGATCAAATGAGGTTTGTATAAAAGCTGTATCACACTACCCAAGGGAAGAAAGAAGGAGGGAGAGGGGGAAGGAAGAGGGAGGGATGGAGGGAGGGAGCGGAGGAGAGGGAGAGGAGAGGAGAATGGAAGGCCTAGCTAAGAACCTGGTGTACTCAGCCAGGTGTCCTGACTTGCCTACTGCTGCCCCCCAGGCTTGTGAAGCAGCCTCCAGGAAGCCAAACTCCCAGCCGGCTCCACATTCATGACCCTAACAAAATGGGGGGGTACTTTGCTCTTTGGGGGATAGGGTTTCACATTCCTTCCCTGCCTGTTTGCTAGAGGACCACAGAGTCCTCAGCTGCAACGCAGGCCTGTCTAGAAGACATCCCACCCTACTTAGATGGTGGACATTTTCCAGATACTTTTTTAAAAACTGCTTTTTTGGGGAAACTATTTTCCTCTAGCCCTGGCCCAAGGACAAGCCAGTCAGCATTCACAGTTGGAGAGTCCAGAGGGCAGCCAGGCATCTGCCTGCAGGCTTGGAGGGCACCCGATCTGCCTGTACTTTTCCATGAATAGGAGGGAGGGGTCATCATCACGAGATCCCAAGAAGGCTGCCTGGTGGCCTGGCATTGTGAGGATTTTTCCAGCCAGATCTGGGGAAGTTACTGGAACCTGACTGAGCTATGCCCAGGGTCCCTGATAGGTGTGCAAGTACAGGCAACCTCGATCTCCTGAGGGTCCTACTCCCAAGACCTGCTTCCTCTCCTTGAGGAGCCTGCACGGTAGATCTTTATTCTTGTCTCAAGCTTTTGGCCACCACCTCAAGTACCTGCCCATGATTTGCAGATCATAAAGACCCTGGGCACTGGGCTCAGTCAGCCTCTTCCCTAGCCTATGGTTATTCTTTGAGGTTGGGTGCAGCCCCAATAAGAGAGCTAACTTGGGGGCTGGGGATTTAGCTCAGTGGTAGAGCGCTTACCTAGGAAGCGCAAGGCCCTGGGTTCGGTCCCCAGCTCCGAAAAAAAGAACCAAAAAAAAAAAAAAGAGAGAGAGAGAAAGAGAGAGAGAGAGAGAGAGAGAGAGAGAGAGAGAGAGAGAGAGCTAACTTGAGAAAGTAAACTTCTACCCCAAACAGAACAGGGTGCATAGAGGCGGCATTGGCTGTATGAAGAAGCAGCTAAACTCGTGGAATTTGGCTCTGCATTAGGTGGCGCTTACACCTTCTAGTTTCTGAGCCTCGGTGAGCTACTCTACTTGCCCCAGAGGATGGTGGGTAGGACTCATCTGTATGAGGCAGGTGGATGCAAAGTTGGCAGTTTATCATAATTGTGAACAGCCAGGGTCACCAGGCCTCCTGACTTGTGAAGGTGCAGGAGGTTCCCAGAGCAGCAGCAAAGGACCAATCCCCACCCTGTGGGCCACACAGGACAGCCATCCTCGGATGGTCAGGTGTACAGAGGGAGGAGAGGTTCTAGCATAGGTCTGCTCCCGGAGAACTCAGCTGGAAGCTCTAGGGAAGCCACTCAGGACTCAGAAGCAGTCTCCAAGTAACAATCTAGACCTGTGCCCTGGACAGGACCCAACTTCCTGTAGAGCTGATCGGCCGGGGCAGCTGCCACTTTCCACCCTCCTTCCCACCAGGGCCTGCCTCTTCCTGCAAAACCTTGGAATAAAACCATCACACAGCGCAATGTTTCCTTAAGTGCTGGTTGGACAATGTGTGCTGTGTAGCCATTCCAAGTATGCTATTAAGTATAAATATGGGTTAATGACTGCAAGGCCATACTCCAGGTTATTAGTGATGCTTTTGACCTGAGATTTTAAAAATTAAATTCTACTTGGTACTTTTCTGCATTTTCCAAGTGAGCAGGTATATGTTTTATAGTCATAAAGTCTGATCGTTTTTAAGTTCGCCACTGACTTTATAGCACACATATTGGATCATACCCTCTCCTGATCACATATCTTCAATTGCCCCTCAAGACACATAGAATAAAATTGCAACTCCTTCTGAGACATAGAGAAGTTCCAGACCCTCCCTTCATCTTTCTGGTTACACCAGGCAACTCTAGCCTCAGAGTGAGAAGGTGGGATGGACAGAGTCCAGAGTTGGAGTCTGGAAGACCCGTCTGAGGTACAGAACACTTGAACCGAAACCCAGATGGGGACCAAATCTGCGAGGTTGTGCTCCCTTGAAGAAACAGATGGGGAGCAACACAGGACAGTGTGCCAGGCTCTTTCCTCCCAGCTCACGCCTGTCATGAAGTCTTTTTTTCTTTCGGCATTGGCAACCTAGGCACAGAGACGTTAAGAACCCTCTCCAAGGTCACGCAGCTGTAAGTGTTGGGGACTGTGACCTCCCATAACATCCTCTCCCTTTCCTCAGGCGTCTTTATCAGAATGTCTAACCACACACTGACATGGGGGCTGGGTTTGCTTCATGCCTGCCTTTCCCCCAGACTATGCTCCATGGGGGTCAGTATCCTGGCTGGTTTATCCACCTCTAAATTCTCTGGGCTCAGTTTGAGAAGCCTAGTGCTGCTCAATAGATGTTGCCTGAGAGAACAAAGTGCACTGGGCCCTCCCAGGTGACCATCAGCTGCTTATAGCCCTGCTTAGGAACTGAAGCACTGACTAATTAAGCTGCCTTACAACGCGGCCACTAAAGCCGTCCTTAGTCTCTCTATGCTGTTTCTTTCCCTCTTTTTTTCTGTTTTTAAGATTTGTTGATTTTTATCTTATGTGTCTCAGTATTTTGCCTGAATGCGTGTCTGTATACCACATTTGTACCTGGTGCCCTCAGAGGCCACAAGAGGGCATCTGGTCCCCTAGAACTGGGGACTTGATAGTCATGAGCTACCAAGTGGCTGCACAGAATTAACTCCTGGTCCTCTGGAAAAGCAGCTAGTGTTCTTGCTGAGCTAGCTGAGGGATACCACTGAGCTATCCCTCCAGTCCCCTATGTGATTTCTTCACCTCACATTCTTTGTTTGATATGTGTTGTTGTCCTTGACTTTTGATCTTCCTGTTTCCACTTCTCCAGAGCTGGAGTCTGGAGAGCGCCAGCATACACAGCATTAACCCAACCAGGGTAGGCCAAAGAAGAAAAAATAGCCACTAGAAGCATGCTAGGATCGTGTAGCCAATGGAAGGGAACAGAGAGCTGCTTTCTGCTTCTCTCTCTCCCTCAGACAGCTGTCTTCCTTGGACGTTATCTAGTGGCCAAGGCTTCTGAGCTTCTCATCTCCTGGCACTCACAGCCACAAAGAAGCATCCCTTTCTCCAATCCAGCCTGAAAATGTCTGAGAACATGCCAACAGGCCTGAGTGAGTCAGAGAACTCTCCCTGTAGGTAGGAGGAGGGTATCTGCTGAGAGTCCCAAATCATGAAGCACAAATGAAGTCCCCAGGGCCCACCCTTCCCAGTCCCAGGACAGGAAGATGGATCCATCACAAGTAAGCAGTACTCTGGCACCATTTACTATGTGAAGCATTAGCCTCTCCAGAAAGAGCCTGCCATTTCAGAACCGTTGCTAGGAAATGGTTCTCATCTCACCATCTCATGAACAAAAGCTTGCATTATCCTCCTCTCCCCATCTGCTCTCTTGCATTTTATTTTCTATGGCTAGTTGTTTGAAAACGTTTCATATTCTAATACAATTGACATCTGTGAACCCATCCAGGTGGCCACATCATGCCACTCAGGAGAATCTAGTGTCTCTGGAAGTCACCATGCTTCTGGAGTTGTTGAAAATCTACCCTCACACCCTCATAGGTCACCATGTCTGTCACCACCCTAGAACCAGATTACCAAATCGAAACACCTGTGCCCCTTCCCACTCAGTCCTTCATCTAAAGGAGCTGTGCCATCTGAAGTACAGTTCACATAAACGTGTTGCTGTGGTTGATGATCAACCCCTTGATAGTTCTAAGGAGTATGAAAGGTCCTGAATCCTCTCCCGAAACCCTCACAGACATTGAAGATTACCCCACTCAGAAGAGTATCTGTTGTGTGACTTCCAAGACCAGGACAAAAGTTCACTGCCATCTATGTGTTCTTGTTAGGAGTTCAGTGTCTCTTGTGCTGTCCCTGGGAGCAGCAGGCTGAAGCAGAGTGATGTATCTGCTAATATCGGTCTCTGGCCGGCTTAGTCAGTTCAGGCTGCTATCATGAAGAAACTACAGATGGAATGACTTCGACCACAGTAATCTATGTCTCACACAGCTGAAGGCAGCTGTAGTGATGTCTCTTCTTTCACTGCAGGCTTCAGAAATATAAGTCTTCCATTCTAAAAGTTTCATGGGTTTTTTTTCCATATTTCTTCTCTATCTGCTGTTAGAGAGAAGGGGGAGGGGAGAGGGAGGGAGAGGGAGAGGTACAAGCACACTCAGACCTGCTGCTATTCTTTCCTTACTTCCTCCTCCTCCTCCTCCTTCCACTAAAAGAGGCTCCACACCATGGCTTCATCTAAAGCTAGTTACTTCCCAAAGGTCACATGGCCAAGTACCATCCCATCACACTGGGAACCAGGGCATTAGACTGTGAATGTGAGAGACACACATGTTAAGGCTGGAGTATTTATTATAGACTGACTCATAAGCTCTAGTCTTGAGTCAGTTTAAGTAGCTGTGTCTTTCCAGGGATTCTTCCTTTATGTTAATCTCTTGGCACACAAGCATTTCCTTATAGTCCTTATTGCTCTGAGGTCTGTAGTGATGTCTCTTCTTTCACTGCAGGCTTCAGAAATATAAGTCTTCCATTCTAAAACTTTCATGGGGTTTTTCCATATTTCTTCTCTATCTGCTGTTAGAGAGAGAGGGGGAGGGGGGAGGGAGAGGGAAAGGGAGAGGGAAAGGGAGAGGTACATGCACACTCAGAGCTTCTGCTGCTATTCTTTCCTTACTTCCGCTACCTTTGGCTAGATTGTCCTTTTTCTAATCTCCCTAAGCAGAAGGTCAAGTTATGGATTTGAGATCTTTATGGCTCTTTTTTTTTTTTTTTTTTGGTTCTTTTTTTCGGAGCTGGGGACCGAACCCAGGGCCTTGCGCTTCCTAGGTAAGCGCTCTACCACTGAGCTAAATCCCCAGCCCCATCTTTATGGCTCTTAAAACTCTACATAAATGTCACTGAGCTGTTGCTTTTGCCATGAGGTTGGCTACGCTGTGATTTTGGTCTTTATTCATTTTATACTGTTTCTAATTCCTCTGTTGTCTCAAGAGTCATTGAAGAATGAGTTGTTTAATTTCTCATTATTCCTTAGTTTCCCATATTCGCTTCTAATACTGACTTCTAATAAAATTCTGTTGTGGTCAGAAAACAGATTTTGTATAGTTTTAACCACTTTAAGCCTACTAAAGCTTACTTCTGGTCTAAGGACTCATTCTGGAGCATCTCTGTGTACAGTTGAGAAGATTGTAGTCTGTGGTAGCAGGGCATGCCCTGTGGGTGCCTGTCAGGAGGGTTGGCTTATAATCATCTGCAGATCCTTCTTTCCCTTATTCTTGTGTCTAGTAGTTCTACTTGTTGCTGAAAGAGTGGTACTGGGGGCCGTGCAAATGTTCAAGCATGAAAACCTGAGTTCTCATCCCAGAAGCCATGTAAAAAGCCAGGGCTGGCTGCACATAAGCATATAACCCTACCTCAGAGGGATCTCTGAGACGTGCTGGCTGCCAGCCAAGACAGCCCAGCTCCAGATGCACTGAGAGACCCTGTCTCAAAGAAGTAAAGCCTAGAGTGATAGAGCAGGACACTTAACGTTGTCCTCTGACCTCTGCATGCACAGGCACACACTTACACACATCGTACATACAACCATAACAACACACACACACACACACGACACTGTAACACTGATGATTCTAATTATTGTTGAATTCATTTCATTTTGTCAGCTTTTCTTCATATAGACACATAGATACTTATAATTATTCCTTCCTCGTGTATTGATATTTCCCTAAAATGTCTTTTTCTCTAGTAATACTTTCTGACCTAAAGCCTGCTTCACCTGATGTTAACATACTATTTCCAGCTTTCTTTTGTTTACTACCCAGTAAATCCTTCACTGTCCTTTTTCTCAGAACTTATGTGTGTCATTAAATCTAACATTTTGTGGTAAATATTTGGATGTGCTTCGTATCTATTTGCTGGTGTCTGTCTTGAGTGTTTTAATCCATTCTGACCTCATTCAATTACTGACGATGTAAACCTTATGCCTCCCTCCCACCTTGTTTAATTACTGGTGTATAAACCTAACGCCTAACCGGTCACTACCCATCTTCTGTTTGCTATGCCATTCCTTTGCTCCTCCACCACTGACATCTTTAGGGTTAAGTAGACATTTCCTCTTTTAATTGTGAGTCTGGGTTCCCTGTACCTGATCTTGTGTTCCATAAAGACAACTTCTCCCAAGCATCTTCACACATTGTAAAGCTATTGGTAGCCATTGTTTCAAGCCAGGCCTGCAATCCTGAGGGAGCTGAAGCAGGAGGATTAAAGGTTCATACTCGGTTTCTAGGTTGGGCTACATGAGACCCTGCCTCAAAAAAAAAGGGGGGGGGTGTTGAGTGATAGTTCAGAGGTTAACAGCACTGACTGCTCTTCCAGAGGTCCTGAGTTCAAATCCCAGCAACCACATGGTGGCTCACAACCATCTGTAATGGGGTCTGATGCCCTCTTCTGGTGTGTCCGAAGACAACAACAATGTACCCACATACGTGAAAGATATAAATAAATCTTCTAAAATAATAATAATAATAAAATTACTATTGTTTTGTTAACTTTCTTTTAAAAAAGAAACAAGATAAAAAAAAAGAAAAGTGTGTTCTTTTCCCTTCGCAATGAAGCCTTTCTTCTCCATGTGAGGGCAAGCCACCGACAACCACTGACAGCCGCCCTTCCTTTCAGCTGGAATGAACTCTTGTTACTATTTCATATAGGAGAAATCTTCTTATACCAAGCCATTTTTCATTAATTTTTTTTATCTTGGCATTCATTTTAAGTTCTTGTTAGTTTTTACACAATATTGCACTTAATATATAAAGCTCTTTCTTGACAGTCTAATTCACTCAGCAGTTTGATATCTCACTGTCTTCTGATGTCAACAACTCCTGACGTTTTAGTCATTAATCTTAGGGAAGAACTCACATACGATGAACTGGGTTTTGTTGCCAATTTCAGTAGTCTTTCTTTATCTTGGACTTTTAAGCATTGTGGTTATGATTAAATCCCTTTGAATTGATTCTACTTGGAGTTTGCTAAGGTTTTGTTTTTTTTTAACATTCCTTAAGTTTTTTTTCTGCTTCTTTCTTAATTCTCCTGTAAGCATCATTGCATGTCTGTAGGCTTAGTAAGGAAGCACGAATCTCGGAAGCTTATTTACTTCTTATTTATTCGTGTTCTTGAACTGGGTGATTTTAACATGCCTTTCTGTCTGCTGACTATCTTGGTTTGCTTTGACACAAGATCTCACTGTGTAGCCTTGGCTGTCCTGGAGCTCACTATGGAGACCAGATTGGTCTGCCTGCTTCTGCCTCCTGCATGCTTTGATTTAAGAAGTCCCTGCAGCCTAGGTCAGTTCCTCTGTCTTTGGGTTTGCTGATTCTTCTGTCTGATCAAATTTAATCTGAGTCAGTGACTAATCCACATCAGTCACTAAATTTGCCAATTCCAGACTTTCTGTGTGTCTCCCTTTATAGCTTCAGTGTTTCATTATATACTCTCTTTGCCATATTTACCCTTAATCTTGGGCCAGGGTTTTCTTTTCTTCTTTGAACACATTTACAAATGCTGATTTGAAGTCTTACAAATCCAACATACATGCTTTCTGTCCTGGGAGAGTTCATCTGATTCCCCCCCCCCGCCCCGTGACTACAGCAAAATAACATAGTTGTTCATCTTCCAGGTTTTGCTTGAGAGAGAACAGTACTTTTTTGAAGTGGCCCTTCTCACAGCTGTCCATGTTGTCCTGCCATGGCTGCCATCACTGCCAAGGACGTTTGTTTAGTACAATAAGTAGCCCTGTTTGCGCCCTGCAATGATTCTATGCACTCTGTCATCTTTGTCACATGCAGTCACTCAAGTTTTTGTATAAGCTGATGACATGACCACTCCACGGTTAAAGGGAGGTTTTTATTGTAGATATGGGAGAGAGAGAGAGAGAGAGAGAGAGAGAGAGAGAGAGAGAGAGAGAGAGAGAGAGCAGCATCTGGAAGAGTCCAGAGCAAAGAGACAAAGTAGACGACTGAACAAAACCAGAAGGCTGGACCTGGTGGTGACAGAAGCAGGCACAGAGTGGGGGAGGGGGACACAGAGAGGAGAGCCCCAGAGAACAGAGCAGGGGAGAGGAAGACAAAGAGCTGAAAGAAGAAGGAGGGAGCACAGGGAAGCAGCACGGTTGTAAGAAGGAGTGGGTGGAGGGAGGGAAGTCCGGAGCTCGAGGAGATTTAGGGTGGGGTTCAGTGAAAAGAGCCAGGTGGACTTTGAAATGTGTGACAGGTACTGAGGGATCCCGGAGGCCAGCACATCTGGACCTGACTGTTTCTACTTAGCTATCTTAAAAGCTAGCTAATAATTAGAAATTCATTAATTAGATGGAAATTCATTTTTATTTAAATATATTTGTATTAATATTTTGAGAATCTAACACATGCATACAATGTATTTGATCATATCCCGGCCTCTGTCCCCTAACTCCTCCCAGATCTACCCTTACTTTACATCCCCACTCAGCTTCAAATCTTCCTGGGTTATTTATTTATTCATTATTTATTTATTTATTTATTCATTCTTTTATTCATTTGGGAGGGGGGCAGTTTGCCTGCATGTATGCCTGGTACCCATGGAGGACAAAGATCACTGGATTCCCTGGTACTGAATTTACACAGTTGTGAGCTGCCATAGGGATGCTGGGGCTTAAACTGGGTCCTCTGAGAAAGTAGTCAGTGCTCTTAACACTAAGTCATTCTCCAGCCTCTTTTCTGGTTTGGTTTGGTTTGGTTTGGTTTAGTTTGGTTTGGTTTGGTCTGGTCTGGTCTGGTCTGGTCTGGTCTGGTCTGGTCTGGTTTGGTTTGGTCTGGTTTGGTCTAGTCTGGTCTGGTTTGGTCTGGTCTGGTCTGGTCTGGTCTGGTTTGGTTTGGTCTGGTCTGGTCTGACTTGGTCTGGTTTGGTCTAGTCTGGTCTGGTTTGGTCTGGTCTGGTTTGGTCTGGTCTGGTCTGGTTTGGTCTGGTCTGGTCTGGTCTGGTTTGGTTTGGTCTGGTTTGGTCTAGTCTGGTCTGGTTTGGTCTGGTCTGGTTTGGTCTGGTCTGGTTTGGTCTGGTTTGGTCTGGTCTGGTTTGGTCTGGTCTGGTCTGGTCTGGTCTGGTCTGGTCTGGTCTGGTCTGGTCTGGTTTGGTCTGGTCTGGTCTGGTCTGGCCTGGCCTGGCCTGGCCTGGCCTGGTCTGGTCTGGTTTGGTTTGGTTTGGTGAAGATGACCTTGTTTGTGCTGCTCATATTCTCACAGGTGTGGCCATGCCTGGTGCTGGATGGATCATCAGGGCACCACATCCTTAAAATAGTAGACTGTCTCTCCCCGCAGTAGCCATCAACAGATAGAGACTTAACCATAAATGCCCTCGAGTAATAGACCACTCTAATCCTTTGCCATGCATGCACTCACACTCTGTGAACTCTAGAACATGTCTTCAGAATGCCAATAGTTTTCAACCCTGTCTTCACCTTTTTGCCCTGGGCTACCATCTCAGCACCTCATGGAGGTGAGAGGCCATGGTTCTTTTGGGCCTTCTGGATCCACAAAAAGAGGTGACAGCTTGGTGTTACACAAATACGGTGAGGTGTTTTTGGAAAATGACTTAGGAATGGGACTTTCTTAACAGTGAAATCAGGATAAATCTAGGGTCTGGAGAGCTTTCTCATGGAGTGAAACACTAGCAGTGCTCTGGAGATAGAGCGAGAGACTTTAAGCCCCTCCATGTTTGCTGGCTTTTCACAAGCACCAGGCTTCCCAGGATATTGCTTTCAAGGTGTGACTATTAGTTTTAATTATCAGCTTGACCCAACTAGGATTCCCCAGGAAGAGTGTGTCAAGGAGGGATTGTCTACATTGGGAGGGCATGTGGGCCTGTCTGGGAACTGCTTTAATTAAGTCAGTTAGTGTGGAAATACCCAGGCCAACCCCCTAGGCAAGAAGTCCTGAACTATGTAAACATGGAGAAATTGTGCTGAACGTAAGCAAGAAGCAGGTAAGTGCTCACAAATTCATGTCTGACTGCTCTTGCCTGGACGTCATGTGACTAGCTGCTTTAAGTTCCTGGTGTCTTGACTTTTCTACACTGTTATGAATTATTACATGGAATTATAAACAGAAAGATGCCCTTTCCACACTATTTTTGGGGTTTTGGGGGGAGAGTAATTTATCACAGCAACAGAAATGAAATTGAAACACCAGGCTACCATGGGGCTAAGACAAGGGACATGGGAATGGGACAAAGGAACATAGCACAGAACCTGTTTTCTTGACAAGTTTCACCCATTTTTCCTTAGCAAACATTTCTCAGACTTCTGCAAGCCTTTGTATAATTATGTTTACAGAATTCTGAAAACATAAATTATGCCCATTTTGCCAGAGTTCTGGTTTCTTTGAGAGAAGAATGGAGAGTATCTCTGACATTCCTAATGCATCCTGCCCTGTAAGGGTGTGAAGGTGTGTCTCCCCATAAGGGAGTGAAGGTGTGTCTCCCCATAAGGGAGTGAAGGTGTGTCTCCCCATAAGGGAGTGAACGTGTGTCTCCCCATAAGGGAGTGAACGTGTGTCTCCCCATAAGGGAGTGAACGTGTGTCTCCCCGTGACATGCAGATCCGTTCTATTTAAAAATAGAGCTTCTCGGTTATTCTGGGGTGTACACTTTTTATCCCAGCTCTGGGGAGAGAAAGAGACAGATAAATCTCCATGAGTCCCAGATCACCTCCCCCATCATGTAAGACTTGGTGGGGGAGGGGACAGAGCCTTAAAACATTAAAGTCATTAAAACCTTACTTCAAAGATCATTGTCAAGATGGTTCTTAATTAATAGATTATAAGTTAATAAATAAAAGTCCACAAATTTTAAAAAAATCACACCATCTTAGGTTAGAGATGAGAGACAGCACAAAATAAGGCAGGTTTGGAAGCCAAACTTTACCATGCAGACAGTAGGCCGCTCAACTGAAAATATGAGCTATTTCCTGTGTAAAAAGACTAAAACCAAGAAAGGAATGGATCCAGAGAACAAAACACCTTCCTGAGAAAATTGAGCCCAATCCTTACAGCACCTAATCCCTGGAGAGATTTCAGAATACGGCCCAGTGACTCTCGGGGGTCCATAACAACGGCCCAGTGACTCAGGGTCTGCTACTGCACGCCCTGTGAGGTGAAGGTTCTAGAGCTGTGTCTTCTCCTGAGAATGCTGCACAACTGAGTCCCTCATCCTTCCACAGCTCTCTCCAGTGTGGCCTTGATAAGCCTGACTGTTCCGCCTAAGCTACCATTGCCTTCCCAAGTCCTCGTTTCCCCCTCTCTAACCTTCCTCACCATTATTCAATCACACCGAGGGCCTCCCTTCCGTCTCCCAAGAGAACATAAGCCAGCACAAGAACTGGTGTTTTTGCTTTCTTGGTTACTGCTATGTTCTGAGCACCTGGAAGATTATCTAATGCAAAGTCAGGCTTAATCCATTTTCACCGAATAATAAGTGGCTGTCTAGATCTTCCCGGTTCCTATTGTAACAGGCTGTGACGGTTGCCTAGTGCACAAACGTCAATTCATCCCTCTCTGACTGCTGTGCTTAACTATTTGATAATGCAGCCGATACTTCTCTGTACTTTTTCATGTTCCTTCTCTCTGAAGCCCTTCCCAGATCAGCTCTTGTACAGGAATTACGGGGGCTCTAGATGTACAGCATGGCCTGGGTTTTTGCAAGTCATATACAGCCAAAATACCTTCTCTCAGCACACTACTCATCTTTAAGACGTCTAATAAACAGAATCCTTTTACTTTAATATGATTAGTATTTTTGTAAATTCTTGCTGTGTCTTAAAAGTAGTCTCCTGCCAGGGTATCAGTGCTGTGTGTCTGGGGACAGGGGTTGGGGATCGGGGGAGGTGTCCTTTCTGTAAGTTATTTTAAACAAAAGTATTTTAATCATACTTTGTTGACCACAAATGGATGAGTATATTAAATTCAAGGCATTATAAACGAACTTGAGGGCCCCTTCTGGAGAGACAGGCCCACCCACTCACAGAGCCAGGACCCCCTCACTTTCATGTAGCCCCTTCCCACCCCTGCCCGCTAGCACCTGGATGAGAGTTTCTATCATTAATCCCCTCCAAAGCTGTCAAGTGGGCAAGGGGGTGGGGAAGCCCAAAGGAAGGGGCTGCTCTTGAGAAATACCACAGGCAGGAAGACCCCCTGAGAGTCAGTGTGAGCAAGTCCCAACAGAGGACTGGCGGGCGGGGGGGGGGGGGGTGAAATCATAATACAGAGGATGAAGATAATGGGGGAGGGGAGAGGCAACACTGAAACAGAGAAGGTGGCACTTTTGAAAAAAGGGACACCCTCTCAGAAGGGTCCCATGGGAGCAGGGGACTAAGGCAACACTGTACCTCTGAGGAAGAATGTTTGCTGCCATCTGCACCTCTGCATGGGCTCCCAAGGCTGAGGGAAGAGGAGTGTGGATAGCTGAGAGGGACAAAAGGGTGGGAGCTAGGTGAAGTCAAGAAGAGGTTCTCTCTCTCTCTCTCTCTCTCTCTCTCTCTCTCTCTCTCTCTCTCTCTCTCTCTCTCTCGCCACATCAGCTTCATGACTTGAGAATAACATTTTTTTTCACTTTGTGGGGAAAAAAGGAGGGATTTTAGAACATTAATAACAGAAGATATCTGTCCATCTTACCGAGATTGGCCAGGCCCTGCACACAACCTACTGGAATTTCTGAGCCTTGAGTGTCATCCTCCCCCTCCCCCTTCCCTTCTTCCCTTCCCCTGAAGGGAATGTTTCAGTGACTCTCATTTGAAGTGTTCACACCTCGCCTCCAGTGAATATTTGCCTTTGAAACTTTCTGTCATCTTCAGTGAGAGGTGCCTTTCACGAGCCTCCTTCCGGCTGAGGCGCCCACCTCTGCCAGAGAGGGAGCCTGGAGCTGAGCACTGGACCGACAGCCAACAGGCCTCACCTTGGGCCTAGCTCTGCCTTTAATTAATGTCATGGACCTTGTTGAATCCTTTAGCTCTTAGCATAGCCAGAAGCTGCCCCTGTTCTGGGATAAAGCACAAACCACATATGGGAAACATTGTCCAGAGTTCAGGGCCAGCCTCAGCCCATCCCCTGCCCACTGCAGACATGTTAAGTGTGTGGGATCTCAAACCACCATGTCATAATGCAGATAGGGACAAAATAAAAAGTTTGCTTAGAATCTACAGATGCTCAGGGCCTGCTAAGGGACACAGGTCATTGGAAAGTCGGAGACTCTGCCCAGCTCTGTGGGTGCTCCCGGCTGAATCCCTGGCTGGCATGAATATTGAGGGAATGGCCCAGGGACTTCGCAGCCAACTGTTTATACTCCAGCTGGAGCAGAGGCAATGCACCCTCAGAGAGAGTCCTGAGTAGTACCCATGGAGGGGTAAGAATGGCACAATTCACACAAATGGGGAGAGCCCAAGAGACAGTGTATGCTTACACTATAGAGTTGTGGGCAGTGATCTTTGTTCTTTGGAAAGAAACTTTGGGGAGCCTTGGCTGCTAGGGCTTTAAGAATATGGGAACCTAAAAGGCCAGAGAACAAGAAGCCCAGGCCAGAGAGGGAGCCTGAGCTGGAGATGTAGACTCCTCCTAAAGCAGTGACTTCCCACTTCCCTACACTGCGACCCTTTAACACAGTTCTTCATTGTAGTGACCCCCCAAGCCATAACATTATTTTATTGCTACTTTCTGACTGTAACTTTGCTACCTTTATGAATTGTAGTGTAAATGTCTATGTTTTCCCATGGTCTTAGACACCCTGTGAAAGGGATTGAGTCCGGATTCACAGGTTGAGAACCACTGTCATAAGGGCTGAGGCAACCCAGTGAATCAGGGCAGCTGAGGCCCAGAACCACCGCTCTAGGATAGTTCATTAATGTAAATAAGAAGGAAACTTAGCCTCTGCAACCTCTGAGGTCCTTATGTAGTTGGTAGCGGCCGGTAGGCTGACAAAGCCCTTCCTCTTCCTCAGCTCTGATGGGACTCCAGTCTCTGGTGCCCTGCTATAAGAAGCCTGAGAGTGCCAAGGCACCCAAGGTGGATCCAGCTCCTACCATTATCAGAAGTACCCATGCTGCCTGCTCATGCAAGACCAGAAAGGTTGGGTGGCGGCCTTAGCAACAGCACCCATGACCGCCTATGTTCTCAGAAATCAGAAAGCATTGTGTGCTAAACAGACTCCCTTAATGCATAAACACCAGTGTGAACTGAGCACTGATGGCTACTGGATCTTGCAGAGACCCGCTCACGTGGACAGTCAATGTTCTGTTGAGGAGAGGAAAAAAGCACTCTCAGACTGTGATCCTTGGCTCTTAAGATCCATGCAACTTGCCAAGTCCTTGCAATGCTTCTTTCTGACAGCAGGGGGAGCCAACACCTGTAAACGCCCGTGCACACTAAACCTTGCCGGTGAAACTACCAGAGAAGCAACCAGGAAATGATCCCTTGGAAAGAACTGAAATCCAAACAGGCTGGTGATAGAGCTCAGGCCCAGGTTTTGTGGATGTTGGCGCCCAGATTATCAACCCCCAAGTAAAGTAAATGTCACCTGAGGAAATCCAGGCTAGTCTTTAGGGTGACTGTATTTCTGTTTCTTACTCTACCACCATAGACAAGCACAATCTAGTTCCTCTTTCTTTCAGGGGTATCTGGTCTTACTCAGGTTAGAACCAAGCCAAACTCAGAAGAGTCAAAGCCCTCAGGAAGGAAGTGGAAGGGGATTGGCTGGCTTCTTCCAGCTCAGGCTTGCTGCTAATGCATCTCCTCATATTCAAATTCCAACCATCCAGCTTTCTCCCATTACCGCAGTAAGCCGAAGGGTTCTACCTGGAAGTGAAAAGCTCAGGCAGTCTCTCTGTGCTCCCATTTTCTCTTTTGTGAAAAAAATATAAATATAAATAAGTTCAGTGAAAAGGAGAAAGCTAGAATGGGAGAGGCATGCGTCCAAGAAACTGAAGAGAACAGAGGGTACTGCGAGAGGCACCTTCCAGCTCAGGTGTGCACCTCTGGCAGAGAGGGATCCTGGAGCTGAGCACTGGACCGACAGCCTACAGGCCTCACGGTGGGCTCAGCTCTGCCCTTAATTAGCTTCATGTACCTGGCTGAATCCTTTAGCTCTTAGCATGTCCAGAAGCTGCCCCTGTTCTGGGACCAAGGGAAGGAGGCCGTGGAAACCCGGTGAGAGCACTGACTTTGAAGTTCATGCTTTAAATTCAACTCTTAACTTAGAAGCTGCATGACCTTGACTATGTTACTTAACCTCTCCTAGCCTGTTTTCTCTTAGTCAAACGAGAAGTGGGGGGTGGGGTGGGGGTGGGATGAGATGACATCATACCTAGATGTGGCTTTCAGTGGCTCCCTAGTGGTGGCAGTACTATAGCATATCCCCTTACCACGTTAAATAATAGATTGAGGCGCTCCAGTTGGATGATGCCTGCAAAAGCCAGGCATTATAATGCATTTCAAAAGTCATAAAATGATAATAAATTTGGATTTTATGCTCATTGAGCAATTTTCTGGTTACTTTCATATTTCTTTGCACATTTACCAGCACCAGGTAATATTCAGCAGGAGACACTTCACTACCATTTAAAAGATGAAGAAACTAGGAATTAAGGAGATTAAACAAATTAGCTGAGTCCAGCCACCCAGCTACTCAGGAAAAGAAACAGAAAAAAAAAATGACTCTTCATAACTCTAATTCCCACCTTCAAGGATATAATAATAGTATCATGAGATGAGACTTAATAGGAGACTCTAGTCAAGTCGTATAGGAGGGCACAACGGTCAGAAAGGGGAAAGCATGTTCACTAGAGCCATGAATACTTGTTTGATCAAGCCAGCGACCTTCGCTGTCCACTATAGACAAAAGCTCCAAAGAGAACAGATGGCACTGAGATCTCTTCGTGAGAGAGGATGGCTGGCAACACAGGCTCATACCTCAGGTGAGCTATGAATCTTTTAAATACATTTGAGATGTTTTGTGCACGCTGAGTGCTATGTCTGACACGAGAATACAGTCACAGAGAAAACACATAGATCACATCTCTGTGGAGCTTATCAGTCAGCCAGGAAGACGAGCATTGATCACATCTGTCACCCAGAGGCACACGCACATCGTCCTCCAGCATCCATGAGGTCCAGGATCCCGCCAAGTCTACAGGCACGTAAGTCTCACATGTAAATGTTACGGTGTTTTCATAATCATACACATCCTCCCAGACACGTCAAAACATCTTATTATCCAGTATACTGTGGATGTTGTATCTATATTTATTATTCTTTCGGGGGGATAATGACACAAAAAGAAGATATGTTCTTTCAGGACACAAGCTGTTGGTCAAATGTTTGTGATCCACTGTGGCTGGAATACATGAGTATGAAATCAACACATGCAGGAGGCTGACTATGATTACAAACTGGCATGTGTTATGATAGAGATGTGTCAGGTGTGTTCCAGGAAAGCCTCAGACTCAGGAAACCTGGCCAATAGCTGGGAAGAATGCTGGGACCCACTCAAGGAGCACTGCAGGCACAAGGGAGCAAACACAACAACCCGGCAGAAAGCATGCAGTGCCCGAGGAAGGGGAAATGGGCAAGAAAGTCTCAGGAGATGTGGAGGAGGGCGGTGGGAAGATGGGGTGGAGAGACCACTAGTGACCAGACTAGTTTGGGCCTTGTAGGCTGTGGTTGTGGTCTGAGTTTTAGTCAAAATGCATATGCTGAAAGCTGAGTAGCAGTGTGTGGGTTGTGAGAGACAGTTGGGATTTGGCCTGTTGCTAAACTCTGCACCTGAAGGTCTAGGCCTATGAGTGATTTCTCCTGTTTACAAGCTTTTGCTGTATAAACCTTGTTCCTTGATTTAAAACCATTGGTTAAATAAAACTGGTTACAGCCAGTTACTGCAGGGATTAGAGATAGGAGGGTTTGGAGTGACCTGGTGGGAGGGCAGGGGCGGAGGGGTGGGGTTGAGGAGAGAACAGGAGGAGGAGGAAAAAGAAAATGGAGGGAGAGAGGAAGCTTCCATGAGGGGAGGTGGTCCGTGAGCACATGGCCAGGAGAATCAACAAGTATCTGGGGTACACTGATGGGCAGATAGCCAGGCTATCAGTTAGAAGAGTAGATCAGGGGTGAGCCCCAGTAATTGTCAAAGCCAATTAAAATGATCATGGTCTGCATCTCATTTATTTGTCAGCTAGTTGGGGATAAGCTTAGATTGTTTCTACTACAGGAGTCCTTAGGAAGTGAATGGTTCACAGATGAGGCTCCCTCATGAATGCCATCCATACCTTCATAAAGGACCTCAAAGGAGTCATCATTCCTTCCACTGTGTGAAGCCACAGCTAGAAAGTGCCACTATGAAACAAGAGCCTCACCTGATACTAATCTATTGGTTCTTAATCTTGGTCTTCCTCTGCAAGCCTCTAAAACAGTGCTTCTCAACCTTCCTAATGCTGTGACCCTTTAATGCAGTTCCTTACATTTTATTACCATAAAATTATTTCCTTGCTATTTTATAAGTGTAATTTTGCTACTGATGTGAATGGTAATGAAAACAGCTGATATGCAGGATACCTGATAGGTGACCCCTGTGAAAGGTCATTCAACCCCCTCAAGGGGGTCCCGCTCCACAGGTTGAGAACCGCTGCTCCAAAATACATGAAATGATTGTTGTTGTTTGCAAGTTGTCTGGATCGTGAAATTTGTTGGGCTTCCGTGCCATTAAAGAGCCTTAATGGGGATGAAGCCTAGAGAAGGACTGAGAAAAAGAGAATTGGAGGCAGCTTATTTGGGGCTCTTTGGGTATAAGTAACAGTAACAGAGCCTCGCTGTCCTCAATATAAAGCTAGCATATTGGAAGACGACAGCTCACATCCAAGGGAAGGGCTTGAGAAGGGCAGGAATGATCCACTCTCGACAGAATCAATGGCTCCATTGCTCTCCAATCCTCAATCACTCCTTCAAAATTCAAGTTCTCCAAGGGCCGACCTGAAGGCACAGAGCTTAACTTGCCAGCCCACTTCACTGTGGTCAGACAACACCTTTAGCCTGACTGGTTCTCAATAAAGCAGCTTCCAGGGGGGAAAGTCACAAAGATGCGAGGTGATAGTCCCAAAGACATTAGAGGAATTCTGGACAAAAGCTAATCCATCAGGAGTTTGTGGCATGGCTCTGAGGTAGAACACTTACTAGCTAGTATGCCTATCACTTTGACTTGCACCCTCAGCACCACAGTGAAAAAAGAAGAAATGGCCATCATTGTCTACTGCTGATTCTAAAGAAAAGGCTGTAGGGTCATCAGACTCAAACTAGAGGTTCCAAAGGTCTTACCAAGGAAACAACCTCTTTCTTGAAGCAAATGGCCAAGAGGACAAGCTATCTGGAAGTTTGGGAGAGACAAAGAAGCTTCCGGATGGCACCTTAAATGAGGTCATACACCCTAAAAGCTTTTCCCAGGTTTTTTTCTCTGACTTATCTGTAGCTTTCAGAGAGAGAGAAGGAAACCACCATGAAACACACAAGCCACCAGACATAGTAAGAAACAGCAGGAGAAACTAAATAGAAAGCCCACCATATCATTCAAACTATAGGTAGGCCTATTCATGCAAGGATGGAGGCTGGCCCAGGAGTGTTTTTAGTGAGTAGGAAGAAGGTGTCTCCTCTGGCTGTAGATGGGACTCTGCATGTGCAGGACGACATGCTGTGGAAAACCCAATTGTGAGGTCTACAAAAGAGCCCGGAGGAAGGAAGTACTCCCGATGCACCAGAACCGTGCCTCCTCAGATCTGTCCGTTGAGAGGAAATAGCAATTTCCTTCCTGAATTGGCAATTTTTGCCCAAAATGTGCTAATTCAACACATAACTTTCCCAAGAACATTTTAGTGCGGGTTGCAATATCTTAAGAAACCCATAGTGCTTCAAAGAAAGTAGACAAGCTCTGATGGAAAAACACAGAGGAGCCGGGCCTCAGAGGAGCCGGGCGTCAGAGGAGCCGGGCGTCAGAGGAGCCGGGCCTCAGAGGAGCCGGGCCTCAGAGGAGCCGGGCCTCAGAGGAGCTGGGCGTCAGGGTGAGACAGGGCATCGCCAGGCCCAGACCTCCAGGCTGGTGCGTCCATTCCCCAAAGCACAGCTCGGGTGTCTTAGTGCAGGTCTAAGACTCCAGCTTAACAGTTCCTAGGGGGAAATGCCCTTTTCATTTTCATGGAGACTGCCTTTGCTGAATTTAAATGAAAACGTTTTGGTGCAGTAAGAGTGTCGAACTCTAAAGATAGATGAGACTGTGACGTGTAATGTGTCAAATATTCAAAGCATTGGTGCCAGAATCAGGAGCTGTCTGTTTTTCAAGACGCCTACCATTTACAAACACGTCCCACCAAGAAAATGTGGGCTGGGAGATGGCTCCATGGGTAAGAACACACTGCGAACTCAAGTTCAAGTCTCCAGAACCCACATAAAAATCCAGGCATCCTCAAACAAGTCTGTAATTCCAGAGCCATTGGTTAGGATGAGAGGGACAGAAAGGCCACTCAGGTTTGCTGGCTGGCAGTGTAGGGACCCTGCCTCAAGTGAACAAAGTGGGATGTGATCGAGCAGGGAACCTGTCATCCTCCATTTGTCTCCATATGTGTACAGGCATGTGAGGGCATGGACCTGTACATGTATGTGTGTTTGCATAGACCTGCCCCACACATGTTTAAATGAAGAACTGAGTGTGTGTTAAGAACATGAAGGCTGCCCAGACCCTCTTAAAGTGAACCCTCTCACCGTGGGACAGTAACTCCCTCCCTGCTGACATAGATATGACACTTCTGTCATATCTGGGTGCCATCTCTGTGATTGTCTCCTGAATATCGATCAACTCAATTATCTTCTTTTCTTAATTTGCTTCATCAAAAGCAATATTATCATTACTGTTCAAATATTTCCCACATACGTTACCATAAGCAGCTAACTAATAAACTATAACTTGATCTCCATGTACGAATCTTGTTGTCTGCATTCATGTCTGCAGGGTGAGGTTCCAGGACCCTAAGTATAGAAATCTGCAGGTGTGGGTCTGAGAGGATGATTCAGTGGCTAAGAGGACCAGGGTTCGATTCCCAGCACCACCATGGCAGCTCAAAATCCCCTGAAACTCTAGGTCTAGGGGATCCAGCACCCTCTCCTAGTGTCTGAGAGCACCAGACATGCACATGGTACATTTCATACATGTAGGCAAAACACTCACTAACATAAAATAAAAAATCTTAAAAAGAAATAAATCTGCAGGTGTTTAATAAAATAGCATATATTTGCATATAACCATATAATCATTCTCAGATTACGTATGATACCTAATACATAGCATGACGCGTGTCAATGCTATGTAACTAGTTGTATCACTGTTTAGAGAATGACAAGAAAACATCTTTACTTATTAAATGCAGATGAACTTTTCTCCCCAACATTTTATATCCCCAGTTGGTTTACAGATCAGAAGTCTGAATATTCCCATCTGTGGCCAGTGAAGTAGGACTATGGTCCCCTCAGGCCTACCACATTCTATCCCTGAAGGTGGGTGGAGGCAGCCTTCCCCTTGAACCCATGGCTGCCACACAAGGCAGAAACAAAACAAGGAAGAAAACCCATGTAGAAGTAGCCGGTGCTTTCATACTGCAGTTGAGTTCCCACGTCCTTTTCAGCCTGTTACCTCTTACAGTATCCTCTGTGCCTTACACTAGCCCTTCCATAAGGCCTCCCCTCTTCATCCTTGGAGAAAACACTACTGGCCCAGGGTATGGGGACCACCCTGTAACCGGGGGACGGCTGTGACACCGCACACTTCAGTTCATTTTGTGTCAGGCATCCGTTTCTATGCCAGTCTTGTGCATCCTTTTCCTTAAGTTTCTGGGCTAACCTTGAGACTGGAATTTTCTTACAAGCAACATTTTATTTTTGAGCCTTAGTTTGCCACCTTGCAACTAGGATTTTGATGTCAGCCTCTCTGTTTTCTGAGACTGAGAAAACATGCAATTGTTATCTGTTTAAATTTCCCTTTTACTAAGTGCTTCTTAAGTCTTTTCACTCTCTTTAATATGGAGTTATGTAGGGTTGTGGGGTCCCGCGTCTGCTAGGCCACAGAGCACGGCTGCTGGGGACACGAAACACAGGAGTTTTGACCTTGCTTACCCCCATGCTGTCTCAAGGTGGGTGTTGGGCCTGGGCCTAGGCAGTCCCATGCAGGGCTCCAGGGGTGGGGAAGTCTCAAGTGCAGAACAGCAAGAGCTGACTTGGAGGTCCCCGGGCCTGGGAGGAGGCCAGAGCTGTCTGGTTCTCAGGCTCTTGGGCATCCAAGGGTCTCTGGATGCCACAGAAGAGCTGAGAATGGAATGGGGGCCTTTGGATTAGATCTAGCCCAGGGCGGGGTGGGGGTTGGGGTGGGAGGGGGCGCTCAGGCTGGTCCTGTGGGAGAGTCCTTGGCTTGACAGCAGTGGCAGGCTTGAGCTTTGTGGTGATCATGGCTGAGAGCGCAGAGAGATCTTCTATGGGAGATTAGAAGGCAGCTCTATAGGTGAAGGCCTTCTCCATGGCTCCCTGCAGCAGATCCCAGTTAAAAGAGGACGTCCATGGTTATAAGACATTTATTGTCATGGCGAAAAGTGGATGAGTAAAACCGTACCCCATTTCTCAGGGTGGGCCTGAGATTAAATGCCTTTTGCAGGGAGGAGTGTCTGGGAAGGAAAGTTCATTGGCTAAACCTCCAGGCCTCTCAGTACCTCATTACAATGGAGGTCTGTCTTGAGCCTACATAGCCACAGGCTCTCTACATGTGGAGGGGCTTGGGGTGTCGCCCTTACATGCCTGATGACCACAAATCTATGGAGGGCTGCAGCTAGGGACAGGAGCCTAGTGCCTGGGGACAGAGGCCTGGTGTCCCAGAAACTGGAAAAACTCCTACGGTCTCTTCAGGGTCCCTGGGGTCTCTAATCTTAGCCAGGAACTAGGCTGCCTTTCACTGTCCCACAGAGTTACTTGCCTTTAATTTCTGTGTAGGACTCTTTAAAATATGCTGGAGATCATTTTCACTCAGTATTCAGTGTATCAAGATCTCTCGACCTCCTGCAAATATCCACACGTACACATGCCCAAGTCCCTGTGGGAAATAGCACATTTGTCCATAATGTACACACGTCCTCCCATGCACTCGAAAACATCAGTAGATGCTATGCAGCGGCCATCACCCCTCCACAAAACATCTGGATCTGTCCAGTACAGACACAGCTTTTTTAAAAGTGCATTTGATGTACAATAGTTATATTATCTCCACAGGTACAGACATGCACACAGAGGGTCAACTTCCTGGGTTGTTTTTTGGCTGTGTGGGGACTGGGCAGGGATCTCATTTTCTATAGTTGAGTAATTATAAACACCCCCTTCCCTTCTGTAATTATCTGATTTAGTCGGTTAGGCTCTTATGTGCGTGCGTAAACAGCTCAGCATCTTTGCATAGCTCTTTAAAGCATGTGGACAATTTGTGACACGCTTATGTAACCTATTTTCCTAATAGGAATTTAGAATCACTTCTCAGACTTTTGGCCAAGATAAACTAGGGAGTTATAGAGACATTTTCCTGGATGGCACTCAGGTTGGTTATTGTCACCCAAAGCTCCACCCAGTCAGTTCTGAAAACAGAAGTTCTTCTCGCTCATGAGCTCAATGTTTGCAGATTTAGCTCTCCTATGCCTGGCCTGGGGAGGGCTGTGTTTGGTTAGGGGAGGATCACCAGGGAGCTGTGCTCCTATGGGCTGCAGGCCTCCCAGCTTTCAGGCCAGAGCTTCTGTAATTGGGTCTCCTGCTTCTCTGGCACTGGATTAGAAGTAGGTCTCCATCTTGAGCTCTCCTGGCTCAACAAGTCAACTGGGACTTCAGTCTTTCATAGCCTTGTGAGCCAATTCTCTGGAGTAGATCTCCTGCACAAATACACAGTGGCTAACACACAGGTTTTCTCTAGGATGTAGAAAGACTTAGATACTGATCATTTCTGTCTTGGTCTTGGGAGCTCATTGAAACATATAGATGAGAAGGGAATCATGCTAAAATTATGCTATATTTTTAGTCCATGTTGTTTTTAGATTTATTCAATTTGAGAAAGAATGTGTGGAGGTCAGAGGACACCTCGAGGGAGTCATTTCTCTCTTCCCACCATGTGGGCCCTAAGGGACTAAAGTCACTTTTGGCAGCAAGTGCCTATATTCACAGAGTCACCTTGCTGCCTCATATTCTGTAATTGCTAAAGAAGCCCTTTCTAATTCACATGATTCCTGTGGGAGTCACCTATGAGGCAGAATAAACATTTAGATTTAGTACTCAGACCTGAGCCAGTTCTGTTTCTCTTGTGATCTGACCCCTGCAAAAGTGAAACTAAAACAGACCAATTGTTTCAAAAACCCTCTGTCTAAGACACAGAATCAGTCTGTTTCCCAGAATACTCTCTTCTCCAGAGTCTTTGCCCTGTCTTTTGAGCTACCTGTCCCCCCAAGCATACAAACAAGCCTTTCTCTCAGCAGCAAATACCAGAAGCTAAAATAAAACCCAAAGGAAGCTATTGCTGCCCGAGTGCCACTGGAAAAAGATTGCAAGAGGAGAGCCCTGCAACTGGTGACCATGGTGACAGTGTGTAATCAGCAAACCCAAGCCTTGCTTTCCTTCCTTCTCTGGGCATCCATAAAATGGTTGGTTTAGAAACCCTGAGCCCACAGACTGTTTTCCAGCAGCTACATAGCAACCAGATCCATACACAGCAAAACCAACAGTCAAAAATCACTCATGCTGTATTTATCAAAACCAGAGTTATGACAGCAGGCACATCAGGCTCTCTTTCTAACAGGAGGGCACATCTGAGCTACCTTCTCCATTAAATCCAAAATGCTGTGTGAAATACATCAGCATTTCACACACACACACACATACACACACAAACACACACACAAACACATACACACACACATACACACACAGAGACACACACACACAGACACATACACAGACACGCACACACAGACACACACACTCACACTCACACACTCACACACACAGACACACACACAGACACACACACAGACATACACACAGACAGACACAACACACAGACACACAGACAGACACACACACAGACACACACACAGACACACACAGACAGACACAACACACAGACACACACACTCACACTCACACACTCACACACACAGACACACACAGACAGACACACACACAGACACACACACAGACACACACACAGACACGCACACAGACAGACACAACACACAGACACACAGACACACACATACATACTCACACACACACACACAGACACACACTCACACACACACACTGCTGAGCTATCATAAAAAGTAGAGAAGGTCAAAACAAAGTGAAAACAAGAACCTTGGGAAGTCAGCAGGTGGCAAAGCCACCTCTCTGCCCAGAGTTTCTGTTAACAGTTTCCATGGCTTGGGGTTTGTGACGTTAAGCCTGAAACCCTAGACTAAAATATTCTGTTAGGATGCCCCACCCAAACCTGCCCCATCCCCGGAGCTACGCTCTCAGGATTTGAAATAAACTCACTGTGCAAAAAAGGGCAAGGAAACACCTGTGTTTTGATTTGGTGTGGGTGTGAAGGAATCTTCCCAGAGAATACAACCACAGGCTAGTGACTCTGCTGTCCGAATTAGCAAAGGGCCACCGCCTTGAGACGATCTGCAGAAGGCCAAGGACATCCCCTTGGGGGAACAAAACTCCAGCTGAGAACTAGAACTGTCTCACAACTTACAAGGAAAATGAGCAATACTACCTTGCTTTTTAGTTAGTGTTTTAAAGCACACAGTGGGGCCAGTACAGATGGTGCCAAGCTTGACAATCTGAGTTCTAATCCCAAGGACCCATGTGGTGGAGAAGAGAAGCTACTCTCACAAGCTGTCCTCTGGCCACCACATGTGTATGGTGACGTGCCCACACAGATACAAACTCACACTAAACAGACAGACGAATGTAACAGAAATTTAAAATAAATAATAAATCACACAATACACAGGGCACAAGGCACCAAAACTACAGACAGAAAACTCGACAAGTGACAAAAGCAGATGACCAGGGTTCAGGGGTTACAGATAGGAAACCCCACCGTCCACTTGTGCCTGTTTCCTTCAGCTTCTGATGAGCTAGCAGAGTCTTGTCTCAACTCCTGTCTTGTACTCCAAGACATTTTCTTCTTTTTCCCGGGGACTGGAGGTACATCTTTACCTTACTCATGAAGAAGGAGCTAAGTAGGCTCTCTCTCTCCCCCCACCACTCTCCCAGCTAACCTTCTTGACCGTGTAATCACTGTGACTTCCTGCCATCTGCTGGGCCTTCACCAACCCTTCTAAAAAGGCCCTAAGCCAGGCAGTAGTGCCTGAGGAACCAGGTCACTTGAACTGCTACTTACTGGCTGTTGCTGAGCCATTATGCACTGTAAGCTCCCTCCTTCCAGAAATTCTCCTGCCTCTGCCTCTGGGGCATGGCTTTCTGTAAATAAATTATCCTTAATATATATGTAACATTAAATTAATCGATAGCTGTATATCTTTACCTTGTGTTAGTCCCCAATAATTATACAGATAAATCAATCTTTATTTAAAAACTGTACCTCAATAGCTGAGCAGTTAAATGATCGACCTCAGCCTCCTATGCTAATCTGGCTACCTCTCAGCCCCATCCCATGACACTTGCATATTATTATTATTGATCTGGCTCTTTGGGCTTCGGGTGTGTTTCCATGATCTCTCATCAGACTCCTTCCTTATGGCTCCAAATCCTCCATCTTCCTTGGTGATTTGAATCTCCCTCTCTTCCTCTCTCCTTCTTCTGGTTGGTGGACATCCCACCCTAGTCTCTATTCTTCCCAGCCATTGGGTGGTCAGCATTTATTGACAAGGTAGAGAATAAATAGTAAGAACTGTTCACACGAACTTGAGACAGGAGATTCTCGGTATAAGGATTACAAAGCCAAGTCTGAATTGAAATAAAATCTGAGGGTGGAGAAATCAGCATCGAATAACAAGGGTAAAATTTACACAGTGGACAAAATCATTATTCCTCCAGCTTTCTTCTGAGTCTCCTCTGACCTTTTGTCATCTCTCCCCATGCTTCTTTAAGTGTTTGCTGTGGCTTGTATGGATGCTTCCTGTCTTGGTTTCTTTTCCTTCATCCAACTACAACACATGAGGAACACGGCTGAAAGGAGAAGGGGTTGGTTTTGACTCACAATTCAGGAGTGCAGTTCAGCATGACTCCGAACGAATGAGCCTGAGGTAGCTCAGGTCACATCCACAATCAGAAAGCCAAGAGTGATGACTGTCACTCCGCAGTTCACTGTCTTCAACGTGTACATTCCAGGACCCTCCCTGCACAGGGAATGTTCCTGGCCAAGGTTAAGATGGGTCTTCCTCCATCAATTACCTAGTCAAGACAATCCCACAAAGACATGTGCAGAGCCTAGATAAGCCCTCGCAGCAGTTGCCTCTTAGGTGAATCCAGGTCCTATCAAGTTGACAAGTAACAGTGACCACCTCATCCCCTCCCTCAAGATTCACTCGGAAAAACTTTTTCTCATGCTCAGTCCTACTGGGAGGTGGAACTTACTGAGGGGTCTTCAGATCTTCCTGGAAAGGGATAATGAGACCCTTACCTCTTCCCTTCCCATTTTCTCCTTGAGTGAAGTGGATAATCTTGCTCCATCACAGGCTTTCACTAAGATGTGCTTTACCACTGGTCCAAAGCAATGGGACCCATTGGTCAAGAAAGCATCAACACTGTTAGACAAAACAGACCATTCTACTAGTAGCTTACCTCAGGCACCTGGTATAGTGGTAAATCTTACTAGAAGTGTCTCTTCCACCCACTCAGGATACTGTTCTAAACTCCATTTCCAGCTGTATTTCTTCCTACACAATTGACACCGTGCCTCTGAAGACCTGTCTGCTTCAAGGATTTATCACTTGCCCCTCCTGAACCTGATTGTGGTATGTTTCCCATGGAAGTAAAAGTCTCTAGACCACCAACTTGCAAAGCACTGTAGATGTTGAGAGAAAAATAACTGCAATGTTAATAATAAACATTCCTGTACATTTAAAAGGGTGATAACCCGATGCTTTCAATGAGATTGAAGAAAGACGGCCAAATGGATTAATCATTAAAAATACCTTCTGTTGATCAAGGTGGCATACACCTTTTATCCTAACACTTAGGAGAGAGAAGCAGGCACCTGTGAGTTTAAGACCAGCTTGACCTACAGAGCAAGTTCCACCTTGTCAGTCAGGGCCACAGAGGGAGACTTTGTTAGAAGAAGAAGAAGAAGAAGAAGAAGAAGAAGAAGAAGAAGAAGAAGAAGAAGAAGAAGAAGAAGAAGAAGAAGAAGAAGAAGAGGAGGAGGAGGAGGAGGAGGAGGAGGAGGAGGAGGAGGAGGAGGAGGAGGAGGAGGAGGAGGAGGAGGAGGAGGAACAAAATATAATAATATATAAACAATATAAGAATAAATGTTTTTAAAAAATAGATAAATCTGTAAGTGAGGCATTTAATTCAGGAGTTTAAAGAAGCCCAGAGTGATGCAGAAGATCACAAGTTCATGACCAACCTGGGTCATGTAATAAGACCTTGTCCAGCAAACAAACAAACAAACAAACAAAAACATTACCAAAATATTAAGAGGATTTATGCTAAACTCCGTGTTGTGTGACTAGCAATATATAGCTTATATTCACAAATGCATAAACTAATAAAAGAAACACTAACCCTACCATTCCCATCAAAGGAAGAATTTTCATAATTCTATTTGACAAATGGGATTAAACACAACTAAAAAGATTCTGCACGGCAAAGAAAGTGGTCACCAGAATGAACAAGGAGCCTTTAGAGTAGGAAAAATATTTATCTCTGTACACCAGAAGGCTTATAGCTAGAATACTCAAAAGAACTCAAAAAATTAAACAAAAGAAACCCTAAATGATTTCATTAGTGAGTGAGCCAATGAACTGATTAGACTGTTTAAAAAGCAAGAACTAGAAATGGCTGATAAACACTTAGAATACTACAATAAATAATGGAAAAAGTGTTTAACATCCTTAGCCAACAGGGAAATAGAAATTAAAGCGTCTTTAAGATTCCATCTCAACCCTAATCAGAGTGGCTATCACCAAGGAAACACATGACAACAAATGCTGGTGAGGATGTGGGGGAAGGGAGCGTTTTTGCACCGCTCTTATGAATCAGTTAGATCAACCTACTACAGAGATACTCGCATGTTCATGTTTAATGCTGCACTATTTCCAACAGCCAAGAAATGGGAGCAGCCCAGATGTCTACCAACATATGAATGTATAAAAAAATTGGCTTCATGTGCACATAAATCATATGAAATTTTGCAGCCATAGGAAAAAGATGAAATCATGACATTTGCAGAAAAGTAGATGTATCTGGAAAACATTGTGCTAAACGAAATAAGCCAGATTCAAAAAGATAAATGCCATGTTTTCCCTCATATGTAGAGCCTAGATTTAAGAGTAAATGTACGCATATATAAGTGCATACGTGTGTGTGTGTGTGTGTGTGTGTGTGTGTGTGTGTATTCATATGTGAATGTAAGTCATCAAACTAGCAAAGGGCTCATAAGAGGAGAACAAAGAATGTAGGGGACATGAGAAGTAGGTGATGCAATATATTAATAAGAAAGCAGAGAGTAAGACTTAAAGGAAAAAGAAAGGAAGCCATTTGGAAGGGGGAGGGGCAGAGATAGGACAACGGAGGAGGGAAAGAGTAAGAACAAATTATATCAACACAAAATGTGTGAAGACGCCATGTTGAACCCTGCTATTAAATCAACAAAAATAAACTTGTGTCAAAAGAAACTGTCAGTAGCATCTTATCTTGATGTTTAGTGATCTTTCATTTAAAACTATTTGCTATTTTAGTCAATGGTGCTCTAAAAATAATTTTGAGGATATCTCAGTCCCTAAGAAGCTAATTAACACTCTGAGTCTTACAGATCTCAAGAGGAAGAAGTAATTCATTCTGACCACTATGTTGTCATTTTTGTCCAGACAAGTGTAAAAAGAAAGTCGAGAGAAAAAAATCTTTGAAGCATAAAAACGCTTTCTTTTAGATTTACCTGAAAATATGTGTTTAAGAAGGAAAGGAAAGCTATACAATCCCACCTGTTCGAGAAGAGCTTTGTCATGTGCTTTCAAAAAGACGACAGTGGGTGGCGGGTCACACTGGCAAGCCGTTTCTACTGCAGGTATTAAAGTGAGCATTGTAACAATTCTCTTTAAGACATTTAATATTTGAGACACACCAAAAATGACATCTGTTAAAAAAAATACCCAAACTTACAAGAAATAACTTTACATATCCATTTGAATGTGTGAGGATAAATGCCATACAATAGCAATTATGCTGTGCAATATCAATTATCAATATCAATAAATGGCGTACAGTAGCAATTATGTGAGAGCAAGACTGCCTTCTGGTGTGGCGCCACACTACCTACAACCAAGTACAGGAACTCCCTTCTGTGCCTGTGATGACACTTCTTACCTCAACAGGGTTGGCTATTTCCCAAACGCTATCAAATGGCAGACCTAAAATTTACACATTTTGGGGGATTTATTTTAACAGGGAATAAAAAAAACCATAAGCAAACATTTGAACTTTAATGTCTCCTATGCTACAGAGATGAGAGTGAAGCACTTGTAATGCAAAATGAATAAGGGGTTTACAAGCAGGACAGCTAACCACATAGTAGCAGCACACACCTTCAACCCCAGCACTCAGGAGGCAAAGGCAGGCAGATCTCTGTGAGTTCAAGGCCAGCCTGGTCTACAGAGTGAGTTACTAGGCAGCCAGGGCTACACGGAGAAACCCTGTCTTGAAAAAACAACAACAAGAAAAGCAATCAGACAGCTAAGTAAGAAGTACGGATAAGTATGGAAAACGGGATGTTTACTGGGGAATCTACGTGATGATAATATGGCATTTGCTGCCTGATATTTCGACTTTGTTGTATGTCTGAAAATACTCATAATAAAATGTTGCAGGGGATTGGCTAGAGGAAATATTTTCCATAATCATTTTTGCACACATAGCATTATAGCATAATAGCACTGGCAATTAGTTTAAAGGCTAATGTCTTGGTTGTGACATTTAATGTATCCTTCACTTGAATATAATAATAGATCTTAAAATGTGTCATTAGCTAGGATGCTCTAGGCTACAATGACACATGATACACACATATATTAAAAGCTAAAGTATAACTGGAGAAGTGGCTAGTGGTTTAGAGTGCTTCCTGCACTTCCACTGGACGTGGACTCTGTTCCTACTGTCATGTCAGATGACTTCCAACCATCTATAACTCCAGCTTTCAGGGATCTGACAGTCTCTCCAGCCTCTGAGGCAACCTGTGCATGCGCACGCGTGCACAAACACACACACACACACACATGCACACATGCACGCACACACACACAGACAGACAGATGGACAGAGGGACAGAGAAGGAGTTGTCTAAAAACTAGTCAAACGTGGTTTTGGAATTGTAGTAATGCCATCTATAGTCTATAGAGCTTTTCAACATTCTGCTTGTTGTCCCCAGTGTTGGGTCTGTCCCCAGGCTGGTGTCAACAAGGATACAACTCAAGTAAAAGATCCAACAACAGTGAGACGAGAGACCAGGATTTCCAGGAGCTACCACTCCCTCCCACTAGCTTCAACACCTGTCTTTTGTTTTCTGAACTACAAGGGGGAAAGGATTGCCTTTTCTTTCTTTCTTCCTTTCTTTCTCTCTTTCTAAAGCTTTCTTTCTTTCTTCCTTTTTATAGGTTCTTTTTTATTGCATATATTTCTTTATTTACACATCAAATGTTATGCCCTTTCCCAGTTTTCTGTCATAGGCCCCCATACACTCCCTCTCCCCCATAAGGGTGCCTCCCATTCCACCCCCTTTATCACTTCCCTCCCGACATTCCCCTGCACTAGGGGTCCAACCTTGGCAGGACCAAGGGCTTCCCCTTCCACTGGTGCCCAACAAGGCCATCCTCTGCTACATATGCATTTGGAGCCATGGGTCATTCCATGTATAGTCTGTGGTAGTGGTTTAGTCCCTGGAAGCTCTGGTTGGTTGGCATTGTTGTTCATATGGGGCTGCAAGCCCCTTCAGCTCTTTCAGTCCTTTCTCTAATTCCTCCAATGGGGGTCCTGTTCTCAGTTCAGTGGTTTGCCTCTGTATTTGAAACGCTCTGGTGGTGTCTCTCAGGGGAGATCTATATCCAGTTCCTGTCAGCATGCACTGCTTAGTTTCATCCATCTTATCTAGTTTTGGTGGCTGTTTATATATAGGCCACATGTGGGGCAGGCTATGAATGGCCATTCCTTCAGTCTCTGCTCTAAACTTTCCCTTCATATCCCCTCCTGTGAATATTTTTGTTCCCCCTTTAAGAAGGAGTGGAAGCATCTGCATTTTTGGTCATCCTTCTTCTTGAGCTTCATGTGGTCTGTGGATTGCATCTTGGGTAATTCAAGCTTTTGGGCTAATATTCACTTATCAGTGAGTGCATACTCATGTGTGTTTTTCTGTGATTCACCTCATTCAGGATGATATTTTCTAATTCAATCCATTTGCCTATGAATTTCATAAAGTCATTGTTTTTGATAGCTGAGTAGTATTCCATTGTGTAGATGTACCGCATTTTCTGAATCCATTCCTCTGTTGAAGGGCATCTGGGTTCTTTCCAGCTCTGGCTATTATAAATAAGGCTGCTATGAACATAGTGGAGCACGTGTCTTTTTTATATGTTGGAACATCTTTTGGGTATATGCCCAGGAGTGGTATAGCTGGGTTGTCAGATAGTTCAATGTCCAATTTTCTGAGGAACCTCCAGACTGATTTCCAGAATGGTTGTACCAGTTTGCAATCCCACCAACAATGGAGGAGTGTTCCTCTTTCTCCACATCCTCGCCAGCATCTGCTGTTGCCTGATTTTTTTTTATCTTATCTTTTCTGACTGGTATGAAGTGGAATCTCAGGGTTGTTTTGATTTGCATTTCCCTGATGACTAAGGATGTTGAACATTTCTTTAGGTGCTTCTCAGCCATTTGATATTCCTCAGCTGAGAATGTTTTATTTAGCTCTGTACCCCATATTTAATAGGGTTATTTGGCTCTCTGGAGTCTAACTTCTTGAGTTCTTTGTATATAT
The DNA here is from genome assembly GCF_021556685.1 of Rattus norvegicus. NCBI lineage: Eukaryota > Metazoa > Chordata > Mammalia > Rodentia > Muridae > Rattus > Rattus norvegicus. The sequence continues at coordinate 192,267,589 of NC_141535.1, forward strand.
TGGATATTAGCCCTATATCAGATGCAGGATTGGAAAGATCTTTTCCCAATCTGTTGGTTGCCTTTTTGTCCTAATGACAGTGTCCTTTGCCTTACAGAAGCTTTGTAGTTTTATGAGGTCCCATTTGTTGATTCTTGATCTTAGAGCATAAGCCATTGGTGTTTTGTTCAGGAAATTTTCCCGAGAGCCCATGTGTTCAAGACTCTTGCCCACTTTTTCTTCTATTAGTTTGAGTGTATCTGGTTTGATGTGGAGGTCCTTGATCCACTTGGACTTAAGCTTTGAACAGGGTGATAAGCATGGATCGATCTGCATTCTTCTACATGCTGACCTCCAGTTGAACCAGCACCATATGTTGAAAATGCTGTCAGGAAAGGATTGCCTTAAGGTGGGAAGTAGTGACTCACCCTTATCTTAAGCTAGTCCCACTAAGCAGCCTAAGATCTAACTTTGTGAAGAGGAGCTTTTATGATTAATTTCAATCAAAACTTTGATGAGATCTAGAATCAACTGGGAGACAAGGCTCTAGTCATGCAAGTGAGGGAGTAACTTGGTTAGGTTAATTGGGGTGAGACCTGCCCACTGTGGGTGGCACATTCCCTAGGGTGAGATCCTGCTCTGAACCCAAGCATTCATAGCTCTCTGGTTCTTGGCAGTGAATACAGTGTGGCCAGCTTGCCTCAAGTTCCTGCTGAGGTGATGGGCTGTATACTTGTACCGTAAGCTGGTTCCTCCTCTGCTAATTTATCACAGAAACAGAAAAAGTTACTAAGATATGGGTTGAGTATGTACTGCAGATCTAAAAGTGTCACATTAGGCATGCAATGAAACATTTCTAGTAAATGCATAAGGTTTACAGGGTGGAAGAACAATGGATTTATGATATATCATAATAGAAGTTCTGTTCCCAGAGACTACGGAATATATAATCTGTAAATATTACAGACATAAAATTCAACAATATAACACAACAGTATAATATCACTGTTCCCTCAGTTGATTTACTAAAGCCTGCTGGATAGTAGAGACCACTCATTTAGTTCCTCTTTCAAAGCAAAACAGAGGTGATGGAGAGCAGCAAGTGTAACTGAAACCAGGGCTTCGCCTCTGCATACCTAATGACTTCCCTCTTTGTCTCACCTCACTGCTACTACCAGAAGCAGCACTTTCATTTTCCTTCTCATTTTCATAAGTAAAATTCACTAGCTTTTCAAAGACAGAGAGATGCCTGATGGTAACATGGTAAATATTGAATGAATGGTGGTTGATAATGCCACCTTTTATATCATGCTTCATGTCCCTCACTGACCTGGTCGCTTTACATATATTAACTCCTTAATCTCCATGACTATTTTGAAGCAGGTACTACAATCGCCATACTGAGATGGGAAAAAGAGGCCCCAGGATAGTGGGGTAGTGTGGCACATTAGTCAGGTACCTGCCCTCTGAGATTTGTTCTGATGCCCCTGACTCCCCTTGCCTTGGCCATCTCCCTGACTCCTACTCCCAGGCTATGCTGCACCTCCTCTCCTCTCCCTTCACCTTCCTCCCCTGACCCCCTCACCAACCCCCTGCTCTCTCTACTGGCACCTATGGTACAAACCAGGATGAGGTCCACTCTTCTTGAAAAGCCTTCCTTAGTCAAGGCAGAGGCCAGGCTCCTGCCCAGCACCTAGAACACCCAGCTCACCTCAACCCAATATTTCCTTAGGGATCTGTGCCCTCCAGTAAAAATGTGATAGCTAGCCTCGTTCTCGCTGTGCCTAGGGCTTGCTACTATGCCTGGCCTATAATTGGCACTTAGAGTGTTGCTAAATTAATGCACAAGCTCCCTGATTTTACACTTTCCTTTCTCCCCCGTGCCGTCTGACACTACATATTGTAGACACTTAGTCAACTGAAGTGGGTGCCCGACTCTTCACCAATCGCCTAGCTTAATAAAAACAAAACAAAACAGAACTTGCCCCCTTTCCCCGATCTACATAGTCTAGTTCCTGAGAATTTGGACTTCTTTCAAGGCCCCCAGTTTGTCAAATCTAGCAGGATATGAGTGAGAGATTTGACTCCCTTTCCCTGACCTGGTGGGCTGGACTGGGCAGGATGGGAAGCGGTGTCAGGGCTCAGGGCCACCGCCTGGCGCGCCTACTCCCAGTTCTTGCCTATTAAGGTAACAATCCTCTAGGAACGCAACGGCAGGAGGGAGGGTCCCCAGCAGCGGCCTCCGCCCGCCAGCGGCCTGGGCGCTTGCAGGACTCTGCTTAACTGCAGCCCTGGACCCTCTGCCTGGCGCCTCACCACCGAGTCTCTACCGGCTTCACCGGTCCTACTTATCTCTACTATCTGAAGTCACCTTCCTAGGTTTCCATAGACACCCAGGATAACTTCAACCATCATCGAGGGCCTCAAGGGAGTGTGGGCACCCAACACTGATTAAATGGACCCCGCGTCTCGGGTGGGAGCACAAATGCTTGGATAGCTACAGGAGCCCAAGCCCACCGGCGTGGACGAAGGCGGTGCTACCTCCAAGGGTCGGAGCGGGTGCGTGGGACCGGGATTTCCACCCCAGGGAGCCCCAGCCACAGCTAGCTGGCTGCTCGCGTCCAGATCCCGCCCGCAGACCACGCCTACAGGTCACGCCCCTCTCAACCCGCCCCGCCCCTCCCGCCGGCGCCCGCCGCTTCCCGGGCTCGGCGCGGGCCTGGGGAATCCGGAGCCCGCCGCCGGGGTCGCAGCATGGGGCGTTTTCGCGGGGGCCTGCGGTGCATCAAGTATTTGCTGCTCGGCTTCAACCTGCTGTTCTGGGTGAGACCCGAACCGGCGGGCTGGTTAGGGGGCCAGGGTCCCCGGGGAGGTGACCGCAATAGAGTTGGGCCGTGGAAGAGGGCTGGATGTTCAGAGGCGCTAAGGAGACAAAGAGGGAGGGGACAGATGGAGGTGGAGAGGACACAGAGAAGCTTGAGCTACCAGAGGTGGTGAGGAGATACGGTGCGATGCTCCTCCTGAAAGGAGCCATCATCTTCGGCGGCATCGCCTGGCGGGTGGCGCCAGGTGCAGGAACCTAGCCGGCTCCCACATCCTGAGGGCTGGGGGCCTGGCGGCCCGTGCTCCCTGCATCCTGCTGTACACACACACCCACTTCTCCCACTGCTTTCTCTGGGGAGCCCGGAGGCGGCCGAGCCAAGGTGCTAGGAGGGAAATCCCTATCGTGGGGCTGCCTGGGGTGGCGCCTCATCCCAAGAGTGTGCGGACACGCCGCCTGGCTCTAGTGATTTGTTGCGAAAATAATGGACAGTAGAGAAAATTGAAGGAGTGGGGGAGGATCGTCCTTTTCTTGGTCATTAGGGGAGGGTACTGCTGTGTGGGCAGTGGTGGGTGCTATTTTATGATGGGTTGAAAAATGGAGAGGGTTTGGAATGGCAGCAACATCCCCCAGGGTCCCTGCGGACAATCAGTACTCCTGAAATGATCTCATTCAACTTTGCAGGGTGGCGTAGACCTGGCAGCATTCCCCGGGTAGAGATGCATAGAGACAAGCCCGTCTCCTGTGTTAGTAGGGCATAGTTAGGGGTGGAACATCTCTGGAATACTCTCTCCCAAGCCCTGGGAACTGTCAGAGGTTCATTCTGCACAGTCCCTATTGGCCTTCCAGTAAGAGAATGCCAACCAGTGTAGCTGCTCAGACCCTGAGGGAAGACACGAATCTTGCTTCAGGGGAAGTGGGTGAGAGCGGGAGCAGAGATGCTTTGGGATGCTTTGAAACTACTGGGCTGGCAGAGATGTTGTCCCATCTGCTCTGAGGAGGTTGTATGGACAATAAGTAATAAATTATTGAACGATGGGTTCCACTTGTGACTACCAACTCTGAAGCCTTCGTAACTCCAGCAACTCTAAGCAATTCAGAGACCACGTGGCCATGACCAGCAATGGTCGGCAGTGGACAGTTTGGAGGAGGTACCTGGGGACATCCCTGTATTTTAAAAATACACACAGGCTCTGTACAACTTGGCATTTGTATCCATGGCAGTCCAAGAAGACCGTCTTTCTGAGTGCCCTTGTGCTGTATTGTTTTTAGAAGTCTGGCTTAGTTTCAAAGGCTGTTAGTGATGGGTGTGATGCTGCAGTAGCACCCATCACTCTCACTGCTTACAACATCAAACTTTTGTGTGAGTCACAGAGGGAGGTCTCTCGGGCTGGGTTTAGCGCACATTTTGTGCCAGCTTCCACAGACTCATCAGACCCTTGCAGTGGGTCCCACAGCTCTGAGTGGCAGAGACAGAACTCAAATGCTACCTCATCCATCTTCATCCTGTGGGAGGTTCAGTTACCCAGCTGTCCCTAGAATGTGGCTTCTGGGTCAACAGCATCCAGGTAACTTAACATCCACAGGCATGTTTCAGAACTACTATTAAACAACTACTAGATAGATGTTCCCAAAGCTGCTCCTGCGTCTAAGAGAACAGCCCATACTAAACAACAAGAACAAAGTGAGGCAGGGTGACCAAGTGATAAGTTTCACACCCGGGTCCTAAGCACAGGGAGGAAGTAGCACTCCAGTGACGTCTGAGTGCCTGTCACTGAGATTGGAAATGGCTTTTTCTATATGAGACCTAAATATAGAGTTCAGAGAAGCAATCCCAGTACCAGTAAGGAGCCTAAACAACCTGGGAGGATGGGCAAAGGGAAGCCACCAGATAAGGAGCAGAGCAAAGGATTGTGAGCCGTCTGAGTGGCAAAACCTTGAGGCCTCAGTGCAGAGATCTAAAGCATTGTGCTTGGACGAGGAGGTGTGCCATTGCCAGCTAGTTATACCCTGGGATTAGCTTCCTATCTGTACAATTGGAGGGTCAGAGTTGTGCTGAGGATTTGAAAGAAATGTGTGGAGTAACCCAAGCCAGTCCTACATAGTAGGGGCTCGAAGTTACTTGTTATTTTTGTTATTAACTGCCTAGCGCACAGGAAGCATTCACTAACTAATAACTGTCTTTCTCCTGGTATCCTTACTGTTGGCAAACAGTATCTGTGTATCTAAGTGGGTTTGCATGTGACTTCTTTGGTGGACAGCTGTCCATTAGCCTCTTAACTCATACTTGGCTGTTTCCCCCCACACACTAAAATTGCCTACTCCCTGAGAGCAGGAATTTTTTTCTGTTGTTTTCACAGCCATTTCCCTAGCACCTAGAATGGTATCCAGCACAGGAGGTGCTGAGTAACTCTTTATTATGTGAATTAATGAATTCTCAGGTTAGACACCTGGATGTGAACAGCTGTCCTGACTTTAAGACGTCAACTGTCAACTTTATCAGGAGAGCTGGCATAGCTGAACCTGTTCATTGTTGAGATGTTGAACTTTACTCTCATAGACTGAGTCCAGGAGAGAGCTAAGAGGACCCAGTGGCTCCCTGAGAGAAGGTAGGCCATGGGTGAGCAGCAGGTACACTCAGCTTTCCTGATAAAGTGAAGGGACGAACTGAAACAGAGAGCCAGCAGCTTGGGGAATTGCATGAGATAGTTATTCATATAGAATCCAGTTCCACAGAAGTTCTGCCTTGGCTTCTAATGGGTTTTGTTTTGTTTTGTTTCTGACTGGGGAGTGTTCCTTGGAAGGTGACCTTCAGCTGTGCAACTATCCTTGAGCACCTATAGATGTCTTCCCTTTTGAGGTCCAGGATCCCCACCCCCCTACACCCATGACAGTCCTTCCTGTCCTGCCAGAAGTTGGCCAGAAGACAGTCACGGAGGCTGTAGAGTGTGTTTTGTGGTCTGCGAGGGAGATTTGGAACCTTCTCCTGGCAGCTGCTTGCCAGTCCCCTCCGCTGTGCCTCTGGTTTTCTGAACCTTCAATCAGATCTCTCAGAACTGGCACAGAAGCCCAGCTGGACTCACATTGAGTTATGAGTGCTTTAAAACCAAAGTAAAGCCCAGTCTTCAACCTTACTGTATTCATGGGGGTGTCTGCCCTGCGTCTGCCAGGTCTGACTTTAGGATCTACGATCACAACACTCCTCAGTATAGTCCTGACTGTGTTGAAATCACCTGTTTTTCCTTCCCCTCTGTTGCATAGCAATACAAACAAAACACTACAACCCACCCGGCCACATATGTTGGTTGGAAGAAAAGCCCAGGCACTGTTTATTCCTTGGTTTATTGTTGTCTGCTCAGCTTTTTCCTATCATTGTGCTGCTCTGGGCTGCTCAGGGTTGCCTCCAACAGGAAGCAAGGCTGTTCCTGGTTGAAAGTTACATGCCATATATGGCATGTGGGAAGGTGCTGTCCTTTCTGCTCACCATGAGTGATGTAACTTCAGATTCTCACTTGGTGATGCCTCCGAGGTGCTTCGGAAAAGCCTTGTCTCTTTGGCTTAGGCATGAATGCTGTTTGACTCAAAGCTTACGGTTCCTGCTCTGTCCCACACATCTCAGACAGCAACTAGAGAGCAGCCACGTGTTAGAAAGGATGGTGCAGGAGGTGGAGAAAGAGCCTCTGGAGTCTCTAGGACAGCCTGCTGTCCATTCATAGCCTGCACTGCTGATTTCTACTAAAGTGAGAAGACGGACACATTGGCCAGCCTCTCCTAGCATGCACCAGAGGGACCTAGAGATGATGGGGGAGCAGAGGGCACAGCATGGCCAGAGCTGTGGTCCTAGTGCCACGGTAGACCTTAGGCACGTGTATGCGCTACGGCCATTCAAACCCAGAGAACTAAAGCATGAACGGTGGAGTGTGGTACCAGCCTGCTGGAGTTTATTCCTAGCTCTCTAGGTCTCGCTGCCCTGGGAACTGGGTTCAGCTGTTTGATCTCTTTGAGCCTCCATTTTCTTGTTTGTAAAAGGAGCATAGTAAAGTTGTATGCAAGTCACTTTTGTGATCTTTATGTAGATAAAAATGTTAATGCATGTGCAGTAAGAATCCAGCATGCATGAGACACATGCTTAGTAACCTAAGTTCAGTTAGTGATGGTGGGATTCAAACAATAGAGGCGCAGGTGGGAAGACAGGACCGATAACTCAGGAAGTTCCTTAAGGTAAGAGGGAGCACACACGTGCCCTACATCCAACCAGTCTACTTTACTGGAGTTTTACGGCTTCTGAAAGGCATGGAGTCTTCCCTCTATGATCCATTCACTCAGCAAACAAGTGCTAGATGCTTGCTATAGCCTGACATCCTAAACCGTGATTGAAAGATTAAAACCCTTTACCTGGCCGCCATGTTGTCTTTGCTAATAGCTCATCCCTTCTCTGGTCTTTGCCCCTTGAACGCTAGGACTGTTATGACCCAGCATCCTCTCTCTGATCCCCTGGCATGTGAAAGACTCAACAGGATTCTAGTTAAAAGTTCCTGTGGAGAACTGCTAGGTGCCTGCCGTGCTTCTGTGCTACCAGATAGAGGCCAGGGGAAGGAGCTAGTACAGGCTTTGGTGGTCCAGGCCTCTCCTAGTATGATATGAGTGTTAATACATGAGAACCTATTCCATTATATAGTCAGACTTAGTAGGTCTGCACCTATAACAAGCCCCCTGGAGAGACTGGCACTGGTGCTCTAAAGACACTTTGAGGATGCTTGTTTGAGATGCAGTCTCAAGAGCTCAAGGGCCCTTGTTTCTGGATGGCAGGGTAGCTCTTCTTCAGGACTTGTCTGGAGGCTTTTCCAGATACCACATTACCATTATTGTCTTAAGGGTTCTTCGACACTAATCCTTGGTAGTCCCAGAATCACCCTCACAAGGTACATCTCACAGTGTTACTCTAGCTCGCCCATCTGGAGTATCTCTGGGTAACCTCTATCCTCCAGTCCTAACATTGACAGGACCTTCACAACAGGCTTGTTCTCCTTCTTAAAGCAAATGGCCCTGCCCTGATTGAAGCAAACTGTGTGAGGGGTCTAAAAGATGGAGGAAGGTGGAAAGTGTGAATGTCCGGCAGGCCGGAGCATACTTCACAGATGAACAGGAGGACGTTGGTCTGCCTGTCTCACCATCCTCAGCTTTCATTAAAAGAAAAATCAACAATGCAAATTAACATGCTTATGAAGTTTTGGGCTACGAAATGCTTCCACATGCAAGATCTCATCTGATAATGAATTATTAGTGACCCCTCTCTTCACAGTCTTTATAGTTTTAATTGTCACGATACTTTAATTAGCCCCAATTTTACAAGCATGGAATTTGAAAGGCACAGTCGCTAGGATGCCCAAGGTTTTCTCATTTCCCACCTTTTCACATTATCGATGTATTGGGATGTGGAATACGATGTATACGGAAATATATCAGAGGACTGGGAGATGGCTCAGTGGGTCAGTGTGGTTGCTGCAGGAGGACCCAAGCTCCAGTCCCCAGAGCCAGTGTAAAAAGCTGAACATGCTCCTGTCACCCATCACTGTGTGGGGGTAAGACAGGAAGATCACTGGGGCTTGCTAGCTGCTGTCCAATGAGAGGCCTTGCCTCAGAGGAATAAGAAATAATAGCACACCTCTGTAATCCTTTGGCCTGTGCATGTATAGGCACCAGGCACACACACATTCACGCACACACAAAATGAAATGAAAAACCACTAGAGTCAGGGATGGTGGCTCCCACCTATATCCTAGCGTGCAGAAGGCTGAGGCAGAAGGATTACCTAGTTCTTGTAAGTAAGTAAGTAAGTAAGTAAGACCCTATCTAAACAAAACCAAACCAGACTTCTGCTGGCTTGGAAAATGCATTGTCTATGATTAGATTGTAGCCAGTGTCGGGTTCAGTTTTGAAACATTTTAGAAATGCTGGGACAAAGAGGTACCTAAAACACCCCAACCGGTGGCTGAAACAGGAGAAGGGTAAGGATCCCGACTGATCCCCTAAAGGCAGGTAAAGTAAGAAGGAAATTGAGAAAAGATACATGGAGAGGTGAGGGGTTTTTTTTCAAGAAACCATTTTAAAAATTAATTTCAGGATCAGGGGCTTAAAGGATAATAGCCCTGCCTAAGTGTAAGCCCAGAGGTACTGCTCTTGTGAACACAGCCTTGTGTTAGCCCCTTCAGTCCTCGTCACGCCCTGTGAAGCACCAGAGGGAAGAGAGACACAGAGACTTGCCCAGGCCTCCGCTCCAGGCAGCGGAGCTGGGTCTCCAGCTAGGGCTCCCACATCTTTGTCCTCAGCCTTTCTGAGTCCCCAGACTGACAGGGAGCTAGGATGAGCCTGGAAGTGACTTCTGCACCTGCTCATCCAATATGGTGGCCATGCTACTGAACACATGGGGCTGTTTAGTCTTAAAATGAAATGTAACATTCTTGCCCTCAGTGCCATCTACCGCATTCCAAGGACTCAGTAACTACTGGTACCAAGTGTCTACAATACAGGACAGCACAGACGGCAAATGTTTATAACGCTGAGAAATCTCTCTCTCTCTCTCTCTCTCTCTCTCTCTCTCTCTCTCTCTCTCTCTCTCTCTCCCCCCCCTCTCTCTGTGTGTGTGTTTGTGTGTGTTTGTGTGTGTCTGTGTCTGTGTGCATATGTGTGTATGTTTAGTTGTATCTATGTATTGAAGAAAATTCTATTAGACAACTCCAGTCTAATTATTCTTTGTCTCAAAACTACATTTTCATCTTTTCTCTTACTAGGTCTTAAATAAACTAAATTAAAGAAATGGAGTCGTTGCCTCTGTAAAGGGCACCAGTTTTCTGGTATTATTTTAAAAGCTGAGGGGAGGTCCAACTGTCAGAAAAAGCAGGATATGAAAAGTATAGAAGGCAGAGGCAGACAGCTAATGCATCGGCCTGGAGGGGGAGGTTTCCTGAAGATCATGCTTTCAGTTCGAGTGGAACAGTGCATCCACCAACATAGAAAGGCCAGTGGGCAAGCACTCCCAGCTCTAAGCACATAGCCGAGCCAGCTTGCTCTCTCAGAAGGCACTTTCCTTCCCTACCCCTGTAGACAGGTAAGCCGAGGGGTAGAGAAATTTAGTGTCTTGTCCAGGTTCTGGACAGAGTCTGACTACACCCACCTACCTAGACGCCCTGTCTCCATCTCTTCTGTATGTGTGTAGGTGGGCGTGTCCGCCATCCTGTCTATTGGCTTCATTATTTGGACTGAACACTCAAAAGAGAACATTTCTAGAAAAGCAAGTGTTCCTAAAGTGTACCGAGGTCTGCTCTTTATAGGAAAAGTGAATGGAAAGACAGCATGTGTGTGTGTGTGTGTGTGTGTGTGTGTGTGTGTACACACGCACATGTATTTCACACTCAAGCAAGTGTACCTGGTATTGAACAGGAGGTTATAGCCCTAAGTTGTGGGGCAAGAGTTGGGGAAGGTTGTGTAGAAAACTGCATGATGTATCCTTCATCCTGGCAGGGACTGGCACAGCGCCTTGGTGACCTCAAAGCAGGTGTAAGAAAATGTCTAGAGAATGACAACCTAGGTCTTGTGGTGTCTACTGTAGTTCATCCAAGGGAACTTTCTCGCAACAATGTGTTTCTGCTTGTCCCAGTACAAATTCTACTCACAGCATTTACTTTCTGCTACCGTTTCTCACCATAACCATGGGAACCTGGCTAAAGCGCACTAATACCAGTCGCTATTTAAGAGTCCTGGTCATTGGAACTGGAGGGATGGCTCAGCAGTTAGTGCTGCTCTTGCAGACGGCCCCTGGTTCCCAGTGTTCACATTGGTAAAGGTTCTACTGCTTGGAACTCCAGTCTGACACTCTCTTCTGGCCTCTGCGGGCATCTGCACTCAAGTGGACAAGAGCCCATATGCATACTTTAGCCTGTGCTCAAGTGTACACATAGACAAACAAACACACAGCTAAAGATAGTAACAGAAAAAATAGGAACATAGATCTTTAAAAAAAAGGAATCCTACTTATTTTTTTCCAAAGTCATCCTCTCAGCCTCTTTGAATGCTATACGAACACACAAGTATCAGTTAATATCATTTAGTGTCTACCCTCAGCTTCTGTAAAGCTCAGTATAGTCAAGATCTGACATCAGTCACCATGGTTGCTAAGATCAGTGTCAGTGGCCTGGGTCTTTGTTTTGCTGGATAGGGAAATGTAGGAGACCATCTTCTTCCTCCAAATTTTTGCTCCTCCCTAATCTCCTCTTTCCCCAACTGTCAACCAGAAGGCATTGTGTCCATGCACTGGATAAACACACACCCCTGCAGTGTCCACAGATAGTAATAGGTCCTCAGTGCCCTCGCTCCCACCCAGCTTCTTTCCCCAGGTTCCCCACACCACTTGTGATCCACTTCTCAACAAAGTCAGCTGGCCCACTCAAGTTCACGTCATAACAATTTCAACAAACAGAAAAGGGCGTGTTTATCACAAACGCAGTCAAGTGTTCTTTCTAGAGAACAAACCACTTTTGATCCTATCAAAGTTTGAATTGCAACACAGAGAATAAACACTGAGTCACCATGAAGCATGCTCACAGGATGGCTTAGTGGGTAAAGAGGCTTGCTACTAAGCCTAATACCCTGAGCTCCATCCACATGGGGGAGATGAGGGCCAATTCTCCCCTACATATGCAGTCCACATATGCGCCCATACATACACTCAAGCACACCAAATAATTGAATGAATAGATGGATGAATGGATGAATAGATGGGCAGATGGACAGACAGATGGATGATTGATAGATAGATAGATAGATAGATAGATAGATAGATAGATAGATAGATAGATAGAAAACATGCTCTTACCTGAAGGAAGCACAAGCTTGCCTTTATGAAGGAATAGAGGGCAAATCACACTGGAGACACAGAAGCTATCAGCCACTTCCAAACAACCTGGTCAGCATCTGTTGTCACAGCAGTTCTTCTTCCTAGTCTATACCTGGTCCCGATGTCAAGGACAGAGCAACCAGGTTCCTGTGAGGCCATTTGATGTGAATGTCAGATGCTATTCAGCCCTTGTAGGTTTTTTCTGGTTAAAGAATAATAATCCTTGCTCTTGATAAAGTACTGTCTGAATCCTGGCCTTGCTTTCGCTGTATAACTCGATGAAAGTCTTGGGAGCCGGTTTTCCACTTTGAACAAATTAGTGTCATCTTCCAAAGCAAATGAGCTTGTGACATCTGCCTGCCGCAAAGCTGAGGCATAATGGGGCTTCAATCGGATCAGGAATCACGAGTGCTCATTATGACTCCATCCGGGGCATGCGTTGCCACCATGAGCAAGTATTAGCTTGAAAGCAGTTAATGGAGACTCTAGAATAGAAGCCTCATTTTCAACTTTATGTGGCTTCATCCCAAAATGGAGAAGAGCGATGAGCCGGGTTTGTGTGCACAGCTTTTGCTATGGTGAAGCAAGAACATAGGGCTGGTTTTGTTCGTCTTTCCTTGAGGGGCAGCATGTCTGTGTGTTGTGGTAGCCATATGGAGTGTGCAAGCCTTGCCTAGGAGGCCGTGCATGCAGCTTTACTTTTTGTGAGCGTGAGTGGTTCCAGCACACAGCCCTGAAGCTAAGGGAACCTGGCAGCCAGTGCAGATGTGTGTCTTCTTTTCCTGTGGGGAAGCCGAGCACCTCCAGCATAGTTTTCTAGCACTGATTACCAGCACACACATACCTAGCAAGGTCCTAGCTTCAAGAACCATCATGCTGAGGGGAGCTTTCTGAATGTGGGTTTAAGGAGAAAACAGTTCATTTCACAACTGAATGACTGGCGCCTCTGCTCCCCTGCCCCACCTCAGCCGGTCCTACAAGGCAGAGAGGAAACACTTAGCAGCCAACAACTGAGAGCTCTCACAGATCTCGGGCCTTTCAATCCCAGAAACATTTAAATAGCAATAGTTATGTGAGCTATGAAACGACACAACACGCATATCTAGGCCAGGACAGGCTTCCCCAAGGAAGTGACCTGAGAGGAAGGGGGAGTCAGCCTTCTGTGGGCAGTGCAGAAGAACATTCTGGCTCACGAAACAGCAAAAACAGATGTCACCACATGAGAGAAGACAGGGAGCCTGACTCAGGCATTGAGGCCCCTTCCGTTGTCTCCCACCTGGGTGTAAACACTCATGCTTGGCTATAACTCCTGCTGGGGATGCTTTGGGGCCTGAAAGGATCCTCTCTACTGGGTCTCTTCAGCAGAGAGCTGAGTAGCAGCATGCATATGCTCCTTGTCATGCAGGTGGCTGTGTCAGGAGGGGAAGGCTGTGCATGCTGGGAAACCCACATAGGGAGTAGTATTTGTATTCTGATCTCAATACTGTGGCAGCTGGATGAACCTTCCTTGTTTGCAATTCAGAACAAGAGAGAGAGAGAGAGAGAGAGAGAGAGAGAGAGAGAGAGAGAGAGAACAATTGAACCTGTAAAATACAATTGACCTGCATGAGCTGTTTTGAAGGGCTTGTGTTCTACAGAGAGATGCTACTGATAGGAACTTTCTGTCCATCTTTTTTGCTTCAAAAGACTTTGAATCTGTCTTCCATCCTTTTTGCCCCTGGGATTGAGACCATAAACTTCTTCTCTAAAGACACCGGGACAGTGTTCTGTGTCCGGCAAACTCTCTAGCTCATTGGTAGCTGTTGGAATAACTTGCCCACAGAGAATGTCTGTGATTGTCCTGTTCGGTGATGGCTTCTGGGGCCCCATCTGGTCCTTGAGGTGTTCTAGTCACCTTCCCCCTTTTATTTTATGCTGTTGGTTCACCTGTGTTCCCCAAACCTACCCTATTTTATAGCATTTCCTTCCTTCCTTTTGATTTTCTTGTTCCTATTTAAGACAGAGTCTTGCTATGCAGCTCTGGCTGGTCCAGGACTCATTCTATAGACCAGGCTGGCCTCTGCCTCACAAAGGTCCCCCTGCCTCTGTCTCACGTGTGCTGACATTGAAGGTGTACACCACCACTGCCCTGGTTGTTTTTAGTATTTTTAATTAACTTGCTCTTAGTCGTTACCATGGAGCTCACCCCATTGTATGAGAAGTCCGTTCCAGGGCCAGTGAGGTGCTGCAGCAGGTGAGGGTGTTTGCAACCAAGTCTCATGATCTGAGTTCAATCCCCAGGACCCACATGGTGGCAGGAGACTACGGACTCCCACACATCGTCCTTTGACGTCTACATACGTGCTGTGGCACATGCATGGTCCCCCTTCCATACAAAATGGACGAATGAATATAAGAAGAAAAGTCCATTTCTGCAAGAGCAGTGGTGTTTTTTCTCCAATTCTCCTAGGGATGCTGGAAGTAATGTCTACCCTAGAAGCAGAGCAGCCCTCAGCAGTGTTCTCTGACTATAGCGATTCTCACTGGCCCTCGAGTCTTTGCCGTCCCTTGGCGTCCTCTCTGTGGCTCTCCTGAGCATTTCTCTGGGGCTGCTCACTGTGTTTGGCAGCCAAGCACATTCAGGCTCCTGCTCACTCAGTCAGGAGAGCTGAGTTCCTATCTCTCCTCCCAGGACGATGTAGGCTAAGCAGAAACCATGAGCCATGGCTGCCCCCACACTCCTGTGATGATGACACAATGTATTCCCCAGTGCTGGCCTCTTTGTCAGCATAGCGTGGATGGAGGGTAGAAATGGCTCTTTCCCCTGTGCAGTTCCTTCTGCCTCAGGTTTCCTCATCCCACTAATTCTTTGCTGCTCTGTGAAATATGACTCGTTCTTCAAGGCGTTTATCAGAACGAGGATGACTGCCACCTGCCGGTGCCCTGTGCCCTCCCTTGATAATGTGCACTCCTCCCCCTCCGCACACAGCCTACATCTTATTGCACGGCTCGCTTTATGTGGATGTCCTACACGTCTCCAACGTGGAGCACAGGGCCTGGCCTGGGTTGGACCATGGTTGACTATTACCAAATATGCATGGAAGAAGAAAAGAAGTGAAGGGAGGTAAAACTGGGGGCAAGAAGAGAATGGAGAAGGAGCACTTGCCCATTTCTTGCTTGCTTCAGCTTTCCCTGAGTATCAGTACAGAATGTCGATATTAAAAGCAGAATGGGCCAAAATTAAAAGCATTGCAGGGGACGTTAAAGCTTTTGACTAAGGAGGCCTGAAAGTTTGCCTTGAGTGCTGGGTCAGAGCATCCTCTGCTGTAGGGAATGCCCACAGTAACAAGTAGACTTGCTTCCTTGGCTAGTGTGACTAGGGGATAGCGTGATTTCTCTTGCCCCCCCGTGAAAAAGTTTCCAGTGTATGGTTCACCGACCCAAGTGCAGCAAAAGTAGCATCTCCTGACCTGACAGGTCTAGAGCATGCAGAAGGACCGAAGAGCTACACAGTGGCTGCTGCGCCTCCTTCCAAAGCAGAGACTGTTCTGGCCCTGGAACACTCCTCACCCACACATCCCTAACAGCCCACAGCATTCTGGGAGGATTCCCTGCCACTCCATGATGACACTCCACTAAGCCATAGTTTCCTTGACCGAGAGAGGAAAGCCGTGTCTATGTGGTTTGGGGTTGGGGGATTGGATGAGCAAGGGTGGATTTTTTCCCCATTGCCCAGTGGCTCTAAATTGCAACCTCTCTTTTCATTTTCCATTATGCCTCAAACACATCTGTGCCAGAATTGGACGGATGGATTCTGTCTGGGAGGATGATCCAGACAGCAATAAATTAGAGTTTGTGTTCAGAGATTCCAAAAATGTGATCTCGTGGTAGGGTTGTCCCTGAGACCAGTCAGCCTCTCCATACTCTGTGTGGTGGCTGCTGGTTTAGGCCCAGGGCCTCTGTCAATAGATTTTGCTCTGTGTTTGGAAACTGCCTTTCCATTAAGGCACCAGAGAGACGGCAAAGTAGGAAAGCCTGTGAGGTTCACTGGGCAGACTCCACCCAGGCAGCCCCAGGCATTTCTAGGGACAGGTTTGACCAAAGACAGTACTCCTCTCTGTGCATAGCAGCCAGAGCCCCAAAGCTGGCTCCTTCCTGACTTAAGCACAGAACAGGAAGACCCTCCATTTTCCCATATTGGACATAAAGACCGGTATGCAATGCTTTCTCCAAAGCTAATGCATAATTAATGTAGAGACCTTAGAAGATGGAAGGAAAACGTCACCTGTAATTCCACCCTTCAAAGATAAACACTATTAGGCCATAGCATGATTTCATCTCATGTTTCCATGCCAGCCTGCACTTTTAAAAAATGTAAAAAGTCTTTCAAAAGACAGCTGAGCTGGTTTTTTTCAGCTGCCCCATGAATTATCCAATTAGTGTCCTCTCTGAGGGCTGGAAACCCTTAGTTACTCTCCTTGGGAGTAGCCAGCTGGTAGAACTCAGCCACCTACTCCCCCTCACCAAAGGCAGGCCTGCATAGTTCTGAAGAAACCAGCCACGCAGGGAATTGGCCCTGGGAAACAGAATGAAGAGGCGGAAAGTCCTCTCTCATATATACAGCCAGGTAACCTCCCAAGGGCAGCTCCAGTCTCTTGCAGGCTGCCCCATCAGAGAGAAGGAGCCTGCCTGAAAGGCCTCTAGCCTAACCTGACTGGGTTTTCCCTTCTTACACCTCTGGTCTGCTGCCAGCATCTGTGGGTGCTCTCCCCTTTACAGATGGCAGTCGATCCTCACTGTCCGGTGAAAGGCTGCCCAACAGTAACCAGAAGAGCTGGCAAAGGCAGGATATGATTTGTACATCTCTGCTGATTTTCCCATAGTGCTTTGCACTCACAAGGTACCCTGTAAATAAGTGTTAATTGATTGATACAGCAATATCCAAGTGGTGTTTGTAGGGAGAGCACCTTAGCTGGAGCCTGAGGGCCTGTGGTTGGGACAGCCCTGGGACTGACATATAGAGTTGTCAGCTAAGACATAGAGCCTGTAACAGCCTTCAGCCTCAGGAAGCCCAGTGATGACTCTTCCAGCAGCCAGCCTGCCCAGCCACTGCCTGCGCCAGCTACTCAGCCTCTCCACGAGCCACATAGCATACAGTTTTCAGATTTTCCATGGAAACTCAAAATAGAAAAAAAAAAAAAAACCCTAGGCAGGGGCAGGGTATCGGTCACTACATAGGAATCAAGAGGGGGTCATGGGGTCAGTGAACAGACTTGGGATTGCATCATAGACATTTGCATGCAGATAAATGCATAATTGGAAATTGCATCAGCAAGTGTAGGTGGGCCCAAGGCTGGTGTGGGTTTGTTTGTTTTTCTAATTTAGAAGATGGCTTCCCCCAGGTCTTAGAGTTCATCTTGCTCTTGGTGACTTCCCCCCTGAGACAGTGGCCACTCACCCAGATGTTGGTGAGGAAGTCCAGTATACCCAAGTACACCCAGCAAGACACAATAATGAAAGGGGCAGATGCCTGACAGGGAGAAGGTTAGAACAGTGGTTTCACACACACACACACACACACACATACACACACACATATACATATACACACATACACACACAGAGACATACACACACACAGACACATACAGACACACACACATACATACACAGACATACACACACACACACAGACATACACACACAGACACACATACACACACAGGCACACACATATACACACATACATACACACAGACATACACACATACACACACACAGACACATAGACATACACACACAGACACACACAGAGACATACATAGACATACACACACACACACACACAGGGGTGGGGGAGGAAGAAGAGGGAGAGGGAACGAGAGAGTTTCATTCCATGGGCACCAAATAACCACAGGAAGGCCCAATGCACAGCAAACCCTGTGACTGGACTCAGGACAGCTCAGAGCTGATCAGTCACATTAGGGCCCCTGAGGGGCACCAAGCCCATGCTTTTACCTCTAAGCCTGGTTTCTTTCCTGGCAAGATATGAAGTAGGCAATATAGTCTCTATAGGGGACGACCCCCCCAAGCCTGGGCGTCCCGTGCCTGTGGCCTGCTATCCAGCCTGTGTACACACTCCCCTCCACAGTCAACTCTGCTGTTTCTCTTCCAGCTAGCCGGATCGGCCGTTATTGCATTTGGACTATGGTTTCGATTTGGAGGTACCATAAAGGATTTATCATCAGAGGAGAAGTCCCCAGAGTATTTCTATGTGGGTGAGTGACTTCAGTTTCCCTAAAGGTTGGGTCTGAGGGGAGAGGCAAGAGCCATTGTTGGAGTCTCTGGACCTATGCACTTCAGCTTCTGGGGGATGTACCTCTGTGGCCCCTTCCTCCTCTCTCCAGGATAGAAGGCCCCAGGAAAACTGATCTGTTTACTTACAGAAGTGTCATGGAAATGTAACTAAATTCAGCTTAAAGAGGTAGGAAACACCCTCCTCTCTAGAGTGGTTTACCAGTGCATTCAGGGGGCCCCAGTGAGTCAGTATTTTACTTTGTGATCTGGTGTTTTAATGTGGAAACAACTCAGAATGAAAAGATACTTCAAAGTTTTGGGGTGTTACTCTCAAAACTTCGGTTAGTAGAGACTGCTGAAAGAAGGAAGGATCCCATTGTGGGGACAGGAGAGACCTGTCCCTGGAGAAGGGGAGCAGGCAGAGGGTAAGCAGCCACATCGTCTGCCAAGAACTGGGGTGACACACAGATAAAGCTGGGGTTCTCCTCGGGGGCTGTGGTCCCCCAGAATTTTAGTCCTGCTCTGCCCTCCTATGGTGCTTCTAGCTCTGTGTCATCGGTATAATCCAAAGGAGAAAAAGGAAGTTCCACTTTACCCGTCCTCTTCCAGAAGTCTCCTCTTGCCTGTTGACCAGAATCACTAACAGCAAGGGGAGATATGGCTGAGGAAACAAGATGGGAACACCCACCCTCATGCCCACAGCACTGAGAAGGATTCAGGCTCTGCTTGTGAACTGTTTTACTGCTTTTGCTCTGCTAGGTAACTCGTCCGTTCTCAGTCTGCTCAGCTTAAGGGTTTAGGCCCACAAGCAGCTGGCTACACAAGCAGTTTGGTGCCTGGCACTAGCGTTAGGCTGGAAGCAGTAGGAGGTCTGTAGAAACGAAAGAAGCATGTTTTACTGGAGTTAGAAGCCTACAGCCGGGCTGGAGAGATGTCCCAGCGGTTAAGAGCACTGACTGCTCTTCCAGAGGTCCTGAGTTCAAATCCCAGCAACCACATGGTGGCTCACACCAATCTGTAATGGGATCTAATGTCCTCTTCTGGTGTGTCTGAAGACAGCTACAGTGTATACATATATAATAAATAAATAAATCTTTTAAAAAAAGAGAAAAAAAAAGAAGCCTACAGCCTCTGGCTGTCATTTAATTGTAGCAGAGAGGAGACAGAAAGATAAGTCAAGATGGCCGTGGGCTCGATTCTGATGGCGTCATTGGAGTCCCTGCAATGAGTGCTAGCCTAGACTTTCAGTTATGTGGCTCACTAAATTTCCATTATATTTAAATCCACTGGAGTGGGTTTCTATGGTTTGTCACCGTAGAAAGATTCCTGACATTCATGTCACATAAGCATGACATGAAAAGGAACCTGTGTCTCAGATCATGTCTACCCAACTTGGCTTAGCTTAGAGAGCAAATCAAGAATGTTTGAGCAGAGCAGCTCACCCTGCTCTCCACAGGAAACTCTGGGATTGGTAAACACTCGGCCCTGATTTTTGTCGCAGTAGTTAAATGCCAACAGAACACTTTTGCCTGCCTACGTTGGTTCAACATTTTTGAGTTACGAGATCACAAGATATTTTTAGGTTGAATCCAAAAGTGTACCTGTGAAACTTACACCTCAAACTGGAGGCAACCCAGAGGGAGCCTGGATCCCTTGTCTCTCTCCCCCATAGGACCACCCTCCTCCTGCTGGGTGGGAGGCACCTTTGCTCACTGATCTGACCTGGAGAGGGAGATGATGCTTGTTGATTTTGCTTTGGGGCTTTTGGAGGCAGAGTCCCGTGCAGACCAGGCTGGAGTGGAACTTAATAACTGAAGACATCATTGAACCCCCGGTCCTCCTGCCTCCACTTCTAAAGTATTAAGATCTCAGGTGAGGGACACCAAGCCTAAATGTTCTGTGTATTTTTCTCTAGAATATGTTTCAGAGTCATCGGCCCGTACCCATTGCCCTATTGTTCAAGACTGTCCTAAACAGGCTTAGCATGTTCAAGTGATTCTTGAACACAAAGCTACAGCCAGGCGCAATGGTGCCTTCCTGTATCCCCAGCTTCTTGGGAATTGAGGAAGATCACAGGGAAGGGAAGAAGAGAAGGGGAGCTGCTCAGCTTAGAGTGAGGAAACCTCCTGAAAGACACATTGCATAGCTCTGGGTAGGTAGCAGGCAGGCTTTGTGGGACTGCCCCATGTTTGTAAGGATGCTCTCCCTTCTAGCTCTCTCTTCTAGGATCCTGGTTTTCCCTCCATTAATAATAGAGTTTCTCTTTGTTTTAATGCTCTGTGCCCAATGTCCAAGGCAGACAGAGTGGTAGGCATTAGCCAAAGCAGGGAGACACAATTGCAGGGGGAAATGAGGACATGGAGGGAGGTAGCCAGACAGGCTGCTGCCTGCTGCCTCCACTTGGTGTCCCTCTGGGCCAAGGCCAAGGCCTAGTGGCTGACCCAGGGTCTCTGTGTCCTTGGTTGCCTAGGTGAGGAAGGAAGAGGCTGGCAAGAGTGGAGCTGGCAGCGAGAGGACTTGGGTTACTTGGGGTTTCCTACACCTTCTCCGTTCCAGTTTCTTTTAGGGAACTCTTGGAAAAAGCCCCTGCTTCTTCCTAATTCCAACAACCTGCCAATCCGATTTCCTGTACTGGCCCCTCCCTGTGTTTTGGAAGGGTGGCTGCCTCGGGGTCTTCCAGGATCATAGAGTGGGGAGTGGTCTTCTCTGCCTCAGTAAGCTGGAGCACATGAGCTCATGTCTGTGAGTTGAGGATGTGAGCAGGTTTCTCCACTGGGGGTGCCCACACAAACAGGAGCCACTTGGCTCCTCAGAGTCACAGCCTGGCTACATCTGTTTTTCCCTGTTGAATTCAGAGCCCTGGAGCCTGACTTTGATTGTGGCTGGAGGTTGTGTGGAAGGAAAGTGTTCCGTTGCTAAACATTCAGAGGCTGGCTTGCCTTTATAAACATTCTGACTCACTCTGGTAATATTTTTTTTAACTTCATACCTGACACCATGGATAACAGAGACAACTATGTCTGGACAGTTTCTCCAAAGCCGTTCTACAAGAATCAGAATAGATAATTATGCCGGAATTGCAGATCACAACTCTGAAGGAGAGAGCTTACCCATATCCAGTCTCAGCAGTCCAGAGTTCTGGGGCCTAGCCTGTTCTTTTGGAGGAAACACCCAGGAAGCAGTAATTTTAGAACTCTCAGGAACTATTTATATAGGCAGATTTCTAGCTAAGAAATTCATGGTTCTGAGTCTCTACTGAGAATGTAGCATGGGAATTTGGGGTTCACAATTTGGCTAGGTTCCAGTTTACCTGTTATAGCTTTGCAGCTTTTGTTTACCACATCTCTGATTCTTTAGCTGTGGACTGGGAATTTGTGTCAGTGCAGGGCCAGCTCAGCTACTGGTGAGTTACAAACAAATAACTAACTCTCACTACTGGTGGACTGAGGGGATGCTGAGGAAAAGCCATCTGATGAGGGAAGACAGCACGACAGAGGAACAGTTGGGGTGGGCTTAGACCAGCATCACATGGGCCTTCTCAGCAGTGGTTCTTGACATGTGTCAAGTGCAGGATACAGGTATCCCTGGAGAGGGCTGAGGCCCCAGGAAGTGGCACCAATGATGTAGAGTGAGGCACATGGAGCACCTAGAATGCCAACCACTATCTGGTAGCTGCTGCAGCTGTTATTTAGAAAGCGTCTAACCCTATCCCATGAGCTCAAATGCATGTATATGCCTCTACATACATAGATACAGCCAAAACGTAAAATTGGTTCAAGCAACCGCAGATCAAAGATCTTTTTATTAAATGCATCTCTTCTGAACATGTACAGACCTTTACGTGCCATTAGTCCCTAAATAATAAACCTCTAGAACATGTGTTGTGCCAGATATGATAAGTGACCTGGAGGTGATTTAGAGGATGCAGAGACATGCGAGTGAATTATGTGTAAATATGATGTCATTTCGTGAGTGGCTCATGCATCCACTGGTTGGTGTGTGGACTCCTGGGACTAAACCCCATGGCTACTGAGTGAGTGATAGCTGCAATTATATGCTTTTAAGGGAAACTGGAAGGAAAACTTCTGCAGAGACACACACAAAACAAAATTAGATGAAAAACCAATCATTAGCAGGTTGCATAAGACCATCTGCTGCCAAGATCATTGATGGTGGTGAGCTTGCCAATGTACCTACTCCCAGCGAGGATTTCTAGATGTGTTTGTGCCGATGGGCCTTAAACAGGCCAGGCCCTCTTGGTCCTTTGTTAACTGAAACAATGCCTCTAGAATGGTCTGAACTCTGAGGAGGAAAAATGGAGTCGACAGGGAAGTCGGCGTCCCTGGGAAAGCTGCTGCTGGTATCTCGCTGGCATCACAAAGCCCAGCCATTAATGATAAAATGCAATTTCAAAGGGCTTTCCTTTATCAAATCAAGAAAAATAGGGGCTTAGAAAACACAAGAGATTTATTAAGTAGGTCACATGTTTGTCTTGTGTGCTCTTAGGAAGAGAGGACTCTATGGAAGCCATTTTGGAATTAAAATGTAGTTATAAGCTAACTGATCCACCAGCAGCTCTTTTTAAAACCAAACTTTAAAGAAGGTATCCTAGGAAGCCTTAGGGCTTACATCACGTAGACTCTTACAGCCAGGTTTGGCAGGCCCAAGGAACGAGTTGCAGGAAACTCCTGTGTTTCTCTCCAGCCCCAAAGAGAGTCTCATTTCCAACCAGGAGGGCAGTTGCCTCCTTTCACACAGAGGCTTGCTATGGAGCAGAAGCTGCTGAGACGCTTAGGCATTTTTGTCCATACTGGGGTGCTGCATGCTGTTCGAGTGAGTACATGTCCTGGTTATTGCCAGAGAGACCTAGTGAACTGTACCCACTGCGGAGGACCTCTCATCTAAGTTCTCCAGCCCCTGTACACTGGCAAGCTGCCTTTTCATGACATCGCTTTCCTATCTCAGACATCCTCCAGATATGAGGGCACATCCCACCTGGCTGACATTGAGAGCACAGCCTGATACATGTTCTTCATTGCATTGGGATCTCAGAATATGTGTCTAAGCACAGACGCTTGGAGGGATGAGGCAGTCAGTCCAGGACTTTGAACTTATTTCACTGAGCACTGGAGAAATATATACTGACTGAAGGTTCTCACTTGTGCACTTGTAAGGAGGGCTAAGACAAGATTTGTAGACCTGAAATCTTCAGAAAACTGTGGGAACTACAGAGGTCCAATTCACACTAGAACAGAGCACGGTCCCCAGCTGCCTGGACTGTAGTGTACAATAGAGGAGGATTTAGGGAGCTGGACCATAGACTGTGACCCCAACTCTATCTTCACACTGGATCAAACAGCAGTTGTAGTAGTAGGGACAGGAAGCAATGACATTGTAAGCAAGAAGTCAGTACATTAAGATGGCTCTCCCTTGAGGCATTATGGAAAAGTGCTGATAGGATGTTGTTGCTGCTGGCTGCTGCCATCACCACCACTGCCCCTTAGTCAACTATCTCAGTAAGGAGTGCAGGATGAGAATCAGGACTCTTGCCTCTGACCTCTTGGGAAATCATAGGGATGTCCTCTCTACCCAACCAAGCTGCTTTGAGGAACAAAGAGACGATAGAAAGGAAAGAGCTTTGAAAAGTGTTCAGGCGATGGAGCCAATACTGTTGTTTTTAAATGATACCAGTTCTCTTGTAGCCACATCCATTCCCCATGGAATGATCCTCTTAGTGAAAGGGGATCCAGAGGGATTGATAGAGCTAAAGCAGAGGGAGCGTGAGCTCCCTCCAGACTGCACAGCCAACCGTTCCCCACTTAGGAACCAACAGGTACCCTGAGGACCTTTTGATCTGGGCTGGGCTGGATGGTACAGGAAGCAGTGTCACTAGCTTGCAGCCCCATCTAGGTCTGTTAACAGATAGGCCTGCCCACAAACCAGTTGTGAGCAACCCAGAGGAACCCCCAGGAAGTGCCTGAATGCCAGAGTCAGGGGTTCCCCACAGGGGTGGGGCCCAAGCTCCCCACCACCACTTCCGGGCGAATAAAAATGGTTTCTAAGTGACTCATCTGACTAAAATGCAAAAGGAAAAGACAGAGACTTTACTCCATGAGTCAAGCACGAGGCCCGGCCCTAGCATTGTGCTATTCCTTACCTCAGGATAGGAGAAGGAAATCAGGAGGGCCAGGCCCAAGTCTCCCAGAACCAGCACATTGCAGTCCTTGTTTTCTATGAGGTGGAAATCTCCAACCAACTGAAGTAAGACTTTTGCTGTTGCTTGGGAGGCCAGATGGCCTCTTGGGGAGTGGCAACTTGTGACCTTGGGGTGGTTTTGTTCCTCTGTCTAAGAAAAAAGGTAATGGTGCAGCTCAGTACTTCACAACCATCATGAGAGCTGCTCCAGTAAACCTGCACTAGGGGACTGCAACGGGGCCTGCCAAGAACAGCCCGTCACACACAACAATTGTAGTAACATTCTCAGAAGGATCATTAACTCTTCTTTCAAACATGGTGCTGCTAATAATGTTGTGAGTGTCTATTACCTTACTGTTTACCCTCATGAGTGGTTTATTTTGGTTTTTGTTTTGTAACACGCCCTCCTGTGTGTTCAATATCTGTGGCACTGTCCTGGAAAGAAAAAAAATTCACACAAAACTGATGATAGCAGGTCCTAAGCTCTGTCCTTAGCCACATCCCAGCTCTGTCCCCTCCCCTCCCATTACCCAGCAGCTACTCTTGCTTCCCACACCCTTGGCTTCAAGTCCTTCAGTGGTGGAGACAGCCACTAAGTTCAGAGGACAAGGGATTCTGGGGCTCAAGGAAAGGCTTGGAGTTACATCCCAACTGTGAGGCCAGCTTCTGACTACCCCGGACACAGTATCATTGGCCTTATGGGGGTTGTAGTGCTTCCTCTCCACAAAGGTACGCAGTCCAGGGTGAAGCGTTTGGACCTCAGGAGGCATGTGGTGGCTATTCACTGCAACAGCTCTGAGCAGCAGTAGAGGCAGCCTCTTCCCCTTGCTGACTGGGTGTTCTCAGACAGGTTGCCTGGCTTCCTTCAGGTTCAGTCTCCAGGTATGTCGCCTGTTATGGTAGTAGATAGGATTACTTTGCTGAGTGAGCCAGTATGTATGGAGTATAGACAATAAGCACCACCAGTACAGGGGCAGCAGAATGTTCTACAGAGACGAAAGCCAGAGTACTGCTGGTGTGGGACAGGGCTCTTGTCTCCTGCACTGGGCTTGGTTGGCCTGTCTTTGGTCAGATTCTAAATGGCCTCCCCGGCTTTTGATCCACAGGGCTGTATGTGCTGGTTGGAGCTGGAGCCCTAATGATGGCTGTGGGTTTCTTTGGGTGCTGTGGAGCCATGCGTGAGTCACAGTGTGTGCTCGGATCTGTAAGTGGGGTTTATGGGGTGGGCATGGGGTGGATTGGCAGACTTCTCTGGGAGGAGTCAGGAAACCTGGTTTGAAATGCTAGCTTCTCTAGGACATAAAGTCTTGGCACTGGATCCTCTCTGATGTCTGTTTCCTCCATCTCCTGCATGGGAATAATACTGTTCCTGCCTCATATGGAAAATGTGAAAACAATGAGGTCATCAGAGGAAAGGCGTGTGGGGAAGAGGGCATCAGAATTGATTGTTTCTTAAGAAATGATACTTCACTGTGGATGAGGCATCTTGAAGATCCTCACAGCCAGGAAAGAATTGTTATCTGCAAGGAAAGCATTTCTGGTTAAGATCAATAACTTAGCAAACATCCCTCTGGTGTCTTACTTTAATCCCCAGTTTCTGTTTGAAAACACAACAAAAGCATCCTCTGTTACCTGCTACCCAGCCGATGTTCTGAACCAAACCCTCAAGGGGATGAGGAGCATCAGAGAGATAGCTTTGGACATCTCACAGAGAGCCTGGAGCAGGGTGTTCTGACGCCCCTCATTCCCATCCCCATTAGTCTTTGGGTTTTGTGTGCCTACCTGATGTGTTTCCTCTCCCAGGCTTTCTTTCTATAAATAAAGCTGAAAAGCTGTTTTGTTTATCACAGAGGTGAGTTTGGTTAGCAAACCTAAGACCTGGCAGAACATGTATCCATAAGGACACACACACTCACATGCACTCATACACATACAAACACACATTCATATACACACTCACACACACTCATACACACACTTACACACACTTACACACACAAATACACACTCATACACACTCACACACTCATATACACACTCATACACACTCACACACTCATATACACACTCATACATACTCACACACAAACACACACTCATAAACACACACTTGCACATACACAAACACACACTCATACACACTCACATACTCATACACACACACAAACATAAATTCATACACACTCTCATACACTCATACACACACATGCAAACACACACTCATATACACACTCATACACACACAAACACACACTCATAAACACACACTTGCACACACACAAACACACACTCATACACATGTACACACACACACACACACACACACACTTCTACTCTTCTCTACCTCTCTTCAGAGAAACCTTCCAGATCACAATACTCACATCTCACTCTTCCCCATGCCCAAACCTCGTTGGCAACCATATTTCCTCTCTGTAGAACTTATGTGGTCAAGTATTGACTGAGTATGCTGCTGCCAGAACTGTGCTATGATAGGGTCTCTATG
This sequence comes from Rattus norvegicus, assembly GCF_021556685.1. Taxonomy (NCBI): domain Eukaryota; kingdom Metazoa; phylum Chordata; class Mammalia; order Rodentia; family Muridae; genus Rattus; species Rattus norvegicus. Next base: position 192,294,256 of record NC_141535.1, read on the forward strand.
TGACTATCTAATATTCCTTTATTTGAATCCCCTTTGCCCAATATAAGCTTTATGGTTTTGCAGAGGTCAGGACCTTGTCTACCACTGTGTAAGTAGCACAAAGGACAGAGCCTGGCACAGGACACATGCTCAATAAACAATTGTTCAGTGAAGGAGCAGACAAACCCCACCAAAGTGCTGGGCAGTTGCATCAAGGAGACAAAGAGGAAAAAGGCTTGACTGTTAGCAAATGCATAGCCTTATCCAAGGCCTTACCAGTAGCAGTTCTCATGGGGAGACTGAAGCAGGGTGTTCTAACACCCCTCATTTCCCATCCCCATCAGTCTTTGGGTTTTGTGTGCCTACCTGATGCTTCTCATCTATGGCTGTGTGAAATGTGTGTCTCTTCTCCCAGACATTCTCACTTTCTCTAAATAACACTGAAAGGCTGTTTTGTGTATCCCAGAGCTGAGTTTGTTTTATCACAGAACTGAGAATGCAACCAGGCTAAATAAATTGAAAAGGTATTAAGTTAATGATGTTAGTATTTTCTCTCTACAGTTTTTTACCTGTCTGCTGGTGATATTCGCTGCTGAAGTAACCACTGGAGTGTTTGCATTTATAGGCAAGGATGTAGTAAGTAAAACCTGGAAGTTTTGCGGCTGTTAAGGCAGTTGTTATTAAGAAACAAAATAGTTCCCCAAATTGTGTAAGTAGAACCTTGAAGCTAGCAGTGTCCAGAGCTCATCGTGTGTATGAGTAGTAATATATGGTTTCTAGTTCACACATAAACTGGTCTTTGTTTGCTTGTTTGCTTGTTTATGATTTCTGGTTTAAGAGTGCTCCTAATTAAAAATGAGGCAGACATTAGGTTACAGACAAAAGAGTGGGGCAAGGAAGAGGAAGAAAGAACACACCTTCTCATCCTTGGCCTAAACAGGGCCTGCCCTGTTATGAAAAGCCAAATCCTGGCCTGCTGCATGCAAGTCGCAATACTCAGTGCCCAGAAGAGGTCATGAGGAGAGCTCACAGGGCACGTGGGCTTTTAGAAGGATAAGAAGACCTGGGAGGGCAGTCTTAAGAGTGCTGTATTTCCAGTGAACTTGTGTGCTGTCCATACTGGGTGTACGAGCTGAGGTGTAAAACTGATAAACATGAAAGATGAGTGACTGCACCCTGTGGAACATTCTTTACACAGCCCCTGTACCAGAGGTTACAAGACTCAGACTAGCTCCACATAGAGCTCAAGCCCATGGATTTAGGGGTCATATGTCTTGGCACTAGAGAAAGCGCCCACTAAGCTGTGTGATATCTGAACGCAGAACATCTTGACAGTGGACACCTGCCTGTGGGTTGGCAGGAAACCCTGCGGTCATAGAGTCCACCTCAAGTGGCTTACCAGGATCTCCTACATGGGCCTAGTTGACAGTGAAGCCTGTCAGGTTTACAAATCCCCACACCAAGAGGTGGCTCTAATGTAATAAAACATTCTTGGTCAGTTTATCCTTCCTTTTTCAAAAGCATCTCAGGACCTCTAGAATCTGCTTTGCTCTGTATGTTCAGAAGTCTCTTAAAACACAGAGGAGTGTGCAGCAAATCAGTGTCGCCAAAGGACACAGAAGAGGGGGTTTTCTTGGTAAAACAAAAATGTCTGCAACTCCCCATTCACGATGACCTTGTATGTTTTCAGGCTATACGACACGTACAGAGCATGTATGAGGAGGCCTACAGCGATTACGTTAGGGACAGGGGAAGGGGAAATGGAACTCTCATTACCTTCCACTCAGCAGTGAGTAACTTCTTCTTTCACATCACATCTCCTACTAGCCATGCACGAGCCAGGCTCTCTAGTCACCTAAATTAAAAATAAACATGAATAAAATAAATGGGAGCAGCTGCCTTTTATCTTAACTCTGATAAGAGCCATAGTTTGTGCTTTGTGTAGAACTTTGACCAGAAAGAGACCTACCACAGATTCACAAGAAATCGGGGCATGTGCCCAAAAGAGACCAACAAGTATGAGCAAGACACTGAGAAAGCCACCCAAATGTGTGACATTGTGGTGTGACGGAAGCAAAGCATGGGGACTGTCTCAGTTAGGGTTCCATTGCTGTGAACAGACACCATGACCAAGTCAACTCTTATAAGGAACAACATTTAATTGGGGCTGGCTTACAGATTCTGAGGTTCAGTCCATTATCATCATGGCAGGAGGCATGCAGCATCCAGGCAGGCATGGTGCTGAAGGAGCTGTGAGTTCTACCTCTTGTTCCGAAGGCAAACAGAAGACTGACTTCCAGGCAGACAGGAGCAGGGTCTCAAAGCCCACCCCCACAGTGACACATTTCCTCCAACAAGGCCATACCTCATAATAGTGTCACTCACTGGGCTAAGCATATTCAAACCACCACAGTGATCTTGAAGCCAGGAACCCTCAGTCCAGCATGTCTCTTAGCAGCTTTGTGATGGTGGTGAGTGAGTCAGACGTCTCTGATATCTTTCAGCTCACTCCTCATCTATAAAGTGAGTATCATTTGGAAACAACTATATTCTCTTTTAGAATATTCCATGGGAATGTGCTAGAGTGTTGTGCTTAGAGCTACATAGAGTCAAGAGAGGCTTGTAGAGGAAATGAGCCACACCAAGGTTATTCTGTTTCCTTAAGCACTGCATTTTGGAGAAGTAACTATGGACTTCTGGGCCACGTGTTCCCAGGTACCTGGCTCTATATGACAAGAGTGCCTTAGAAGGTTCCCCAGAGATGTCCAACAGTACAGTCCCTTTGTCTTCAGCAGCCAGCCCTGAGGCAGGGTGCCTATTTGCCAGCCAGCAGTCATGCCTGTTCTTCAGGCCTTGGGCTTCCCAATGGCTCCCTCTCCTCTCCTCAGATAGTCCCTGACTAATGAGCCCATTCCAAACTCATAAAGCTTTTGCTCCTCAGCAGGTTTTGGGACTTGAGGTCTAATGGAGCTAGCATCTAAGGTCCTGCTTCTGCCTCTGCCTCCCAGCTCTTTATGGAGGACACCATCAGTTAGCTCTTTGCCCTACCCTGCCTCAAGTCACTTCATATGATAAAACGTTTGCAGCTTTGGAGAAATCGTGTTTCTGGGTTGCTAGCACAATCTTCCAGTTCTTCCTTCGGTCTCCAGAAATAGCAATTTGGGCCTCAGAGGTGCTTTGTGGCCTTGGCACTGCCAGCTGGCAATGACACAGAGCCCTGGGGCCAGCACTCCTGCCTCCTGTGTCCTAAAGCCTCTTCTTGCTCTCTAGTTTCAGTGCTGTGGAAAAGAAAGCTCTGAACAAGTCCAGCCCACGTGTCCAAAGGAGCTTCCAGGCCACAAGGTAAGCTGGGTGTTCCAGGGTCTCTTCAGCAGCCCCCTACTATAAGGAGGTTTTGGTGTCAGAGGCAGGGAGACTTGGGCCTTCTTTCCCAGGATTCTAGGACACTGCCTCCCAGCAGACCTGAGCCTGACTCATGCCCTATGACATAGACAACTCTGAGTCAGGTTCCTCATGCTCTGGCAATGGTGGGAGGCTTGCTCATCAGTGACTATGCCATGTGCTTAAGGTATATTCACCTGGTTCATCAGGACAACAGTTCTGTGATGCCCCCATCTTTCTGGGACAGTCACAGCGCTGATAAATTTAACTCTGTCAGGTGTTCTATCAGTGAAAGAGACAAGACGCCCTTCCCTCAGGGACTTCATAGGTTAGCCCAAGGCTGTAGCGATATGCAAAAGTCTGTCCAGGGAAACACAGAGACACAGCAGAATTAGGAAAGCTTTGTGTGGAAGGACATGAGTCTTGGCAAGGGGAAGCCAAGAGGGCAGCTGGGAGAGGGTCATGCTGCAGGAGAACAGGGGCCATTGACAACTAACATTTCTGGGAGAGGCAGGCTGGACTTTCACCTGAAAGTTTGAGGAAGCCATCACTCTCTGCAGACTGAGAAGCAGAATGGCGTTTGCCTTGAAAAAGTCCTCTTCCATGCTGAGGTATAGCTAAGGGCCTTAGATACTTCCGTGAAACCAAAGTCTGGCCTTTTGTGCTGTTAGCTTAGGGCACCATGGAAGGGATTGGATTTCTGTCTCATCGAGTTTGCTGTGGTGGTGATGAGAAGGTTGACAGACGCTGAATACCCTGAGGTTGAGGTGACCCCTTTGAAAAGACTTCGCTGCTCCTTGCCACCCAAGTGAGGTTAGCTGAGAAAGCTGGACAGAACAGAGAGGAGAAGGCAGCGTGCTCACATGATGACCACATGGATATCAGAGGCAATGAGAAGCCACCACTGGGTTCTGGCTTATCCACCTGTACAGAAGACACTGTCGTTCACTGAATTAGTGACTGGAGGAGAGATGACCAATTATAGAGAAAAGAACTATGCATGGGCTTTTAAAGTGTTTTAAAAAATCTATTTTAATTATGCATATATGGGGAAGGAAGATGTAGATATGGATGTAGTTACCCAAGGAAGCCAGAGAAATCACGTTCCCCTGGAACTGGAACCACAGGCAGCTGTGCTCTGTGCTCCACCTGACAAGGGTACTGAGAACCAGACTCGGGTCTCCTACTCTTAACCGTGGGCCTTTCTCTAGCTCCTAATTCAGTGTTTTTAACATTGTGGTTTGGAAAACTGGTGTGCGGCTTAAGAGAGACGTTAAGAGTATCGATGACTTACGAAATCGTAGAGTTGTAGATTTGGATTTGACTCATGAAGAAAAGGGAAATGTGAATAAAATTCTAAGAAACAACACCATCTAAGACTGGGCAAAAGAGGGAGCGGCCAAATAGGGACACTAGGAGGAGGAGTCAGACAGGAGGGTGGTGCTGCAGGAGACTGGCTCAGTGTTTACTGACTCTGCCTGTCAGGCACTGTGGATACAAAAAACGAATGCAACAAGGTCCCTCCCAACAAGGAACCTACTGTCTAGTAGGAGATAGAAACACTGGCTTTGACGCAGTGCGCAGTGGGGGATGGACACAGTTTTGTGGGGCTCCGAGAGCCCAGGGAAGGCATGGAGGGGACACCAGCCAAAGGGGGACCGGGTAAAGACTGAGTGTGGTGCAGATGACAACCCGACTGCATCTTCCACCCTGAGCTGTAATTATGGAGTGTCAGCCAAGTACAAGAGAAATGAGTTCACAAAAGATGATATGCAGATGACTATTAAACACAAAAAAGCATGGGCCATCAGAAGCAATCTTAAATTAATAGCAGCTTTAAATGACAAGACCCCATTGTTTAACATGTGAGATTGGCCTCTTACTAATAACACAATATGGGTGAGAATGATGTGAAATGGATATTTTATTAAAATTGGTACAATGGTCCTAGAGATTATTAGTACAGTGTCTAAAATGAGCTCAGGCTCTTTCATTAGAAACTCCATTTCTCAGGATTTATTCTAAAGAAAGGGATTTTTTAACACGTGCAGGAGCTGGTGGTAAACTGTTTACCACACAAGCATGAGGAGCTGGGTTTAATCCTTGGTACCACATAGAAATCTGGGTGTGATGGAAACTGCCTGTAACTCCAGTGCTGGGAAGGCAGAGGCAAATGACCACTGGGGCTCGCTGGTCAACCTATCCTAATTGGTGAACCCCAAGTTCCATGAGAGAAGCAGTGTCAAAAGATAAGATTGACAGCTCCTGTGGCACACACACACACACACACACACACACACACACACACACACACACGAAAAATATGGGGGGAAATGCAGATAGAAATGTTTATGCAGTGGTATTTATTACAAGATATATGCATTAATAACCAAATACTGATTTCTTAACATACAATAGTAGGATGTCATTTAAATTATGATCCTTTCATAGGATACGTCTTCTGGCTACTAGGAAATCACATTTTCAAAAATATTTAATGTAAGAAGACATTTTAGTGCCTTCTGTTACGCATAAGAGCACATAGATCAATATAAATGTGAGTGTGTGGGTCTCTGTATGCACAAGACCCATCAACAGTATTCGTTATGATCTTAGCAGAGGACAGATGTTCCTTATTTTCATGTTATTAATGTCTATTTTCCAAATCTCAGTGACTCTGTACTCCCTTGTGAATAAGGAAAGCCAGGACATGTTTTGTAATTTGTTTTTCACAAAAGAAGCGCTCTGTGAGTGGAAAGAGGCTGTTGGCAGAACTGGGGGCAGGGCAGCAATGGAGACAGGCTGCTGTGCCTGCTTTAGGTTGGAAACACTGAGCCTGGTGTCACTTGGAAACGTCAATGGAGATAAAGAGCCTGAGTGCAGGAAGGGAAGAGTGTGGCTGGCAGACTTCCTGAGAGAGTGAGACCCAGAGCCAGAGAAGGAGCTAACACAGAGAAGGACGCTTGCTGCTTTGGCTCTGAGGAAAGGAAGAGAAGCTGGAAAGGGATCCTTGCACCTTTTCACACTCACTGCCTTAGGCGGAGCCTGGCATAGAGTCCCAGTCCAGTGAGGAGAGACAGGCTGGAAGGCTGCAGATGGACGGTGGCTTTCTTTGGCCAGAAGCTGCTGTCTCCAGCGTGCTCCAGGCATTCACCAGAATGCACTGGGGGTCTGCGTCCTCACCACCAGGCTTCCCCAGAGCAGAGGAAGCAATCTTACTGCTCCACACCCACCAATGTGCTCCAGAGGCTGAAACGAGGTCTGCAGAATCACTAAATAAAGAGGAGACATGAGTGGTTACCATTTCCTAACATGTGTGGATATCAGAGGATGCTAAAGATCTATGTGCCCTGAGGATGTACCTGGGCTGAGAGTAGACCTCTGTGTCGGAAGTCACCAAGCAGAAGTGTTTGGCACTGAGAAACTAGTAATGGTTACAGATGGTCCCCTCTGCCCCCTGCCCAGTTTACCCCCACCCCCATCCATAAATGTTCTTCCAACCCGTGCTTTACAGATCTCCTAGGGGTCAAAGGTTGGAACCCATAGCCCAGCTGACACTGGAGAGAATGCACTTCTGACTCCCAAGATCTGGCTTTCCTAAGGATTGGCTTTCCATAACTTAATTTGTCTCCATGCAGATTTTTTTAGTCTCTTAATAAGTTACACATACCTTGCATAGTCAAATACATCAAGTGTATAAACTTTCTTTTAAATTGTAAATGACAAAGAGGAGGTTATAATTTAGAGAATATCGTATCTTTCTTTGCTGAAAGTAAGGAGAGGCTTAAGTTTTGGAATGCAAGGGGGTGGGTGGAGAGGCAGCTTTGCAGCACCATATTTCAGAGCTCTGAAGCAGACCTTTGGCCTGAATAGAAAAGCTTACCCAAAAGGAGAGAATTACATTTGCCCAACACTATGTTTCTGCTCTACAGTTGTCAGGTTGATGTCACCCTCGAGGGATGGTTTGCATATGAGCAGAAGCCCACAGGGATTAATGTACAGACCCAGATAGCCAAGGGATCCACTGGGCCACAGGATGAGTCGCACAATCAGTTTTCACTGATGACTTTTTTTTTTCAAAACAGAATTGCATCGACAAAATTGAAACCATAATCAGTGTTAAGCTCCAGCTCATTGGAATTGTTGGTATTGGGATTGCGGGTCTCACGGTAAGAAAGTTCTAGAATGTAATCTTTTTTACCTTCTAAGAAGCATTAAACCCTTACATAGTATTTCTCTTCAAATTGGAGATGACAGTATCTTAAATGGCAGTTCTCATAATGGGTAAAGACTTTTGTCCGCAGTACATCTCCAAAGAGCAAAGTTAATTATATACATCGGTAGTAACTGTGTAAAATATTCACAGATTCCAGCATCCACTCAGTCATGACCTTGACTTTGTCATTGCAATAACCTCCCATTTAAGCCTGCCGCCCTAACCTTGGTAAGTGATCTCAGGTCGCAGTAACATGCGAGCAGGTCTCTTCGTCTAGGCGCTGACAGGAAGCGTAAGGCAAGCATCACAAACTGGATTCACCTCCTGCTTTCTTTACTTTCTCTTAAGCCCTGGGATTGAAGGAGGGTTTCTTAATTTCTCTAAGCTTCGTAGAATATAAATTTTAAACAGACCAGCCTTAAAAGATTATTATGAAGGTCAAATGGAATACTGCCGATAACCTATTGTTACCAAAATGAGTGTGGAAGAGAGGTCGGGGATGAAGCTCTGTTGTCAGAGTGCTTCCCTGGGACTTACGAAGCCCTTGGTTCGATCCCCAGTGCTGCACACACTTGTGGTCCAGCCACTTAGGAGGCAGTGGGAAAAGGATCACAAGTGTGTGGTCTTCTCCGCACATAGTGAGTTTGAGACATGCCTGGGCTAGCTGCATAACACCTTGTTTTGTTTTTATTTTTGGAAAAAAAACTGTATATAAGAATTAGTAGCCCTAGACAGGTTGGATGAGAGTGGCAAGGAGGGTCATCCTCACAACTGAAGGTTTTGTGTGCTCTTCTGAGAGGCTGCACATCAGGCACTGGGTTCCTTAGGGTTCTGTTGCTGTGAAGAGGCACCATGACCATAGTAATTCTTATAAAGGACAACAATTAATTGGGGTGGCTTGCAGTTCAGAGGCTTAGTCCATTGTCATCATTGTGGGAAGCACAGCAGTAAGCAGGCCGACATGGCGCTGGAGACGAGGAGTCTACATCTTGATCTGCAGACAGCAGGAGACTGGGTACCATGTGTGGTGTAGCTTGAGCATATTTGAGACCTCAAAACCGGCCTACATAGTGATGCATGTCCTCCAACAAGGCCACATCTCCTAATAGTACCACTCCCTGTGGGCCAAGCATTCCAACACACGAGTCTACGAGGGCCAAACCTATTCAGGTACCACAGGCACCTGTGGATCTGTGTTTCTGGAGGACCTGTGGTGCAGAATGGATGAGGAAGGGTGGTAGCTCATGGTAAGATAGAATTTACTTACTAGTCTATGTGTAGATTATCTCCTGGTCTACCCAAAGGCAGGCCTACAAGGATGTTGAAGAAATCCATGAATTGGTAGTTCTTAGGGAATACCCAAGCATTTTCCCATTCTCTGTATCCAGAACACTGGGTATGGCAGTAGCTAGAAATACTATTTGGTGGCCCTCCAAATCCAGAGATATCTCACAGACCCTCCCCACATTCTCGGGGCTCCCCAGTGATGGTCCTGAAGCAGCATCTTAGAGTTACTATTGCTGTGACAAAGCGACAGGGCCAAAGCTACTTGGAAAGGAGAGGGTTTATTTGTCTTACACTTCCAGTTCATCACTGAAGGAAGTCAGGATAAGAACTCAAACAGGGTAGGAACCTGGAGCCTGGAGCTGATGTAGAGGCCATGGAGGGGTGCTGCTTACTGGCTGGTTTATTGTGGCTTGCTCAGCCTGCTTTCTTATAGACCTCAGGGATAGCAATACCCCCATAGTCTGGGCCATCTTCTATCAACTACTCATTAAGAAAATGACCTACAACCATATCTTACAGGGCCATTTTCTCAATTGAGGTTCCTTCCCCGATTGATAACTCTAGCTTGTATCAAGTTAACATAAAACTAGTGAGCATAGGCAATTTGAAAACATTACACAAAATGGACGCATCAAGTAGACTGTACTAACAATTGCATAGCATAGAAGCAGTCAGCCCTGACTTGTGACCACAGCAAGCTGAGTGGGAAGGAGTCTCTCAGAATGAACCCCTCAAACTATACCCAGTATGAGTAGGGGGAAATTTAAGCTTGTAGCTCATTAGGTGTCTCCCTGCCATACACTGCTACTGGGTTCAGTGACTGCAGACCTGAAATCCTTGCTGGCTGAGTCCTTACTTCCGTCCTCCATCCTCCGTCTGCCTCTGCCCTCCTGCCTTGATGCATTAAACATCCTCAGCTCCTGGTCTGTCTTAGGATGGGATTGAGGAGAGATCCAGAGGCATGGCGCCAAATTCTCAAAGCGAACATTACCATTCATTATTGAGGTCCTCACAGACAGGATTACTCTGACTGTGGACGTGTGGAGGTAACTGGGAATACCTAAAGGGCCTTTTGGTATTCTCTTCAAACCACCGGCACAGTGGTTCCATCCAAGTATCCAGCATCTCAGAGAACTGTCTGAGAGACAGAAGAAGTCAGCAATATTATAGCTCAGTTGCTTCCGTTTATATTTTGGTGGATCTATTGAGTTAAGCAGCCACGTATCATTTGTGTAGAAATGGACCAGGAGTGACGAGAAGCTGTTTGACAGGGTTCCACCACTGTAGTGCTTTTCTGACACTTAGACCATAAGCACTTTTACCTAAGAGATTAAGAACGTATTTCCTGAATGAGTAAAATAGATCTGAGATTCATCTTAAATATAAAATTCAAAAACCAGAAATGCATCAGTCTTTCATAACTGTAAGAACCATAAGCCAGAAACGAGCCCTGTCTTACAACAGATGTGTCTGTTAAGACGGATAACGTACACCCGCGGATCCCGGCCCGCAGCAGCTCTCTGCTCCCAAACCCCGTGGGAGAGAGACCTCACCACCTGATCAGGTGGGCACTCCTGAGGCTGCAGAGCGGAGGAGACCACCAACACTGCCCACCCCTGCCCACGTCCCTGGCCCAAGAGGCAGCTGTGTAAGGCCTCTGGGTTCCCGTAGGGGAGGGCCCAGGAGCGGCAGGACCCCTGCGCCTGAGACACCGCCGGAACCTGAAGGAAACAGACCGGATAAACAGTTCTCTGCACCCAAATCCCGTGGGAGGGAGAGCTGAACCTTCAGAGAGGCAGACACGCCTGGGAGACCAGAGGAGGCTGCACTCTGTGCACGTCCAGACGCCAGAGGAAAACACCAAACGCCATCTGGAACCCTGGTGCACGGAGGCTCCCGGAAAGAGCAGCGCAGATCTTCCCGGTTGCTGCCACAGCGGAGAGGACTTAGGCAGTACCCCACGAGCAAACTTGAGCCTTGGAACCACAGGTGGGACCAACTTTTCCCCTGCAGGAAACTTGCCTGGTGAACTCAAGACACAGGCCCACAGGAACAGCTGAAGACCTGTAGAGAGGAAAAACTACACGCCGGAAAGCAGAACACTCTGTCCCCATAACTGGCTGAAAGAAAACAGGAAAACAGGTCTACAGCACTCCTGACACACAGGCTTATAGGACAGTCTAGCCACGGTCAGAAATAGCAGAACAAAGTAACACTAGAGATAATCTGATGGCGAGAGGCAAGCGCAGGAACCCAAGCAACAGAAACCAAGACTACATGGCATCATCGGAGCCCAATTCTCCCACCAAAACAAACACGGAATATCCAAACACACCAGAAAAGCAAGATCTAGTTTCAAAATCATATTTGATCATGATGCTGGAGGACTTCAAGAAAGACATAAAGAACTCCCTTAGAGAACAAGTAGAAGCCTACAGAGAGGAATCGCAAAAATCCCTGAAAGAATTCCAGGAAAACACAATCAAACAGTTGAAGGAATTAAAAATGGAAATAGAAGCAATCAAGAAAGAACACATGGAAACAACCCTGGACATAGAAAATCAGAAGAAAAGACAAGGAGCTGTAGATACAAGCTTCACCAACAGAATACAAGAGATGGAAGAGAGGATCTCGGGAGCAGAAGATTCCATAGAAATCATTGACTCAACTGTCAAAGATAATGTAAGGCAGAAAAAGCTACTGGTCCAAAACATACAGGAAATCCAGGACTCAATGAGAAGATCAAACCTAAGGATAATAGGTATAGAAGAGAGTGAAGACTCCCAGCTCAAAGGACCAGTAAATATCTTCAACAAAATCATAGAAGAAAACTTCCCTAACCTAAAAAAAGAGATACCCATAGGCATACAAGAAGCCTACAGAACTCCAAATAGATTGGACCAGAAAAGAAACACCTCCCGTCACATAATTGTCAAAACACCAAACACACAAAATAAAGAAAGAATATTAAAAGCAGTAAGGGAAAAAGGTCAAGTAACATATAAAGGCAGACCTATCAGAATCACACCAGACTTTTCGCCAGAAACTATGAAGGCCAAAAGATCCTGGACAGATGTCATACAGACCCTAAGAGAACACAAATGCCAGCCCAGGTTACTGTATCCTGCAAAACTCTCAATTATCATAGATGGAGAAACCAAGATATTCCATGACAAAACCAAATTTACACAATATCTTTCTACAAATCCAGCCCTACAAAGGATAATAAAGGGTAAAGCCCAACATAAGGAGGCAAGCTATACCCTAGAAGAAGCAAGAAACTAATCATCTTGGCAACAAAACAAAGAGAAGAAAAGCACACAAACATAACCTCACATCCAAATATGAATATAACAGGAAGCAATAATCACTATTCCTTAATATCTCTCAACATCAATGGCCTCAACTCCCCAATAAAAAGACATAGATTAACAAACTGGATACGCAATGAGGACCCTGCATTCTGCTGCCTACAGGAAACACACCTCAGAGACAAAGACAGACACTACCTCAGAGTGAAAGGCTGGAAAACAACTTTCCAAGCAAATGGTCAGAAGAAGCAAGCTGGAGTAGCCATTCTAATATCAAATAAAATCAATTTTCAATTAAAAGTCATCAAAAAAGATAAGGAAGGACACTTCATATTCATCAAAGGAAAAATCCACCAAGATGAACTCTCAATCCTCATCTTCGGTTGGTTTATATACAAGTGTGCAATTTCTAGGCTTGAAAGTAAAATGATGCTATCTGGTGCTGGATAGAGGAGCCTTATTTTTTATTATGGCAGCTTGCTATTTTTGTAACATGGTGATTTGGTTGAACACAATAAAGTACAGTAGTAACTGATCTCCCCTTCTTCCTGGATGAGTGAGGAGATGATTAAATGTTGATGTCAGCATCCTTGAGCATATTCAGATGAGCTTCTGCTTCTGTTGAAAAGGATGCTGTGTTTGATTGTGGTCCGAAGCTTTGAAGCACTACTTGGCATCTCCTTCCTTGGAGGTCTCACTGTTTAAACATAACAGATTTGATAGCTTGTTGGTAAGGTGAGGTCCAGCTTGTCTCCACTAGGTCATCTTCATGTGAATCCGGTGGTTATACAGTTTTGTTCTAGGGATATTTCATTTTTTTAATAACGGTTTTAGCTGACATTCATGGAGAGAATGAATCCTTAGAACTGTGCCATTAGTGAAAGGAAATCCTGTCTAGAGTATGTTTCTTTACAAAGCTGTGTCACAGCAGATGCTGGCGAGGATGTGGAGAAAGAGGAACACTCCTCCATTGTTGGTGGGATTGCAGACTGGTAAAACCATTCTGGAAATCAGTCTGGAGGTTCCTCAGAAAATTGGACATTGAACTGCCTGAGGATCCAGCTATACCTCTCTTGGGCATATACCCAAAAGATGCCTCAACATATAAAAGAGACACGTGCTCCACTATGTTCATCGCAGCCTTATTTATAATAGCCAGAAAATGGAAAGAACCCAGATGCCCTTCAACAGAGGAATGGATACAGAAAATGTGGTACATCTACACAATGGAATATTACTCAGCTATCAAAAACAACGAGTTTATGAAATTCGTAGGCAAATGGTTGGAACTGGAAAATATCATCCTGAGTGAGCTAACCCAATCACAGAAAGACATACATGGTATGCACTCATTGATAAGTGGCTATTAGCCCAAATGCTTGAATTACCCTAGATCCCTAGAACAAACGAAACTCAAGACGGATGATCAAAATATGAATGCTTCACTCCTTCTTTAAATGAGGAAAAAGAATACCCTTGGCAGGGAAGGGAGAGGCAAAGATTAAAACAGAGACTGAAGGAACACCCATTCAGAGCCTGCCCCACATGTGGCCCATACATATACAGCCACCCAATTAGACAAGATGGATGAAGCAAAAAAAAACAAAAAACAAAAACAAAAAAAAAAAAAACAAAAAAACAAAAAAACAAAAAAACAAAGCTGTGTCACACCATCCTTTGGGCCCTCTGCTGGAAAAGTAGAATCAAGTCTCAAATAATGCCTTTTAAATTGTATCCTCTAGTATTATAGATGTAGGACAGTACTGTATCATACCTCTGTGGATGTAAAATAGCTTGTACCTGCTTTATGATACGTAGTAGTGACCGTGCTTTATCAGAGCTGTTTTTAATGATGTTGCTCAGAATGTTTTCTTTCCAGATGATGATTGAGAAGCTAATTTAAAAAAAAATGGTGCCAGGTACCACAAGAGTAACAGAACTGTGCTGTTTTCTCGGGTTTTGTTTTTTTACTTTTTTTTTTTTTAATGGAGTGTGCTGGATGTCTCTACAGTTTTGTTCAGATGACTGCAGAACCTGGAAAAGCTGTTGCTGCTGTTGATGCATAACACACTGCTATTATTGGTCTTTTTATATAAATATAAATATATATATCAGATATATAATTTGAATTTTTTGAAACTTTAGCTGTGCTGTCAACTTTGGAAAAAAGTATCCCCGTTTACTGTGTTGAGTTGGCACTGTACAGAAATTAACAGCCATATTGGTCTAGAAACGTTGAACTTAAGTGTTTTCCATTTGTACAGGGGTAACACACTGTATTAAATATGTAAGGTCTTATCTACGTGGGTTTGATTACAAAAACTAATAAAGTATTCTCTAAATTTAAAAAAAAAAAGACGGATAACGTAGAACTCGGCAGGGCGGACACAGACCTCTTGCTTAATTGTCCTTCTTGAGAAACATATGAAAATGTCATTTACAGCCAGTGTTGTTGGTCAGTAACTTGAGCTTCAGTGCCACCGTTTGCTGACCTTTGATCAGATCCACATGTGAAAGCTGCTAATGAGGTTCTTTCTGTTGCAGATCTTTGGCATGATATTCAGCATGGTGCTCTGCTGTGCAATACGGAACTCACGCGATGTGATTTGAAGATACTTCATGAAAATTGCAATCTAGAGTGTTCGTGCTAATTATCACAAGAGCTCGTGGCTCATTTTTAATATTCAGGATATTAGAAGCTAAAATAATTTTCTGTCAACTGTATATTTGCACATGTATGTATGTTTGATTCATTACTGATTTGCTCCTGGAGTGAATGTCTCTGTGTTTCTGGATATGCATTGCACATACTGATAGCTGTTTCCTGGGAAACCCTAGTTCTTGTATGCAAGAATAACCTATTTAATTGCCAGAAAAAAGCAATGAGAGATATTTAAAACTTGGCTATTCAGGAAATGTAATAATGGGTCCATTTCTCAGATTTTAGCCATGAAAATGAGATACATAAAGAGAATGCAGGATTTCTAGTTAATGGAAGCAATAAGATATAAGAATTGAAGGGCCATAGATTGACTGTGTCTGAGTTGAATGTAAAGGTTTCTTTAAAAAAAAAATTCTCCCCAGAATACAGTAAACCACAGTTTTAGAACTAAACACATCTGTAAAAGTAAATATAGCATGGAAAAATATAATTTGAAAAAGTCATGCTTTCTTAGCATTTAAAAACAGAAAACCTCTCTCTGGAAAGAGAAGTCACATAGACAAGCATGTGCCCCATAAAAGCGAGTGCTTTTAGGACTAAAAATAACAACTTTTAAGGGGGAAATGCTGTTATCCAGTGGCATGTAAATGTTGCTTTAGCCCTCTTCTCTCCTGACTCTGCTTTGAACTGCTGGAAGCCTCACCTTTCCACAAGGGCTTTCCCTCATACTCAGTGCTTCTCCAGATGTGGTGACAGAGGAAAGCAAGAACTGTGCAGTGTGACAGTGGGGGACCTCGCTGGCACTGTGCCTCTGGAATACCTCGTAGCTTGAGTTTACATACTTTCCTCATTGTTTTCCATTTTTCTTATTTATCAGTGCAGAGAATTCTTCATAGATTAAGAATACAGTTTTATTCTTTAAAATAAGTAGACCCCCTGTAACTCAGATGTATGTTATGAGTACCCTGACTAAACCAAGATAAACACCTTCTTCAATATATATACACGCAGCAAAGGCAAGTTAATGAATCCAAAATGTTTCATGCATACAGCTGCAGCACAAATATATTCTTTCTTAGCAAATCCCTGTGGGAATAAATGCTCAGGCTCTGTGGATACCTGAGTGATTGATTTTAAGTGGGGAAACCCACAGCGGGGTCTAAATTGGCACATTTTTTAGAACAGAACAACTTGTTAAAGGATATAAATTGTGAATTCTTAAGATTGTATTTGACCACACAAAAAAATGAAGGTGTGAGGGATTCTGGAAACCATCAGGGAAGCTTCTGTGCCCGCTAAGAACATAAGACTTTGATGTGTGCTAGAACAAAGTACCATGTTTCAGGAAACTTTTACAAGTGTTTTGCTGAGGACACACAACTGCTGGGATGTCTTGCCCACAGAGTGCCACCTCTCTCTTTTCAGATATGCTTGCTACTGCTCCTAGCTTTGGAGAAAAACTGAGGGAGTTAAAAGTGTAACTGTATGACTACTTTACCTACAGATGCAAAAGAGTATTTAAAAAACATCACTTCTTGATGTTTGTACCCCAGTGGCTGACAAAGGCCAGCTTTTCAGGCAGACAAAGAGCGATCAGTCCTTCTTTTAGCTTTAGTCTATCTGTCTTCCTGAAGACAGAGGACAGGCTCCAGAGTGTACTCAGGTTCTCCAGCTCAGAGTTATTTCCCGTTCCTCAGAAGTAAGTTTCGTTCCTCAGTGAGTGAGTGAGTTTAAAGAAAACCACAGTAACTATAGACAGAAGAATAATTTTTTAATGCAGAGGAATAAGTCTAGAAATCCGTATCCTGTGTGATTAGTGTACCTCTCTGAGGGTTAAGCTTTCCAAAGAATGTACTGGGTAAAAATAGAGAATTCCATCTCTGAGTGAAGATGGATATATATCTTTATGTGAATGGATAAAGCTATATCTGTAGAGATATATAACCCCTCTGTCCTGAACCTATACATACCTTAAATACGTATCTCTTAAGGATATATACATATGTAACTTAATACATGTGTGCCTGGTGGAAACTATGGAGATAAATGTTTGTATACATACACATGTACATGTATGTAAATTTACAGTTATTTCTGTTTACCTGAACTAATTTGAGATCAGACCCAAACATTTTAAGTTATTTTAAATTAAATTTTCTATGTACTTACACTGTTTGAGTTATCTTAAAATCTTACTGTATCTTCTTAACACATTCATGTGACTTATTCAATGTGTTACCTACCAGTTCACCCAAACAATATAGAAAAAGCAGACTGGTAACCCTTCCATGCTGTTACTTACAGCGGGTTCAAAAGCAACACCCCTAGGGTTCTAATTACATATAGTTGTACTTCAGCTCACACTAGTTCACCCAAGTTGTTCCTCCTTCCTCCAAGAAAACTTGGTTATCTGTGGCTTGGCCTGTGGAGGTGATCCTGGGTCCAATGTGGCCCTCCTGTACAGACAGCCCTCCTTTCCCTCTGAGGAATCTAATCGATGTAGCTGGGTGAGGATGAGGCCCAGAGAGATGATAATAATCTCGTAATCAGCAAAGAGGATAGCGTGTTCTCCCTTCTGAAATAAGTTTACCAAATATTTGCTCTCTTGTCATTGGTAAAGGTGGTTTCTATGGCCCAGAGGCCAGCCACAGCCCAGCTTTCAAGGCCCCATTGACATGCTCTTGAACACCAAGCCTGTTTCCCATACCCAGGAAAGAGCAATTTATGTCTCTCGAAGGTAGAGCCAGCTTAAGCTCACGTGAGTCAATTTGGTTTTTGTGTGTATTTTAAGACTTGAGATTTTCTATTTTTTTTAAACATCCTCCATTTTTTTTACTATAAAAGGTATTTTGTATATAGATGTCTTTTAAAAGTGAAAATACTACAACAATACAAAACATTATTGTTTGGTGTTCTTATAACAACTAAGGGATTCACAGTCCAGATGCTGCCCCTGGGGAAACAGAGAAACATGGCGAATACAAGTAATACATCCTGTGGTTCCCAAAGTGTTGTTAACAGAAACATTCTTTGTGTTTGTGGTGTGTTTCCTGTCTATTTTATGATTTCTTTTACTTCTATTAAACAGCAAAAAAAAAATTAAAAAAATTTAAATTGCATGTTAATTATTAAATAAGTCAATAACTAATTTACAAAGACTTACAAGAACTACTGAATTTAGCTGGTACAATTATGTTGATACCCTGAAAAAGAGGTCTCTGTGGTAAATAATTTTCTAAAAATCATGCAAAAATGAACATAGTTCCACAAGAACTATGTTAGTTATAGAAACATTTGTTGAGCTCATTAATAACCTTCACTACATTCCCCAATTCTGTTTTATTCAAAAGCTATATAGTTCTTACAAATGGCATCAGTATATTTTCTCTGTGCCTGCTCTTCATAATATGCATCCTACACAAGAGATGGGCTTTTTGTTTGTTTTGTTTTGTGACTGTTTGAGGCTACTGTCTTACTGACTTGATCCCTTAGGATAATATTGACCCAACAAGCAGAGTTTGGAAAAGCAGGCCTGTCTTTCTGTGAGCACTATGATAATCATTAACCAAGAGTGGGCCCACTCAAACTTGGAAAGAGTGGTCAGGAGAGAGACTTCCTTGATGTTAGCTATTTTGACCTGAATCCTGGAAAATTCTTACATGCTGGCCAAGGTAGAAAAAAGAAAAAGTGTGGTTTTGTTTCCTAAGGAAAACACAAGAAGTTTCTGAAATAGTGCATGAAAACATTTTAGGAGGGGCTGTCCCAAACAAAATTAAGAAGAGCCCTGGTAATCAGGAATCTTCTTTTAAACAAATCTTATTTTTGTCCTAAAGAAATAAAAAAAATTTAAGCAGTGAGTTATTAAATAAAGCTTTTAACAAACTAGACGTTCAAGTATTACGACTTTTAAAGATAACTATGATAAAGAATGAGATTAGATGGCAAAGATCAATCAACGGATTCCATAGACACACATCCTAACACAATGTGATCACAGAGATGGGAAATGAGGCATGAGAGGGGAACCTGGGCTAACACACAGGCTTCTGACTTGGTGGCCAGAAGAGAGATGCACAGGAGGAGAAGCAGATGGTAACAGTGTGAGTGGAGCTGCCAGCAGGTCATTCAAGAGAAAATACGGGGCTGGTGACTCCATAGATAAAGGCACTTGTTAGCAAGCCTAATGACCCGAGTTCAACCCTAGATCCCATGCAGTAGAAAGAGAGAATAGACTCCACACGTTGTCCTCTGACCTCCACAAATACAGCATGGGGCACACACACACACACACACACACACACACACACACACACACACGGTGGGGGTGAGGATAAATCTTTATTTTTTTTAAAGTCTTCATGAGAACATTAAGTTTAAGAAATTAGCGCACTCGTTGCTCCTATAGAGGTCCCAGGTTTGATCTCCAGTACCTACGTAGTAGATCGCAACCCTCACAACCAGGGGATCCCATGCCTGACCTGTGGATACCAGGCATATACACATACATCTACAAAGGCAAAACAGTTATTCACATAAAATAAACAAATCTAAACTTTTTAAAACTTAGAGATCTCTATGCTTGTAAGTTAGAATCCCATAAGAGTTATTTAATTGCCCACATATTTCTTAACCTCACACTTGCAAACTCTCTCTGAGATGCCTGTGTTCTTTCAGTAGCTGACAACTGGTATCTCACCTCTAATTAGACAGAAAGGGGAAGCTACAGTTTCCTTAAGGGGGAAGCCAGCTTCAGATAACTGAAATGGATACATCCTTTGGACATCCAAGGACCAATTAATACATACTCAAGTTTTTTACTTAGCAGTGTCCAAAGGACCAACAGGACAGACACATAAAGTTTCTAGAGATTGAGTCTTTTCTTCAAAGTTTAGAATCTTTATACCTATAGCAGCTTTAATTTACCCCCAAAACCAGTCCAAACCCACATTACTATTACTAATTAATGACTATGTCATAGATTTTAAGTCATCTTTGAGAAAGAAGATTCAAAAGAAAATTCATTTTTTAGGATATGGGTTAGGCATCATGGTGCATACCTGTGATCTCAGCACTTGGGAGACCAAGACAAGAGGACCACAAGCTTGAAGCCAGCTGGGCAACACAATAAGGTCAAGGCCAGCCTAGACTGAAACTTCGTCTCAAAGAAAAATGAGAAAAAGTCGGTCTCATCCTCATCATGGCTAATTATAAATGGTGTGGCTCTATATAACCCTTTGGAAGCACAGAGGTCAAGACAAGAGTTGCCTGAGTATTGGATCACTAGCTAGGCACTGTTACCCCAAGTTGTAGTTGACTAAGAGGAGAGTGGGAAGTAAAAAGGTTTGCGGCTACTATGGTGGACTTTAAAACAGAAACTCGAGATGTGTGAGGGAGATCACGGATGCTTCCCACCAAGAAAGATCAAAGAAGAGGAGGAAAAAAAAAAGCCATGAGAAACAGCAAGAAAAGATGCCCACCTGAGGGACAGTATTGGGACCAACTAAAGCCACTGTGCCAGCCAAAGCTTTCCAAGTGTCTAAAGAGGACAATATGGCTTCTTTAAGGGTGCTATTGGCTCCAGATTAAACTCAAGTGTAATCAGGAGGCCTGTTTCTCTGCCGTGGGCTTCTCAGTCCCCTCTGGCCTGGCTTTTTTGTCTCACACTGCTTCTAAGAGATGCCAAAGATGGCCACCAGCAGCTTCAGGCTCCCATTCTATTAACCTCAAAGCCAAGCAATCCTTTTTCTATAGGTGAAACCAAGGTCTGGGAATGACTCCTACTGGGAGGGAATGTAGTCCACTGTATGGCCAGCTCATGACCTGAATACCACACCCATCTCCATCAGCCCCACTCAGACCACTTGCAGTGAGCACTGAGACCAGGAGAGAATCGGCGTACAGCTACAGAAGGAAAGACATGTTTAGTAAGTAGTCATGACAGTGAATAAAGGAGAGCCAAGGAAACTGACACCAGATTGTCTTAAAAGACAGAAAAGGAGAAATTAACTACTACAGACAAGAAAGAAACAGCATTGAGAAAATAGGCTAGAGAGGAAGTTACCTCAATTTTTGTGTTTGGCTCAGACACACTACCCTTACATTTTAAAGACACTTTTATTATATAAAAAAGACTTTCTATTATTAGAATTTCCTATTATTACCAGGAAGTACCATGCTATGCTGTTAACCTGTGATACATCTGGTACGTTCACTTATTCTCAAGGAACTTGACCGTTAAAGACTGGGGCAGCTGTGACCTAAATCCTTGAGTTATGAAGGGCTCTTTATATGTCAGGCAAGTGAGGAAGGTTTTTTCTCTTGGAGTACTGAGTTTCAAACTTCCTCTGGTGAGATCTGATTCCTTTAAACTTTACAGGGGATTTAATGATGACACCTGATGATGTCCAGTGCTTACCGCTCTCCCACATGGCAAGCAATGAGTCTTCATCCTCGTACTTTGGAGCCTGCCTATCCATCCTCCTCGTGTTAAACCAAAAGGACACCAATGTCCCTCAAAACAGAGCTCCCGTATCACCAAGCCCATGGACCCAGTTAAGGTGAGTCGTTGAGCACCTCAGCCTCCGAGCTCCAGCCTGTTTGTGTTTGGGACCATCCCACTTTCACATGTGCGTCTCCCAGACAGACTTCCTTCAGTGAGTTCTCTCATGCAGCCACTCTCGGCTCTTGTGCTGCTGACAGTGCAGGCTGGCTATACCATGTTCTGAGCTGGCCCCATCCCTGAAGATTCAGGAAATTTATTAAAGTAATTTAAAAGAATAGAATAAAATCTGCCAAAGCCGGGATGTCCGTGAGTTTCATCACTCTAGAGTCCACATCTTTTGACGAAAATCACTTTCAGCATGCTTGAGAATCATCTGAGGGTAATGCCAGCTAGGTTTGAACTTTACAAATTTTACACATCTGTCAAAGACCTATATTTGATAAACAATCTTAAATAATTGTGTGCTTACTATTGGCTGGCATGAGAACCCTGAGTCTTGTTTTAAGGTTTAGTGATTGGTCATGCAAGGGTCAACTTTAGGTAGTAAGGTAAGAGTAGGTAGATTCCTGACTCTTGCGTGGAAATGCACAGCTTGGTGGGTTTGGTACTACTCTACCTGCACCACACCACCTCCCCTGTGGCTCTGTCAGCATGCAGGTACTCGCAAGATGTCTAGCTAAGCTTAACCAATGTCTGGGCAGCACAGCCACTCTAAGCCCTACAAGTAGTTGTCAACTTCAGGGTGACAATTAATGGCCAAATAAAAGATGGTCTTCTAAAGGTTGAGTCCTCAGAACACCACTTAAAGTTCAACTCTTGAGAAGGAGCATGTAAGGATGGGAAAGAAAATAACCCTCAACTAAGCCTATTCGCCTAAAGCAATGTCTCACTCTGCATTGGGGCAAAGGTTAAAACACCGCAATCCACTCCATTGAATCTCTTAGCCCTCTCTCCTGCCCCTAGACCTGTGGTGATTGTACTAGTGTTTCATGATACCCAAAGCCCAAAAGCACAAGTTGCTTTCAGCCTAAATGCTGGAAAGTATCTCTTATTACTTGAGGGACTATGAAGGATTTAGGCTTCCACATGTAAGATGATCGTGGCCTCTTTTGTAGGCTTTATACGCTGACCTTCTGGGGTATACCTTTCACCAGTCAGTTGGCCCACCACAGTAATTAAATTAAAGAGAATGGTGCCCAGGCTCTTGTCTGAGTTTTGGTGGCATTTTATGCAGAGCGCTTGAGTGATGAGGATAATGCTTTCTGTGCCAGATTTCATATGTCCCTGTCTCCAGTGCTGATGCCTTTAAAGGGACAATGTTTCCAGGCCCCTGGTGCTGTGTGTTCCTCCACCTTCTGATGGCAGTCTCTTTCTCCCTGGAACTCTGCAGGATTCTCACATTTGCTTTCTAGGTCAAGATAGACCCCCTGTTGTCAGTAAGGAAATCTCCTGGGGCCCGCTTGAAGCAGCTCACATTTCTGCTTTCCTTTTCACCTCTGCTCTGCTCTACTCTGCATGGAAACCAACACAGCTTCCATAACGCCTCTGCTTCTAAAGTTGTGTAAGCTCTCTAATGCCTTGTGGATGTGCCTATGGATCAAATGGCAGGCAAGACATATCAATGATATTTTATTAGTTCTATTCCAGGTAAACACATTTAACCAGATTGCATTGCCATTACAGTTAACCAGAAAATCCCCCCAGATAGAATGTCTGTGGCTTGGTGCAGTAGTTGGTTTTGACAGCCTCGTGTGTACAGTCGCTGTAGTCAGTGTTACACTTTCCACACTTGCAGCTCAGGGCAACGGGGTAGGAGAAATAAGGAGCAACATGGTGTGGGCATCCCGGTATTTCCACCGTTCTGTAGGTGAAGTCTCTGTATGTACAGACATCCTGAGAGAGTGCGTACTTGGGAAGAAACAGTTTGCCATTGATATCCTGTGGAAGAAAAGAGATCTTAACATGATAAACTGCATGCAACTTAGTGTAATAGAATGACTAATATCCCTTTGTTTCCTGATGATCTTAAAGGACTCCTGAGCTCTGTTACCCACACATCTACACTTAACCCCTCAGAGACAAAAAAGGACACTTTCTTCTCATCTACCATTGAGCAGAACAAACACTTTAGGGTAAACTGTTACAATGTATCTGTACTTTTTCTGTGTAGAATCACATAATTATAATTCTGAAAGCAGTGTGCTTGGCTTCCCAAAGAGGAGACTATGATTTATCCCACTTCCTTTCTAAAATATTAACAGACAACTTTAGACCTGTACAATTTACAGCTAAAAGAAACGCAGTGACCAACATACCCGTGTCATACAATACCCAGCGCAGATGGTGGTGTTGATGGTCAGGCAGTAGGCACACTCTCTCCTGTCCACGTACATCATATACTCAGTGGGAATACAAAACGATGACACTTGCCCACAAGCAAGAGCGAAAAGCACGGAAAAGAGAACGACAGCATTCATGCTAAATCAGAGGGAAAGACCACAGAGCTCATAAGTGTCCTTTCCACATTCAGAGGCGTGCCTGTGGAAAGCTTATGGGTATATAAACCCCAGAACAGATAAGATATACTGAATGGTTACCTATCCTGGGCCCTGCATATTCAGTCCTCTCAAACCTTCTCACACACAGTCAGATGCAGCTATGACCATGTATATCCATAGTACAGAAGCTCACATTTTAGAAGTCTGCTGCCTACACGTGCCATTGGGCTCCCCTGGAAAGCAACATGTGAGTCTGCAACATCACTAAGAAAATTGACAGCTTTCTGTTAACTAGGTGTAAAATAATTCATTCAACGAAGCTGTAATAAAATTCCTGTCTTTGTAAGAAGTAAATTAATAAATATTCTTTAGAAAGGACTTTCCCAGAAATAAAAGTTCCTAAAAATTTTGGTTCAGTAGCTTAGGTTCATATAATTAAAGATGGAAAGAAGCCAAGAAAAATCACAAGCAAACTTTAGTACCACCCAGTGTATGTAATCTTCCCTATAATTCTACCTGTTGCTAGTCAAGGAAACTGAAGAAGGCCCTGAATATTAAGCTGAAATCATGACTGGTGTTAACACCAGTTAGACAGTCTCTTCTGAATCGTTAGGGTATTCTAATAGAGTTGAAAATTTTCAAGTTGAAATAAAAGATCATTTTATACAGAAGTTGTATGGCATTCATTATTTTAAAACATATGGAGAGCTGGAAAAAATTAGTGTGGCACCTTCAGAGTAATTCAGCCAAGAAAGCGGCCATCCTGGGTTGTCCAGATTCGTTAGCAGTGGCTGGATGGGATGCAGCAGAGGGGCCACCGAGCAGAACATGCAGCTGGGCGGTGTGGAGAGCCTGGCTGATGCAGAAGCTACTTGGTAGCAGTTGAGCAATTGTAACAATCTGGAGAATGTTGTGACTTGTACTTATTTTGGTTCTGCTACTGATAGGGGGTAATCAAATTTCAGACTTTTAGATGTAAGTTGATCACCTCTAAGATTAAAGACTTTTGATTCCCCTTTACTAATATTTGTACCACTAGCTAGTTATGTTTGGATCTTTTTTTCTTCTCAACTATCATTGCCAGTAAATATATAAACTTATATAAATATATATGTAGTGCCAACACTGAGGCAATATTGTTATCTATAAGCACATGGTTGTTTGTTTATTCTATTAAATTATCACTATTCACTGGCCGGCAAGAAGGCTCGGAAGTAAAAGCACTTGCATCTCTAATCTGATAACATGAGTTCAATTCCCGGAACACACGTGATGGATGGGGAGAACATACTCCTTCCTGGAAGTTGTCCTCTGACCTCTCTATGCACTCCGCAGTGCTCCCCCAGCACATCCCAAAATAAATGGAAAAAAATTCACTAAACATTTTATTCAATTATCAAAGAAGTATCAAGGTTCTCTCAAACCTGTGGGTTATGTCGTCAGCACTTTTAAGCTGTGTGCTTTAAAATTTCTACTTACTGAAGCCTTGTAAGTAAGTTAGTCTCAGGTAACTAGAACTTTGTTTCCAATAAATATATTAAACAAAAATTATTTATATAAGTTACTAGGGATGAATTCTAAATGTCTACTTCTATAGCCATTTCAACCAATCTCCTATTCCTAGCACAGAATTTCTGAAATTGGATGAACACATATGTACTGAGCCTCTGGAGTAAGCACTGAGAGTTGTATTAATGTAGTCCTTACAATTCAGGAGGAACCAAGTATGAGCACAAATGTAAAAATGCAGGTTGTTCTAAGTTCTGTGAAAGTCCAAGTTAGGACTCTAACATCCCCCCAGTTAAAAAGATTTCCTTGCATTTGCTACATTGTAGACAAAGAAGTGAAGTAACCGTTTAGGAAAACGTATTTGGTTGTAAACTCTGTAAACATTATATACCTAGGCATCCCTTTCAGTATTTTTTAAATATTTGCATTAAGAAGGAAAACCACGAATTCCTGGTTATGTTGGTTTATGCACTCCGGTGGGCTGGAGCCGAGACTCACACATACCATGCCCCATATTCAGCTCAACAATTAGGACACACTTTCCCTGCTGAAATCACAGGAATTCCTTTGTCAGGGAATCTGATTTTTGCCAAGTGTTTCATAAAATACAAGCTCCCTCTATAGCATTCAGTTGGTTGTTATTTCAGTGATGCAAATCCAGAGGATTCTCCAAAGAATCTTAAAAATAGCAACCAGGTAAATGCAAGAGAACGCCAGCCCTTGCTGTTCATACTCCCCTATCGTCTTCACAGTTCACAGTTCTCCAGTGGGTTTTACCACAGAAAACAACTTCTAGATTCACAATTCTATGTGGAAGAGCACACGTTGTAGCCTATAATCAGAATATTGGACCAGAATGTAAGGAACAGAATTTTCCCACGGGCTGTAGAAACCAGGTAAAAGCATGTAATCTTATTTACCCACTTGCAGGATAAAACAGATGGACGCACTGACTCTCTGAAACCTCCTATGGCTGGGCTGCAAGAGTGCCTCAGGGGCTAAGAGCAAAAGCTGCTCTTACAGACACCCACATCAGACAGCTCCCCATCCCTGTCTCCAGCTCCTGGGGGTAGATGCCTCTGGTCTACACAGGCACCCGCAGACACAGCACACGTGCACACATCTATTTTTAAAATAATAAAAATCTCCTTTAAAATTTTTAAGATAAAAATTATTTTATGGTTTCCCCCCATTGATACCCTAAACAAGAGTGACACTGTTTAAAGAGTCCCTTTTATAATTATAGAAGCTTAAGCTAACAAAAGCAAAGCAATGAAAACCGACTGGATCACTGGTCACAGTATTAGGACACTGTGATGATGCAGAGTATGAATGCTCCCTTCTCTTTTACTTCATTATAAATAATAGGACTTTGCCCACATAACCTTCCTACCCCTCAATTTCCTTATCTATAAAAGGAAAGTGTAACATCAAAAGATCATCAAGAAAGTCTTCACAGAGCGAATAAGCTGTGCTCAATTACCATCAGACCCCGGCCTAAGAACACGACTCTGCTCTCAGATTTCACTCTGATTTATCCCGTTGAGCAGTTCAGTATCTTTGGGTCTTCAATTTATGTATACTGTTTCCTAAAATTCTAAAATAAAATAAAATAATTCCTGTGAATCCTCCATAAGATTTCCTTAGCTCTATAGTAATACATAAACCAGTGTTAATATGATCCTTTTATTCCACATTTTTCCTGTGTTCTTTCCTTTGACCCTTTCTCCATATTTTCTTTCAGTTCTTACTATTTTCATTATTAAACACATTTCTCTCTGCTCTGCTAATGTTTATTACCTCTTTTTTCTACCATAATTATTTACTGAACAACGAAAAGAATCATTTTCTCCACCTCTAAACAACCCCAGCACTTCACTAAAGCAGAATATTTTCTAAAAAGAAAAAGTGTATTATATTACTGAGTTATATGTATTGAGAGTTTCACTATTAAATAACTAATATCTTGCAACATGGACTGTCCGTGAAGGTACTTAAAATGCTATACCCTATACATACTCAAAACTTAATTTACTCTAAAACTCCCCTAAAATGTACTTTCCTCAAAGATGGCCATTAGTAATCGCAAGGATTAAGTACACAGGGTATTCAGGTGATAAAACATTGAAGTTGGAATGTAGGTAGGAGAGTCATGCAGCTGTTCACCCTTCATCAGGAGATGGAAAGGCTGCTTCCATTCTTTAAGTCAATGGACTCTCGCCTCAGCCACCCATTCCCGGCTCACTCTTCTCTGCCCACTACTGCAGGATTTGGAGCAATAATTACAAACTTTAGAACTCATCAAAGAAAACACTGTCTCAGCATTTGCAATCTTAATGCTACAGCTGTTAAAATACAATGAAATGATCGCAAAGGCACTTCATTTTACAGGTCCTGCTCCGGGTAGAGACCTACCTTACTTTGCACTGGCGAGTTAATGCTGTGATGACCCAGACTCTGTTCATTTTATACCCTTCGGGATAATTCCCCTCTGATCTTCTTGTTTATATAATTGCATTCGAATTGCTGCTTTCTTATCTGAAAAGCATCTATTGAAAATTCATACTGAACCCCAAATAAAACGTGTTTAGACAAACAGGTTCACTAGATCCTCTCCCTGGAAACCCTGACATTATTATAGCATGCATCTTCCTCTCTCCTATTTGAAATATATCCTTTAAATGTTAATGTTAATAACAGGCATTAATATCTTCTCATATTTACGAAGGATAGACCACAGAAGCAGTGGGAAAAGTCCTTAGAAGGCAAATTTATATGGGGCTTGAGGGTTTCAGACTCTGCCTGTTCATATAGAGATACATACACATAATTATTCATCTATAAAGCGAAGGAAACTTATCTGGAAATCTAGGCCAACTGAACCATGTACGATAATAAAAACATTTTAGTTCAAAATTGTTATATTGTTATTGTTTTTCTTCCTTGAATTTTAGTGTTAACGTAACTTAGTGTGAAATGTTTCTCTGAGTAGCGTGGCTAAATCTGGCAGGATGCCAAACTGACCTGAGATCAAATTCTGTCTTGGCCCTTCACTAGTAATGTCGCCAGCACTCATGAGTTCTGCTTATTTTAGTTCCCTCGCCTATCAAAAGGCATGCTGGTGTGCGTTCCTGTTCCTAGAACTCAGGAAGCAGAGGAATGGAGAGTTCGAGGCCAGAATGGGCTACATAGTATGGTCCTGTCTCAATGAAAAACTAAGATCACTGTTTATCTAAGGTACCTGGTGTGCAGCAAGCACTCCATAAGAAATGTTAATTGATGATAACGCAAAAACATTTGATAAATATTCAGCCAATATATTCATTAAATGTGTAAATGACTGGGGAAGACAATTCCTCAATATTTGGAACTAATCTACACTTTTTCCTAATCTTTATACCTACGTCTTAGTTTTACTCATTTAACCCATGTTTACCACACTATAACATGCCCAAAACTTGCACTTCTAAATTGCCCTCAGAAAAACACCGTCAGAGTTGGTATCACTTTTAAAGTCCTCATGGTGCATTCTGGCCCTCTGGTCTTATCCTACTTAACCCCCCACTCCTCCCTAGATCTCCAAGTCACACATTTTCTGTGTTCCCTGTGGTTTTAGACAAGCTGCGCTGAGATTCTAGTTAGTCACATTTGTTTCTTTTCCGTTTGGGAATATTCTGCTCCCTCTATTGGAACACCTGCCCAGGGCTTCATCCTATGCCCCAGCCCTGCCATCTTCCATGGCTTATCTTAGAAAACACCACCTATGCAAAGCCTTCTCTGATTAGTCAAGGCTTTTCCAATGATTAGGAGTTTTAAGAGAATTAGATTCATAGAACCCCTCGCATATGGTAGATGTTGAGTAAAATCCTAGCTATTCTTAGGGGTTATTGAAAATCTCATTTGTCTTCACTTCCTTTAACCTTTATTATTAATGTAAATTAGAGACAAAATATGATTTCTGGCATAAAAACATTTAATGAAGTTCAACTGAACAAAGAAAGATCCACAAATCAGATGGCCCTGTGAAAATAAAGCTACGGAGAGCTCCGCAGCACCACAGGCCAGAGCATCTGTGGACAGAGAGCAGAGTGAGGCACAGACAGTCTGACTGGGTGCTGTCCAGAGTATGGCTTACATGAATATGTTCTGATCAGTTGGCTGCTCGTGATTGATGAGGTCGAACTGCTATGGTGACTAAGACATCTATTTGCCACAAGTGTACTAAGATGGGTTTTCAGCTAGTGTGCATACTAAACTTGGTTGCAGTCCATTAAGTAGGGACTCCCTCTGGAGGTATTCACAAATAATATATAGTTTAACAGCTATAAAACAAGAATATCTAGTCCAGGGACTGTATGTCTTAAAAATACAAGCTACTTCATATTAAACTCTATGGCTTGCTTTGTACTAGAAATCTAACTACTCAATGCTAGTAAATTCATTGTTACTGGAGAAGAATCTATAACCGTTAAGTTACTAAAGCAGCATACGCCCTAACAACAGTGTAAGCATCTGTCCTTATACAAATACGCAAAGATAAGCAGTCTCTGACCCTCAACAAGGAGACTTCTCTTTGCCACAGATGGGAGCCACAACAGAAAACCACAAGCAACCAAAAGGCAGAATTGTGGAGCCCAGTCCAAATAAACACATCTACAAAACACTCTCTTAACCTAAGGCTCAGACAGCATTGAGGAAAAGAGGGCAGAAAGATGGTAGGAACCAGAAGATAGGCCCGTTGGCCTCGAGACCCTGTTTCTGGGTAACATCAGAAGCTATAGCCATAGTCTCAGCCACACAACTGCTCAAAGGTGAGCTAAGCAAGGACACAAGGATGAGGATGATGAGGTGGATGAGGGAGAGTGTACAACACCTCAACCCCACACAGAGAACTGTAGGCACATGAGGCATTCCTCCCCAGAGGAAAGCACACCAATTAGTTGTTCAGTGTCAACCAGTCAGCCCTAAACATATAAGGAACATTATACAGACTGAACAGGTTATATTTAGGAATATATATGTATATACATATATGCATGTAGTAACAATGAGAGAGAGAGTGAGAGAGAGAGAGAGAGAGAGAGAGAGAGAGAGAGAGGCCATAAATTTGAAGAACAGGGAGAGGGACATGGGAATGTTTGGAGGGAGGAAACGGACAGGAGAAATGTTATAATTATAATCTCAAAAATTAAAAAAAGAAGAAATACAAATTACTATGGAGGAATATAACTATGAAAGTAGGAAAAGTAGAAGTCAGGTGTCAAAAATCTTGCTTGAATGATTCCAGGCAATTTACTAATACAAAAGTATGTTAACAAAAGAAGTATTAGGCGTTTCTTATGGGACTTGTACCTCTGTTACATAAAACATTAATTCAGAAACTTAGTTTCCAGTATATTTATATGCACAGCTACCCATAGTAGGTAAATAAGTAGCGAGAGAGAGAGAGAGAGAGAGAGAGAGAGAGAGAGGAACACACATGGGCATACACACAGTGAATGCATGAGTGAACCCATATGTATTGAACTTGCAGTTCTGACACATTTGTTTTCCCACCTAAAATAACTGCAAAGTAGGACAAAATATGTGAAATCACCATTCCACACACACTGGGCATTAGGGGAAAAAATTACAGACTGATGCCAAAGAGAAGGGAAACAAAAGATGTAAATTTTACTCCGTGAAGATGGTGTCTTGATCATGGTAGAGGGAAAGACAGTAAAGGCAAGAGTAAAGTACTTCTAATTGACATGGGAAGCTTGGGAGTCCATGGGACCCAGTGCACCATGTGCTCACACAGAAGACTCTGGGAAGAACAGAGATCCACAAAGCGATCCTCTGCAGAGTGCAGAGGATCGTTTTGTGCTCAGATGAAAACTAGCTGAAATTTGGTATGGCAGATCCTGAGAGGACAAAAGAGAACCGTCCAGCACACCCAGGGTGAGGCACGGCATCCTCAACTGCCTGCCACAATTCAATCTCATATTTCATGGAGAATGTGCCCAACAAGGAGTAAGCCATAACATGTGGCATCAATTTAAAAAGATAAACTCTAGGAATGCAAAGAAGCAAAAAAGTACAGTTCATGACAAAGAGGAAATGACTAATTGGAACTGAGCTAGAGCTAGAACTAGCATACAGAAAAGAATTAATATAACAATAATGAGCTAGGCATTACTTTATAACCAATTTCCATAAACTCAAGAAATTAGAGGAAAGATTAAGTAGAGGCATAAAAGACAAAACTTAACTTTTAAATATGAAGGCAACAATTTTCTCATAAAAATATGCTGTAACAGACAATTATATGTAACAATTAGATACTATAAAGGAAAAGATTAATAAAGCTGAAGATATTTAATATAAGCAATGCTGAATGAGACTAAATGAAAACAATTTGAAAAGATAACTAAGATTTGATGAATTCAGAAAAAATGTCATGATTCTAAGAAATTAAATTAAATTCTATAAGAAATTAAAGTCCTCAAAAATTCTTCAGTCATTGAAAATCATCCTTCAAAGTTGAAGAGAAAGGATGACATGTAAGGGATACAGTTATGCAAAATCTGAAAGAATTTATCATAGTGGACCTGTACAGAAGGGAATTATACCAGATTGTAAATCAAGATCCACACTGAGGACTGAAAAGCTCTGGGAAGGGCTTGTAAGTATAAGTAAGATATTTGCACTATTATTCAAACACCTTTGAAAGACAATTTGACTATTCAGGAAAGCAAAAGACTCCTCCAAAGGGCCAGGTGGTCCTAGTACTGCCTCTAGGACAAGGCCACGGCTCTCATACCTCATCTCATCTACCCATTACCCACTACTATGGAGTTCCAGAGCTGAAGCTCCAGTGCTTTGGTTCATATCCTCTATAACATCTCTCTAGCAGAGTGACTGATACCTAAAGAGTTTGAAAATGTAAAGGCAAGTCCTCCCCTTGTATGGATCTCAGTGCTCTGACTGTTCCTCACTTTCTCACAATTGGAAGCTAACTCCTCTTCCTCAAGGACAGTAACCAGTCAGGGGGTATATCTGTGGAGTTTCAGGGAGTGGGAGGGAACCTGCCTAACCCTCAGACTGCAAAACTAAGTATGACCAGCAGAGGCCCCTTGTAGGCAAAAAAGAGCAGCTACTAAAATGAGACAGCTCCGGTAGATATGGACACTTGTCTAACAGGCTCAATATCAGGATAAGCAACAGCAAAGACAACCATCTACAGTCTGCTCACCCTCCCTGTTTCCATGCACATAACCAGCAGTCTACAATTTGTGAAAATCCAGAAAGAAGCTGCCTCAGCCCTTTATTTTTTAGGTTTCTCACCTCCCATACACACACACACACACACACACACACACACACACACACACACACACACATACACTGTGCTTCCTTCCAACTATACATTATTACATTTTATTTCTCTTACATTTGTCTAATTTTATTTATTTATTATTATTATCAGATAATCTTCATTCTTTTCCTTTTATTTCTCTCTTTCATAGGAGCCTTCTGTGTTTGACTCTGAAAGAGCCAGAGTTGGGTCCAACTTGGGCCCAGTGG
The DNA here is from genome assembly GCF_021556685.1 of Rattus norvegicus. Taxonomy (NCBI): domain Eukaryota; kingdom Metazoa; phylum Chordata; class Mammalia; order Rodentia; family Muridae; genus Rattus; species Rattus norvegicus. Next base: position 192,327,167 of record NC_141535.1, read on the forward strand.
GAAGATTCCCACCACAAACCTCTGAGCACAAGGGCCCCTCCCTTCCAGGAAGAAAAAAAAGCCAGTTTAGTTCCTGGAACAGCTGCAAGCCAAACTGTCACACAGAGCTACCTGACTCCCAACCCACCCCCCTTGGAAAAGTCCTGAATGGTACACTGAGTCGATTTGAAAGTTGTTTTGCTCCACCAAATGCACATAGTACCCTGCCTGGTTAAACACTGTGCAAACTCTACCCCAATTGTTTGAATTCTGCCCCAATTGTTTGCAAGGAATATAATCCTCTGTTAAAATCTGCTTGGGTTGTCTCTCCCTTGAAGTGAGATGACCTCAACATGTACGAATGATTAAACTCCTCTTGCTTTTGTATCGATCACCGCCTCTGTGAGTTTCATTTCAGGAGGTCCCAATAGAGGTTCAATTTGAACCTCACAACCCCTTTCTCCCCACTACTATATTATTAGTAGCATTTGTTATTGTTGTTGCTGTTTAAAGAAATGTTATTTTATTCCCATTTCTAAGTTCATCTAATTTTCATTTGAACTTTCTCACAATCAGGATTCACTTCTTGTTTTTTCCCACTTTTTCTAATCTCTTGTTATTTTATTTCTATAAAAATCTTCTCAAATTTCTTTCTTCTTTTCATTTACACTGAACAGTAGTTGATTCTTTTGTATCTTCTCATTTCCCAGGCTTCTTCCTTTGTTATTCTTGCATCATATTTAACATGATAGCACATATACACATACAAAATACCTCAACCATTCCACTACTAAGCATTTATTCAAAGGAAACATAACCATGTGTTTGCACACATAGACTTGTATGCCAACATTCACAGAGCCTTTGTTTGTAATGAACTAAAATTAGAAACAACCCAATAGTGGTCCACAGTGACAAGTCATAGCAAATATAACAGAATGGCTGTCAACAATAAATGGGAATAAACCATTGGCACAACAATGCATTTTTAAAATAGTTTTTATATGTAAGAAAAACCAGATCCAAAAGACAAGTACATGCAATCTGATTCTAATAATAATAAATAAAGCAGGAAGAAAATTAATGATTGCCTAAGGTTGGAGAAAGGTGGCTAAGGGAAAGAGGGCCATTGGAAAGATAAACATGTTCTTGATTTAAGATGACTCACAGCATATATTCATCTCATTGAGCTGTGCGCTTTAAATATATGCAGTTTTGTATTGCATAACTCCACAGTTCTTCTATGAAATTCTAAATTCTAGTATATCTGATTTCAGTCATATTGGAATAGAACAGGCCCCTATTGATATGCTTGGGAGAAAGTTACACACCAACATGAATGGGAGAATACCATGAAAATCAAAGTAGACTTTCTACTCTTAAAGACAGCCAGAAGCAGGAGAGAGGAAACCAATACAGGAAGTTTACTGTTCAATAATACCCAACAAAGCTGCCCTAAAGTCCAGTAGTGCACATGACCTACTTACTCCTCTGTTCCCCCAGCATTCACCTGAACACCCTGGTTGACACCATATTCCACTGAGCATTCCAAACTTCTTCTTGCATCAGGGCTTTCAGCCTCCTGCCTGTTTCTTACAAAGAACCCTTTCATCAGATTTTAAAATGGCTTCCTCTTTGTCATCTCAGCCTGATAAAAGTTTTCCCTAGCCATCACATCTAACCAGGCACATTTTCTGTCATTTTTATCCCCTCACTTCATCGCATATGTCATTCCTGATAGTAATTTGGTTACTAGTTACTAATGTGTATTCTTTTTTCTTCACCTGCAAAATTGGTTGTAAGCGCCTTTAAGGCAAAGGGCTCTGTCTCATTCACCCACCATTGTATTCTCAGAATTCAAACCAGTAAAAGTTCAAATGTATTCAAAATAGGTACTTGTTGGTTGTATAAGCAAATGGAAACACTAAAGAACATACTTAAAGGCATTCCAAAACTACTAAACACTCGGATGTTCCAGTGAAGCTGAAGGCAAAGCCAAGCTTAAAAACAAGCTTTCGACATCTGCTATATTACATTAAAAGTTTAATTCATTTTCATTTTCAAGGAAAAGAAAAAAAAAAAAAACCAAAACCTATTCACCCATCCTAAGAAGCTCAAAAAGGGAGTCTCATTATACTATGAAACAGATTTGTTAACATCCTCCCCTCCTTGGAGGGCAGGTGCTTTTCTAGTTTCTAATATTCTCTCTTTCCATAAGATTCTAATTTGGGGGCAGCAGATTTTCTTTCAAATCAGTAGTTACCTGTGAGAGCCACATTAAAATGACCTGCCATTTAAAACAAAGCCGTTTGTTTACCTAACTTCTTGTGATGTTTGCTCCACAACCAATGCATACAACTCAGGTAGAGCTGGCTCTAATGTGATTGATCGTTTTATCCTCTAAAGCTCCTAAGTGTATGACAAATTTGATTTAAATATGGAACAAGTCAATTTGCTTCTCTCTTTTGGTAACAGATGAAAGCCCCTAATACTCCAAATTTATATGAATTTATACAAGCTCTCTAAAGTCTATTAAAAAACATTTTTAAAAAAATTAAGGTCATATATAAATGTTAATAAGAATTGCTAGCATCTCCTGTAATACAATTCATAGTGTTATAAAGTCAGATCAGCATCAGTATTTCCTGTGTATCACACCAGTTCCTCTGTTCCTCAGTATAACATTTTGCATTGCTACTTATATTACTTTATGTAACCTCTTCGTAATTAGATAGTTCTCTGGATGAATAATATGAGTAGAATTAATTGTACTCATAATAACAGGTGTAACTTCTCAGCAGCAAACCAGCAATATGCTACTGATCTTATTAAAAGAATTAACTTTTTCTTATCTT